>NW_026623111.1:80260236-80568171 GCF_023065955.2 Ursus arctos
ATACCTCAATTAAAAAATATATACATTATATGGGTCTACATTTTCAAGCTAAATAGACCTTAAAAAAATGGTCTGACCTTTATTACTCAAGAAGAACAATTTTTAACATCTCCAAATTTCAAATATTTCCACAGAATTGCTCCATTTTTGGAAAAAAATACAAAATGCTACTTAAAAGTTTAGTAATGCTTTCAAGTGAATTTGTATTTTAATAACCATAATAGCAACATACATATTTAATACCAACATATATACTTAAATTTATATATATATATATATATATATATATATATGCATATATAGGGAACATTAAAACAGACCTTTATATATATATGTATATGTATATATATACATATACATATATATATATACACACACACACATATATATATACACATGCAGAAACATATATATAGAATAGATATACACACATATATACAAATACACACACATATATATGGAACATCAAAACCGACCTTTTTTGTGGTTAGGACACCTAAGATCTACTCTCTTAGTGAATTTCAAGTATATGATACAATACAATTAACCATATTTTCATTGCTGTAATTAGCTCTCTAGAACCTATTCATCTTGCATTCCTGAAGCTTTGTACCCCTTGACCAACATCTCCCCATTTCACTACGTGAGATGATAGATACATTAATTAGCTTGATTGTGGCTATTATTTCACAATGTATATGTATATCAAAACATCAAGTCATACACCTTACATCTATACAATTTTTATCACTTATACTCAGTAAAGATGGGGAAATTTAAAAAAACCACAAAACTATCAAATGTAGGCACTGCGGCATGAGGCAGTGGAAGGAGTCTTAACCAGGTGTGCATTAATCCATGCTCTAATTCCAGCTCCACCATTAGTCTTTCCAAAGAAGCTGTTAGAGGCATTAGATGAGATCGAGCACCTGATCTAATGCCAACTGAGTCTGCACATGGGAAATTTGTTAACCATTTTTCAGAATTCACTCCATCAACTTCCATAACCTTCTCTAATGGATGACTCCCTCTTTTGACTTTCCTGATCATAGTCTACTGGGGACTTTGGGCAGTGATTACCTAGGACATGGCATATTCCTCTTGCTATTTTAGCAATCATCTCTGCCTCCCAGCTATGTCTTTCTTATTTCAGTTTGGCCCACCTTCCAGGATGTTCAAACCCCATTCCTCCACTAAGAGGTATATGTAAAGACATGGCCTAGAACTTTAGATGACCATAAAGTCACTAATGATTTTATTTTTCTATAATTTTAAGTTTTCAATATCATAATGAATATAAATCATTTTTTCTTTGTTGAACATCATGTGAACGAGAAGAGTCTGTAGCTATTAAAAAAAAGACGTGGTTGCATTGTTTACATGTAGATTTTTCTTTTTACATTATATGGCAATGTATGCTAGCTACTCTGACACATATAGACATAAAATAACATCCTTCAGAGCAGTTTTGCACTATTGGATCTCTCTCTTCTCCTCCCCTACACATGTCTACCTTATACTAGCATTTTGGAGGTTTTTAGAGAAGAAGGAATGCTGAGAAAAAAACTTGCTGAATAATAACCAGTTTTAGCTGATGCTTGAAATTTCACTATTAGAAAATCATTCTTCTCTGTAAGGCAGTTTTTATCCAGGTTCTTCGTTTAAAATAATAAACTAACTTAATAAAACATTATGTATTATTATAAGAAAACAATTTTAAATTAGCTAAGTTCCTGCCATGCTGCAAGTGACAACAAATGTTTTCTCTGGCAATAAGAGAATTAAATTTGTAATTAACTCTGCACTAATGGATTATAGTCCCTTTCTTGAGATAGCCTCAGGAGATACAATTTTTTCCCTTTGTGATTGTGAATATTTCTTTTTCTTTTCTTTTCTTTTTAAAGATTTTATTTGTTTATTTGACAGTGAGAGAGAGAGAGCACACAAGCAGAAGGAGCGGCAGAGAGAGAGAGAGACAAGCAGACTCTCTTCCGCTGAGCAGGGAGCTGGATGGGGGACTCCATCCCAGGACCTGAACTAATCATGACCTGAGCCGAAGGCAGCCCCCATTTAACCAACTGAGCCACCCAGGTGCCCCTATGAATATTTATTATAATATTAAATTTTTGCTGCTTTCAAGTAAATCAATATCTTATTTAGATTTTGGAGGGACTATTTGCTTGGTTTTCTGACTAACTTCAAGAAGACTGGAAATACATTACACAGTTGACTCTTGAACAACAGGGGTTTGAACTGCATTTATACAAAGATTATTTTTGAAAAAAAATAAGTATAATATTCTAAATGTATTTTCTCTTCCTTATGATTTTCTTAATCACATTTTCTTTTCTCTAGTTTACTTCATTATAATACTGTATATAATAGATTTGCAAAATATTTGTTAATAAACTATCTGTGTTAGTGGTAAGACTTCAGGTCAGCAGTAGGCTATTCGTAGTTAAGTTTTGGGGGAGTCAAAAGTTATACATGGAAGTTTGCGGCCACCACTGCATCGCTGTCACTTGCTAACGCCAGCACCACCTCCAGCTCACAGAGCTCCAGCAGAACGAGAAGAGGCGTTTAAGTAGGGAGGTCTCCGTACTACGGCTTATACAAGCTGACTGCCTTAAACTTACCAGTGTGGCTACGAAAGCCACGCATGAGAGTGCTCCCTCTACTGGAGGGGTGAAACCTCAACGTCATAGGCCTGGTACTGTGGCACTCCATGAAGTTAGACATTCCCACAAGTCCACGGAACTTCCGATTTGCAAACTTTCTTTCGACCATCTGATGCCAGAAATTGCCCATGACTTCAAAACAGATCTGTGCTTCCAGGGTGCAGCTATTGGCATTCTGCAGGGGGCAAGTGAGGCTTATCTGGTGGGCCTTTCTGAAGACACCAACCTGTGTGCTCTCCATGCCAAACGTGTCACAATTATGCCAGAAGACATCAGCTAGCACACGTCAGACATGGAGAATGTGATTAAGCACCATCATGATGGAAAACATTTCAGTCTTTAAAAAAAAAAAATTATCTTCTTCCTCTTATTGATAGCTCTGAACATTAGATATTTTTTTTCCCTGGGGTCAAAAGGTACCTAAGTATATGACTGCAAGTGGAAAAATAGGGGATAGAAATTAGGTATTGGCAGCTTTTCCACTTTCATTTGTGTGTGAATTTTTAATATAAATGTGGGGATAGAAAGCATTAATACAGGTCAAATGTTTCAGTGAACATGCTTCTGCAGTTCAACTTTATAGTAATTATAAATACGCCTATTACATTTTTCTGGACAATGCCAGCACTTGGATATTTTTTCTACCACAAGTAAATTTCCTATTGATGGCAGCTACATGGTGTTTGTAGCATTTTTATCGTAGAGTAGATTTCATCCATTCACTCTACTTTCCTGAGTTGTGCTATATGCAAGTGTGTGTTTTATGTTGTCTGTCTTCTGTGCTGTTCCTGTAAGCTTACTATTAAAATACATTAAACAATAAAAAAAGTTACACATGGGTTTTCAACTATGTGGGAGGTTGACACCCCCAACTCCAATGTTGTTCAAGGGTCAACTATATTTGTTTTACAATCAGAGTTAACTGTTCTGCTTTATAATCAGAATTGATCAAATATAACTATGGCACTCACCACCAACATAATGTTTGTAAAAATTAGAAAAAGAAAGCTTCCTTTTTACACTATCTTGTCATGTTCATTTATATGTGCAAATACATATATATGTCTTCTTTTTATTTATTATTTATTTCCTTACTATTCTCCAGACTACAAGCCACTAAAGGAAAGGAGCCATGTTTGTTTTGTTCATTGCTATATTCCTGTATGTCCAGCTCTGTAATTAAACGAGACAGTGAAGTAAATGCCTCAATTCTATGCATATGTATGTGTGTACACACACATACATTCACAATATTATATGTGTACAATACATATATAGACACATGTTACATACTTATGCATACTACATACATGTATATATAAGCAACAACGTGTGTGTGTGTGTGTATATATATATATATATATTTGTTGGTTTGCTTGTTTCAACCACATACTTAATTTTAGGAGTGTGGGAAGATAAAGGACAACAGGGTAGAGGAAGATAGGAACTAGTCCACAGCTAGGAATAAAAATGATGTAATGAAATTCATAGCTATTTCCCAAATCTTTATTGTAAGCAATAGTTTCAGCATCTTTTATTCCTAAATCTCTACTTAGAATATTTTTAAAATAGCCTATTTTCTAAATATTTCCACACTTTCTCTTAGAGATAAGGACAGTCAGTTCACATGTACTATCAGTAAATCAGGGGAGGGGAAGCAAGAACAAATAACCATCTGTGTACAGCTTATAGTGTATTATCATCCCCCTAATAAACATTAGCCAGGTGGAGAGGAAAGTGCATAGGCTTTAAAGTGAGGTAGATTCAGATTTAGATGCAGGCTAGAACATACTCTCTACATGAAAACATTGGTCAAATCACTCTGACCTTCGGTTTCCTCTTTGGAAAAAAAGGGATTATAAAACCCATCTCAATTGATGTTGTGGGGATTAAATGGGATGAAGAAGGGAAAGCATCCAGCATAATTCATAACATATGGTAAAAGGTCAATAATTGTCCCCTTTGTTTTTCTCACCCTTGTCAAGGAAGAAGTGCTTTTCTAAATAGATTTGGTTACACTGTTCATCATTGTCCTGATAAATCTTTGAACAAAGAGGGTCACTATATTTAGCAGCTTGCAAAAATCTATTAAAGTACCACTCTCTGTTGTAATTGTTCACTCAAGGACTGGCTACAGGTCTACACTCTGAACATCTCCAGGGCCACACTATATCCATTCATCTCTGTATCCAACTAGCTCTGTGCTGGCTCATGGTGGGTACTCAATAAATGTTCCTTAAGCAAATATATTATAAAGAGAATACAGAATATATGAAAGGACTGAACTGACATCATTATAAAATTCACTAGGTTCCCCTAGGCAGTGGCTCCCAAACTTGGCTGCCCATCAAAATGATGCGAAAAACTTGTAAAAAATTGAGGTAACAGCCACTTGCAATCCTCTGTACCCAACAAATTAACAGAATTTAAACCTGGAGGTTATGGGGCAAAATAATTCATTTTTTGTTTTTTTAAATATCCTGGGTAATTTTGATGAGACACACACACACACACACACACACCCGGTTTGTAAGCCCTTGTGTAGTGATTGGTAGTTACCAAATCATGCTTCTTAGTCTGGCTGCACCAAAACCGTCTGGAGTGGGGACAGCTTTATGAAATGCAGATTGTGCAAAACAAGGGAACCAAAATCTCTGGAATGTGTCCTAACAATCTGCATTTTTCATGTACTAGAAAAATTAGTGGATCTATACCAGGAAATGCGTGTACCTGTGTGCTAAGCGATTGGAAGATTTCACAATTTCTTAAAATTGAGAACGGGAAGTGAATTAAGTGATTACTTCCCCAATGAAGAGCAGAGCCCTTAGAATCTCCGGAGGAGGTTTTCTTCAAAATAAGCATGACCTTTCAAATTCTAATGTGCCTTGGATGGGGAGAGGGGAGAGTCTCTATGTTGAATAGGAAAGAGCCTTGAGAAGGAGCCACTTTGTTTCAGAATTTTAACACATCTAGGAAAATACCAAGGGAGTTGTGGCTTAGAAAGTTCTGCCTTTTTGCTAGCACACACTTTACTAAAGATATGTTACTTTATATTTTAGTTTGTAACTAGTGTGCAAATGGGATAAATCAGCAGCAAAATTTGTTTTGCCAAGACCAATGCTTCATTATCTTTTTGAAAAATGCTATCTTTCCTAATAAAGATGAAAAAAAAAAAAAAGCCTCTACTGATTGCCTCAGGAAAGATCTGCAATTTTCTACACCTACCTAACTTAATTTTAAGACTTCTAATTCTTCCCAGAGATTTTTTTTTTTTTTTTTACCTAGTGGCTTAGAAATAAACCCACTGTCAGTCTTCGCAATGAAAACTCAGTACAGAGCTGGTGGAAAACAATGGAGCAACCTAACATTATGCATTAACTTATAAAGTCCCTTATGATACAGGAGAGATCGCCCTGTTTTCAAACACCATTTAAATGAAAATCTAAAGTGCCTCCTAGCAGTCCCTTGGGATAAGTGAAGAATATAATGTTCAGTATTTTCCTTCAGAAAGTCTGAGTAGGTATGTTCCTCCAAATCTAACTCTCTGAAAGCAAGTCTTTTATCTTTTCAATTTTTCTCAAAAACAGTTCAGAAATGTAAATTATAAACAAATATGTTAGTGACAATGCATTACCAAGGCTACTAATTTAAACACACGTGGTATTTCTTGGCATTATGACATATGCCCAAGTCATTGATAGATGTATATATAGAGATACACAGATATATTGACTTTTGATATATATATATATAAAACATAAATCAATTTTTTATCATAAATCATAAAAAACATTATATATATATATAAACTTGGTATCAGGTATATATGTTACCAATAATTTTGGAATTTTGACATTCCTTGGCCATTTCTTCCTATGAAATTCTAAATATATCACAAAACATTTGTAAATAGTGAAGTAGCTTAAAGTCATTTTTGTTTTGAGAATGTAACGTTTGACAATGATCTCCCAAAATAATTGGAAGCATCCCAGGGTATTCAAGATAAGCAAAGACTGCATGGGGAGAACTCTGCACTGGAAACTGTTCCTCAAACTAAATGTAAAAATGAGTTTCTCTGCAAATAGGGATCGATCTTTTCTGATTTGTATGCCTCTTATTTCCTTTTCTTGCCTTTTTGCACTGGCTAGAAATTCTAGTACCATGTTGAATAAAAGTGGTAAGATAGGAAACCCCTGCCTTCTTCCTGATCTTAGGAGAAATCTCCCCTTTATTCCTAGTTTTCTGAGAGTTTTTATCATAAATTTGTGTTGAATTTCATAAAATGCTTTCTCTACACTAATTGATATAGTCATGTGATTTTTCTTCTTTAGTTGTCAATATGATGGCATATATAAATTGATTTTTGAGTGTTGGACCAGTTTTGCTTTTTGAGAAACTTGTCCACTTCACCTATATTGTCAAATTCATGCACGTAGAGTTGTTGGTAGTACTCCCCTACATCCTCATTTTATAGGTACCTATGATATTTTATTTACTTACTTAGAATATATTGTTTTATTAGAAATATCTCCTTGGAGTATCTGAGATATGCATGATTTAGGTAATCATTCTCAAACAGTTGTCACGGAGTACCCAGTGTTGAATAGAAAAATGAAAAACTGTTTTATTCTATCTTTGGTATAGGTAGTACAATTAGATATGGCAAAAAGTTTGTGATAAGTCCTGACAGCCAGAAGTATTTTGCAAAAGCTTTTTAGATTACATTCTAATACTTTATGCAAAAGACAACCAGATTCCTTTCATAACATATGGTACATATAAATTTACTTCTACCTTTGTATTCTGAATATCCCAAGTATATCAACTCACTATCTTTGTCTAAAAAGCTATAACCTATCTTATTAAAGATGAAAATATATTAGTATTAACAATGTTAGGTGTAGCTGTATTTTTTACAGGAATTCTATTTCATAACAAATCACAGAGTGACATAGTTTCATGTTCTGCAGAGTTTTGATTTCTTATTATCATTTACACTTGTTTTCGTTGTTGCCCTGGTAGCACAAAAAATTGTACACTTTCATTCTAGGCCAGAAAAGCTGAAATTCTTATAGCTTTATACTATGCCCATTTTGATGAGTGTCTCAGGATGGGGATGGCAGGTACAGTGTCTTCACGTTCCTGCTCGCCATTTCTGTACCAATGGAGACATATCTCATTAACCAGCCAGAGCAGTCCACTCCAGAGAGTAAGGCAAAAGGTTGTTATTCATTTTAACATAATCTTTCAGGCAACCATTTCCTAACCAGCAATATTCCCTACAAGATGAAGCCCACCAGCCTTCCCTATACTATATGTTTTGTGAGGAAATTATTTAAAAATAAAACGAAATAAAAAGCATGACACTATTAGTTTCCACCTGAAACTTATAGATGGACATTGATAGGTGGCTTTTAAACAAAAGATTATTTGGAAATGAAAGCTTCTTTTAAAGTATGTAATAGACTGAAAGCAAAAAAATATTATTGCAAAACCATTATTTCTATAGCCATACTGTACAAAATATGCTGAAAACTGTATGTTGTCAGATTTCAAATTAATCTGTAGTTCTCTATGGTTCAAAATTGATATTTTAAATAATGAAAGCACTGGTTTATTATTATGATTGTTATTATGATTCTGACTACTATATTGTAACTTTAATCGTATTTATTCATTCCCTCATTCCACAAACATTTCTTGAACACTTAATAAATGTCAGCCCCTGTTTTTAGCTCCAAAGATAACTGGGCAACAAGAAAGCCAAAGTTCTGCTCCCATAAGGGATGACAAAAACACGTAGAAATGTACCCAAACAGGGGCGCCCGGGTGGCACAGCGGTTGAGCGTCTGCCTTCGGCTCAGGGCGTGATCCCGGCGTTATGGGATCGAGCCCCACATCAGACTCCTCCGCTATGAGCCTGCTTCTTCCTCTCCCACTCCCCCTGCTTGTGTTCCCTCTCTCGCTGGTTGTCTCTATCTCTGTCAAATAAATAAATAAAATCTTAAAAAAAAAAAAAAGAAATGTACCCAAATATTCATACATAACTGTGCACAGGGTACAGAGATAGGATGGTTAGCTAGAGAACACTTGGTAACTAATTTAGATTGTTGGGTGAGGGGTGGCTACTCAGAGAAGCTGATAATGTGACCAGAGACATGAATTACATAAAGGAGTCAGCTTTGTGAAGTTGGACAGGGAAAAAACATTCCACACAGGCAGAGCTGACCACATAATTTGCGGGGCCCCTTACAAAAAGACAATGTGGGACCCCTTGTTCTAAAAGCAGAAAAAGGTGCCATAAATGTACTAAAATATAAAGCTTTCTCATTTCTTCCATGATCTTTCATTGGACTTGTCATAGTGTTTTTTATTTGTTGTATTACTATTATTGACATATTAATGTTATTCTAAGCAAAGAAAACTAAAATTTATAATTATTAGATAAATGTTACCATTCATTTTTATATTACATCATGCCAGTTTTAAATTCCAAAGTAAGAGAATTTAACTCCCAGGTGGCATCACCTCACAGATGCCATCACGAATATTATACAATTTTTGATTTCATAGCTTGTATATACATATATCTTTAACTCATACCAGAAGCCTTGTACAAAATTGATTCAATTGTTTATCTCAGCTGTTTTTTACTTCTTGATAGGCACACATTCTATAAGCATTCTCCCCCTTGAGCTTACTTACAAGGAAGGACTACATGAATGAACATGGTTTGGTTACCCTATTTTTCTCTTTCCATCTCATGATTCTCAGTGTGGGTGGTTAGTTAATACTGGGAAGATACATGAGCAAGAAAGGTTATGGACAGGGCTCTTTGATTATTCAAGCTTCTTAAAACATCACTGCTTCTTTCAATGTTTGAAGCAGGTTCTGGTTCTCAATACAAGGTGTGCTCTCTCAGCTGTCAGTGTCCCTGCTTACTCAGTTCTAGACATGCTTACCTTGTACTCACTTTGAGTCATAACGAACCTCTACTACACATTGTAGGTATATCAGAATTCTGTGCTCATGAGGCACTGTAAGTGCAACATGCAAATTAGGTGGCAATGAATTATGGAAATATTGCATGCATTTCCTCTGCTCACCTATGTGCTCCACTGTGCCACTGAATTTTACTTACAAAACTCAAGTTAAAAGATAAAATTATTTAAAAATTCAGGATAGCATTAGTAGAGCATTAGACCAAGTACAGGGTCTTTTTGCTAACAGTGCTCTATGTGATAGCACAGATCACACACCCATGAATCTGGCCTTCCAGGCAGATCAAGAACTTGTGTGAAGGCCTGAAAGCAGAAATGAACTTGTCACTTTTTAAATGAGAAAGCAAGCCACTGAAGCTTGGTGGGTGGACAATGGAGGAGATGAGGTCAATGAGGAAGGAACTAAGAGATGACACAGGGCTTTGTTTGCCAGGCTAAGAAGTCTGATGTTTACTCTAATTTTGATTGGAAGCCATTGGAATATTGTAAACCAGGAACATCATGATCTGATTTACATTTTTAAAAGATCACTCTCCTGTGAAATATGAAGTAGTCTTAGAGAGGTGGTGATTTGAACTATGGTGGAAATAGTATAGACAGAGAGGTGTGCAAAATTTAGGATATGTTTTAGAAGTTGAGTCAACTTGGCTTTTGTTGGGTTAGGTGTATGGTATGAGGGAAAAGAGCAAGAAGAGATTATTAGGGGTTTGTTTGCTTTTTTTTTCCTTGTTCAACGAGGTGAGGAAGACTAGTGGTAGGACAGGTTTGGTGGATACAGGAAATTTCTTTTGGCCAAGGTGAGTCTGAGTTGCCTGCTAAAACTCCAAGTGATTTTGCCAAATCGGCTATTTAGGATGAAAGGCCTAACAGTTGGCGAATAAATAAATATAAATTAAAGTAACATACAGAGCAAACAGAGAATTATAGGTTATTCGCCATTTTTCTCTGTATGAGAGGTGACTGGCTCTTCTTCATGTGGTCAGTTTCAGTGCACGAGCTAACCAGGTCACAAATAAAATCTCCCTTGTCTTTCCTCCTCCTAATAATGGGTCGCTGTACATACCCAGGAAGGTCTGTCGGTTCATCCATTAGAGAAGAAACAAAATCTTATTAGCAGCAAGTCGCATAGATTCTGGGATTCGTGAAGGTAGTATAAAATTTTGTTTTAATAACTGCTAGCAGCTCACATATTAATCCAACAGAAATAGCCTCATATGAGGTTCCAGAGGTTCTTTACTTTTGTTAGTCTTCTCTGTACTTTTATTTCTCTGCTGTTTGGATCTCATTTCAGTGGTCAAAATCAATGGCTTAAAGCTGACCCTGTGAGGTTACAACCAGAAGACTAGTATCTTGACTCGATCTTTAGCCACTCGTGTTGTGGTTACACATGCTTAGTGAGAGTTTGCTTGGGCTGTTTGGGAATTGCAGGAGTGGCATTAGAACAGTACTGCACCATTCTCTCACTGAGATCCATCACTTCTCATCCCACAGCATCTATGAACTCTTACATGAAAAATCACTCTCCTACCACAGATGAAGATGTGAAAGGAGAAAGGGTGATGGGACAGAGCACCCTATTATGCCTCAAGTAGCTACAATGAGAGCATCTATCAAATGCTAGCCATTTCTATAGTCTTAGGTACATGGGCAGGATAAATGGTTTATTTCCTCATTTTACAGATCATGTAGCTGGTAAATTTCATCTTTGGGAATCAAATTCATATTGTCAAGTGACAAAATCTGTGTTCTTTCCATTATACAACACTGCCTCTGTAAAAAAAACTTTGCCATGTGAAATTTTCCTTTTTACATACCAAATATCCATCTGCTTTTGTGTTCTAACTGGGCTCACTAGAATGTTACTTTTACAGACTAATTCAATATCTAATTTTACGAAGGAGAAAACCAAAGCACAGAGATTTGCAGACCAATCCAATGCCACATAATAAACACATTTAATGAGAGTAGCTTAATAGTGTTAGATATTAATTATTTAATAAGATTTACAATTTGTCCTGGTTAGTCAGCAATAGATGTAAGAAGGATTAAAAGTTAAACTTCACTTTTCCCCAAACCTCTATAGAAAATACAAGTTTTTATTTTGCATCGTTTAAATGAATCCTGGTGGATAAATGCAATCAGAGATAGGACTAGATGGTAGTGTGTCTTCTACTTAGCCTAATTCTACATCTACTTGTCCTTGTTATTTATGAAAATTGGTTCAAGTGTAATCTCATTATGTTTGTTCTCAAATGGAAACAAACATCAGAAATTATATATCCAACATGCAAATGGCATTTTCCTTCTGAACATGAAACAAGGAAAGGATACCACAGAACTTTCCTGTAACACAAATGAAATTGACATGATTTACTTGGGACCATAGCAGGATTTGGATGTTTTTTAATATCTGCAGTTAGATGTAATGTTAGCCACTGTGTGAATGAGGCTAGGAAGAAGGGTTTTTCCGATATTGTACAGCCTGAAATAAAATTAGAATTCACTTCATTAAGGAAAGAGGTTAAAAAATCACATCTTGCTTTTTTTTTTTTTTAAGTGTCTCCAAAGATTTCTGAGACCTAGATAAGCTGTTAACAGTGTTGCAAGGTTTCATAATATTTAGCTGTTAACTCTACAGGATGGGAACTACTTGGTTAGAAAAATAGGAAGAACAGGCAATATTTACAGCACCATGAAATTCATCCAGGACCAAAGTGGCCGAATGCAGCTAAACACAACACAGTTTTAATTGCCTTATGTAAAATGTTGCTAATTTGTCCAGATCTTAATTGGAAAAATCTATTCTATGAGAGAAATGATACTGTTCATGTCAGAATGCAAGAGGGAGATGGAACATCAAGCAATGAAGCCTATTCTACATGCCGAGGGAACTGTGTAAAGACTGAAGGGTAAGTAAAAAATTAGAAGAGAAACGTGTGCTCATACTGTACTCTTCAGTGATTAAAGGTTACATGTTTCTATAAGGAGAGGCATGTATGAAGTACTTGATACCTCTACTAAATCCTTAAATAAGCAAATAGCCAACTTGCTTATTTAAAGATTCTCAAGAATCTTTGTGCTTACAACTGTGATTGGTCCCGTGGGAAATACAACGGCCTATGCATGCTTCCTGCCTTCAAGGAGTGCCCTGTCACTCCTTGTCACAAGATGCTGTGACAGTGGGCCATAAACGGTACAGCCAACATAAACTATATTTTCCCACTAAGGCCAAATGTGCTTCACAGAGCCATTTCATATTCAGCTTTATAATCTCTCACATGGTGACTGTTTTGGAAAATCCTTTGATGAATGTCTAGAGCACTTTGTGTGGATGTGGTACCTATATAATTGATTATTCTCTCTGTGCTTTGCACATGTAAAATGGAGATAAATAACAGAACTTTCCTGTACTGTTGTGAGATTGAAAAAAAAATGTACAAAAAGTGCTTAGCCGGATCAGATGTCCTCTCACTTGATGTCAGTTGTTGTCACCATCATCATCACACTGCGAAGCTCGCACAGACATGTTGTTAATGGATAGAGCTGAATGAGAGTAAGAACAGAACTGTCCTCCTCTTTTGCAGCAGTATCTCTTCTGGGGAAAGTTGCCACTGTGTACATATCTTAATAGGGAATACCAATATCTGATATTGCAATTGCATTCACTCTTAAAAAAAAAGAGCTGTTTATAATTCAGTTCAATAAACGATCACTGTGTGAAAATGGCAGGCATGGTAGTAGGCATGAGCATATGAAGATAAATAAAATACATCCCACTCTCAAGGGCTTTAGAGCATAAAGGGAGATTCCGAAAAGTAAAGACATTTAGCAGCTCGTGATAAGTGCTCTGATAGAAACATTACAGGGCGCTATGGGGGCAGATTGGAAGGAGGCCTATCCCAGTCTGGAGGAGAAAGGAAGCATCTGTGACGATGTCTTGGAAGAATTATGCAATGGATGAGTTAAATTTAGATGAAGGGGATTGTAAGAACAAAGCCAGGAGGCCTACATAGGCATTGTGTTTTGAGGGAACTATAAGTAGTTTTGAGAGCCTGGACTAAAGTGTAGTGCAGCAGACTTGAAAGGAAAAGAAAGTATAAATGTCTGCAAACAACTCATGAAAGGATAGATGAATGAGGAAATAAGCGAGTAACTAGGCTCTGGTCCTACACTGATCTAAAAGTGAGAGGCGGTGTGGGCTTTGGAGTAAGAAGTCAGACAGCAGAGGAACTGTGGAGGCTTCTAGCTTTTATCACATCGGGCTGAGGAAGGGACTGCCACTCAGAGGTTCATTTACTCCCCTGTAAAACAATCCTAGACGAAGCCTGATTACATTCTTTGGATTTCTATTTCTTGTTCAGTCATCAGAATTAAAGACTGGCTATGGCCCTAACATACCCTTCAGTGCAAGATCAAGGAATTTGAACCAAAAAAAAAAAATTTAAAGTAATTAAAAGCTTAGAGTATAAACACAATATGGTCCCTTTCATTTTGGAAATCTCCGCAGCATCAGCATGTTTCTGGATACCATTCAAATGTACAGAAGATGATGATAGGAAGTAGCTGAAGGCTGTGAGTGCAGTAACAAGACTCACCTGAGTATAAGCAAGAGAAAGTGAGAACCTGAACTAGGTCAGCTGCAGTGGGTGTGGACTCTATGTAAGCCAAAGAAAGGCACTTATGAGACAAATCATTAGGACTCACGGCTGATATACAGAGAGCCGAAGAGAGATGACAGGTTCTATGTGCTTTGGCTTGTTTCTGAGATGTTGAACATTCTGGAAATTTGAAGTCCAATTGGCTTAACCATTTAGGATCAGACCCATCTCTTCAATGCAGAAGTGGATTCTACAACCCTATTTGGACTCTACCATCTTTCTCTTAATGATGTTCCAGCAACAGATCATGGGGATGATACCAGTTTTACCTCTCACTGCCATGGACTCTGAGGGACCAGTATTATAATATTTTATTGTATTCTCTATTTTGCATCAATCTCCTTGACCAGATCTTATGCATATAGACACACATGTATGTACATATGATTATGACATAAACTCATGATGAAGATTTGAGACTATTTAAAGATTATTAAGGGAGTAAAAATAAATACAGAACAATTCTATTCTAATATCTAAATGCTGAAATGATCTCAACCAAACACATAATTATTGACCAACTAGGACCTTTACACAGTGCTATATGTTTCCATATAATTTATGTGCAGTATGAAATTCCATGAGAGAACTTTTAAAATCCATAAAGTTTTTCTGTTTTTATTTTGATACCAATTTTTGTTCCAGTGATATATGGGAAGCAATAAGTTCAGGTTTGAATTAAGAAAAGTAGAGTAGGGGTGCCTGGGTGGCTCAGTCGATTAAGGGTCTGCCTTTGTCTCAGGTCATGATCCCAGCTCCTGGGATAGAGCCCGTGCAGGGCTCCCTGCTCAGTGGGGAGTCTACTTCTCCCTCTCCCTCTGCTCCTCCTCCCGCTCAGGCACTTTCCTTTTCTCTCTGAAAGAAAGGAAGAAAGAAAGAAAGAAGAGAAAGAAAGAAAGAAAGAAAGAAAAGAAAGAAAGAAAGAAAGAAAGAAAGAAAGAAAGAAAGAAAGGAGGAAAGGAAAGGAAAGGAAAGGAAAGGAAAGAAAAGAAAGAAAAGAAAAGAAAAGAAAAGAAAAGAAAAGAAAAGAAAAGAAAAGAAAAGAAAAGAAAAAGAAAAGTAGAGTAGCCTTACTTGTAAATATTGTGATTTGATATGCCTGGAGAGGGACTTGGAAAATTTTATCTTTAAAAAAAAAAAAAAAAGCTTCTCAAATGGATCTTATGTGCATTCAAGGTTGGAAGGACAGTTTTCCTAGATAAGGTCCAAATTCCTTATTATGTCATATATGCCTCTATCCTCTGACCCTTGCCTGCTAGTCTAGCCCCATTTCCCCACTGGAGTCAGCTTTCCATCTATATCAAATAGCTTGCAATTCTCCAGACATATTAGACTGTGTTGTGCTTGCAATTCTCCTGCCATGCCTGCCTGTATAATTCAAGAACCCAGCTTAAAATTGATGACTAACTCCTTTGGCTTCTCCTCTATTCTATAAGGACTCAGCATCATATGAACACTTTATATCAGGATCGGAAATACGGCATTTGAAAGTTGCCTGCAGGCTGCAGCTAACTGTACCAAGACTGTTAGCAAAATTTAACTCTTGGAAAAACTGTTCCTATGTTTGAGGAAAAACACTTTAGCAGAACTTCTGTTGATGCAAAGAAAAGATACAGATCCTACTCTGAAGGGGAAATGGTGAGCAAAAGGAGAGCTAAAAGCATGAGGATAATAGAGCTGTAAGGAATCTTAGTTTTCTGGGGGAAGAGATGTTCTGACAAGGACAGTTTCTGCCTGACAGAGAGGACAGAGTCCTGGATTTCAGAGTTCCTAGAGGATCCAAGGCAGCAGACTGAATTCTGCTCCTAAAGCAGAGGCTCTTAACCTTACTGTCTGACTTGGTGCTGACTGATGGGTCAGAGAGGGTTACTGGAGACCAAAGGAAATTCGAGACTTCCAGGTACCTCCTGCTTCTTGTCATTAACAACAGTGTTAGAAGTGTCCAAATATATATTTGCTCTCCTTAAAAGCTGTAAAAGGTGATAGTTATTGGCTTTTTTAAAGCTCTACAATTCCCTGGTGTGGAAGATGAAGTAGGGTCTGTAAGCACATAATAAATTGGAAGTAGAGACATGTCATAGGGTGGGTTTGTTTGCATTCATAATCAATAACCTTTATTGAGTGTTAACTACACTAGGTACTGGACGTGTCTTAGTTCATGTGATCCTCACTACAACCTATAAAATTAGTTCTATGAAATAAGGATGTGGAAATAGAGACATAGGGAATTTAGGGTCAAAACATCTAGCTAGTGGCAGACTGAGTTTTGACCCTTCTCTGAATCCACCTAGAGCCCACTCTTTTATTTTTTATTTTTATTTTTTAAAGATTTTATTTATTTTTTTGTCAGAGAGAGAGAGAAGGGAAGCGCACACAAGCAGGGGGAGCAGCAGGCGGAGCAGGCAAGGGAGAAGCAGGCTCCCGGCTGAGTAAGGACCCTGATGCCTGACTTGATCCCAGGACCCTAGGGTCATGATCTGAGCTGAAGGCAGATGCCTAATCAACTGAGCCCCCAGGTGTTCCCTAGAGCTCACTCTTTTAAACACCATGTAACTTAAAACAGTGTAGTCCACAATGGCAAAGGTAAGGAAAACCTACTGAAAATGTTTATTATGACTAGCAAAGAAAAGGAGACTAGAATAGAAATTTACCCAGTATACATTTAAGTACATCACTGGCCACTAAAAAAGCACATATGTGATACAAAGCAAAACAAAAAAATGAAAGTTTTATTTAGGACCTATTTCACTGTAAAAGCAACCTTTTGTTCTCCTTGTGGATAAACTGCCTTTTCAGTAATTAATTTTGATGGAATCAAATTTCTTAGTATTTTACTTGTACCACTATAGATTTTTATTTTGTTGAAATGTATCTTCTTCCTTGTTTCATTTTGTTCCATTTAATGATATTACCCAGCCTTAAATGTACTAAAAAAACTCCTCTACCCAGTTAAGTCAAACTCGGGAGTTTACAGAAGAAACCCTCTTTGCTCCTAAGTAATTCATTTTTCTATTTTTAGTGAAGGAAATATTTTACTGACACTTTACAGAAGAATCTACAACGGGATAGAAATTCTTCTAATTTTGAGAAAGGTAAGTCCTTTCCCCACCGAAAATACAAATTCCTATAAATATGAGACAATAGTGATAAAGCCACGTTATGTAAAGCCATGTACATGAAGTGCAGATACCAAGCTCCTTTAGTATTTCTTTAAGAGATATTCTTCTTGTAATTCCCATAAAATGACCTATCTGAAGGGCTTTTGCTTTTTCAGTTGTATGATACAAATTCAATTTGAATAATATTGCATTATGTTTCACATGAGTTTCAGTGGCTGCCACTTAGCACATCTTCATTTTGACAGAGCAGTAAGCTATAGTGTCTACATGGTGGTTTTGGTGAAGAAAAACTATCAGAAGGTAAAGGGCTCTCAGTGGATTTGAACTAATCAAATCAATAAAAGCTCTTTGTGCCCTACCCAAAACTGCTGGAAAATGTATGCAGAGTTGTAAAGAGTAGGATAAGGATAAAGTTTCTTCTACTTCCTTACAGACAAGATGTTGTGGAGCGTTCTTTGCTGGTACAATACTCCCAGGGTTAGCTTTTGGTAATTAAAACCATTCACCCTTATTATTAAAGTTTATCTATATTTAAAATCCGAAGTCAGCCAGCATGAAGAGCTGAATTGTAATTAGTTTAATAAAACTATCCAGGGAGGTTACGTGATCTAGCAGAAAACACAGAAAGTCAATGAGATGGGTCTTTGTCTCGGTTTATCTGTTACCGTAGGCCTCAGTCTACCCCCTACAAAAGGAAGGCAGTAAAGTTCCCTCCTTCGCAGTGTGGGCAAGACACTAGTAATTCAGCACTGATGTCTTTACTGATGTCTGGCCGGCAGCCAGTGTGCTGTGGACAGGGTGTTTTCTTCTGCTCAGTCTAAGGCTGGTCTTCCAGTTTTCCCATGGATGCATTGCTTCCCAACTCACCTGCTACTTCCCATTTTCCACGTCGGTCAAACTCAAATGCTGCCATGAGGGGAAAAAAAAAGTTTCATTTACTTTAAAAAATTTTAAATTGTTAGTGTATGCTCTAAGAGCAGTCTTGTGTCACAGAGCTCGTCATGTATTAATGCTCTTTGGGGAGGCTGGACATTCTCAGGTGCTGATGCTTCATTAACTAGTTCAGTTTTACTTTTATTTATCCTTCTTAATTATGTATGACTAGGTTAGTATTGAAATAGATTTGTGATAAATTACATTCCTAGATACCCAACTGCTGGACAGATACAGAAGGCAGCTGAGATCACACTGAACAAAAAGTGGCAGATTTAGGGCACACATAAATAAAGTAGATGATGAGAATGGACCTCAGTTCTCAGATCAGTAAATAATGGATCCGTTTTTTTTTTAAATCTCTCTTTTTATTTCTTTCAGTTGGTTTTTTACAAACGTGGATATTAAGTGCCTATAAATCTCATTAGTGGAAAGATCATTGATTTTGGAGTCAGTCAGATTTCAATTTGAAATTCAGTTTTGCTTTGGAGACTTGGACAATCTATTCTTGCTAATTCTCATACCCGTCATTGACGAAATAAGGATAGCAGAAATTTAAAGTTGACATATAAAGTACCCAGCACATGGCAAACATTACATTAGTTGCTGCCCCACTCCCTCTGCACTCCTACCCCTTCCCCACACAACACACAAAGGTATCAGGGAAACAGAAATGAATATGACAATAACCACCAGACTGTAGATTCTTCTAGGGCAGATACTGATACTCTTTCCTATGTACTTTTGTTTCTCCGGTCCCTGGCTCTGTGCCTGGAATACTGTAACTCAATAAATGCTTGTTGGGAGAACATGCTGTGTCTGTATATAGGAACTCACAATCTATATTGGCTAAAAACTGGCATTCTCAGAAAAAGGTAGGAAAATTAGACTAAAAACCACATAGGATGTAACACATGTAAACACCTAGTAGGATGAGGTAGATTAGTGTAAGCCTAGCTTCTCTGAGAAGGACTAGAACCCAGACAAAGAGACTACAGAAAAGGTTAGGAGTTAACATGAATGAAATAGAGAAAGAATAGGTCACCCTTTTACACTCTCTGTCAGATCTTCATAAGACTTCAGGACAAGAAAGATCTTCTGAATTAAAATTTTGGCCTCTGGGGCGCCTGGGTGGCACAGCAGTTAAGCGTCTGCCTTCGGCTCAGGGCGTGATCCCGGCGTTGTGGGATCGAGCCCCACATCAGGCTCCTCCGCTATGAGCCTGCTTCTTCCTCTCCCACTCCCCCTGCTTGTGTTCCCTCTCTCGCTGGCTGTCTCTATCTCTGTTGAATAAATAAATAAAATCTTTAAAAAAAAAATAAAAAAATAAAAAAAAATAAAATTTTGGCCTCCATGGAGGAAAGATTTTTATCATGAATTTGGGGTCATTGCTGAGAAAGATCTTTAGACTAAATAACACCAGACATAGAATCTAGGGACTCAGTGGCCTGGCCCAGTCTTGAGGTGGCCAGGATGTATTCTTAAAATATTCATAGTCTCAGGCCTCATTTTCCCATCTGTGAGTAGAGAACAATCATCAGGGTTATTCATTCAAAGTTATTTGATTCCTCACAATGATTGTCTCCAGAAGTCCAAAGCCCTTCTCCTTTACTTGTTCAGAGCTCTGAGAGAGGGATGGGGTTATTCTTCTAGCTATTAAAGGACTCTCAAAAGTACCACAGAGAAGACACACTTTTCACTATACCAAGTTTACCTGCTTTAATTTTTATCAGGATAGGATTTATTCTAAATATGTTAAATAATGTTTGCAAATGAATTCTGTTATTGTGAAATAAAAATTAGGATTCTTTTCCAATATGGTCTTAGAACATAAGTTAGGAAAGCTAAATTTTTACTAAATCATTCAAGAATAGAGATCTGGCATGTTTAAAACTGGGAACTGTTCCACTCCCTTGGTACCTTCTATTATCCATTTGTAAATAATTCTCCAGAGGTGTGGCTTGCTATTTTAATCATTTAACAGGCATGGACTATGGCACATGCGTAGAAGTTGACCGCTTCTTACCACCTTCATGGCTACTAAGGTTGTCTAAGGCACCATCCTGCTTTACCTGGATTTCTGCAAAACTGTCCTTAATTGGTCTCCTTTTCTCCACCCTCACCCCTCCCTAACCCTACTGCCGTCCCTACATAGCAAACAGAGAGATGATAACAAATTGTGAGTCATGTCACTCGTCTGCTTAAAACCCACAGTGACTCCCTTTTTTTGTGCTTCTTAAAAAGCCAAAGGCCTTAAGGGGTTCGATATGAGAATGTATGTAATCTCCCAACTTGTCTCTGCTTTTCCTCTTCTATTATTCTCCTCCTCTTTCTTTTCATTCCAGCCATACTGGTTTTCTTGCTGTTTCATGAAAATGTCATGAATGTTCTCACTTAAGGATTTTGTTCTAGCTGTTCTCTCTGCCTAGGATTCTCATTCTTTAGATGTTCATATGGCTTTTACCTTCCCTTCCTTCATGTCTTTGTTCAAATGCCATTTTCTGTTTGAGATCAGCCCTGACTCAAATCTATTTACACTTGCAAACTGTGTAACTCTATTTATCCTTCTAAACTCTCGTCCTTGGAATTTATCACCTTATAACAAACAAAAATTATTTTATTTACTATGATTATTATTTGTGTTCCTCTAATCTGACATAAGCTCAATGAGGGCAGGACTTTGATGGCTACTGAAACTTCACTGCTTGTAATAGCTCTTGGCATATACTAGGTGATCGATAAATATTTTAAATAAATAATGCATATTTTAATATTATATACAGACACAATAAAGTCACAAATTGTGAAATGCCAATAATTAAAGAAAAGGATTCTATATTATTTACCAGTTATATGAAATGATAAATGCAAAGAGGTCTAGAGAAAGAAGTCAGTGTAAGACCTCTTGTAGTATGTACACTTTACAAAGGCTGGATTTCTTTGTTTACCACTAAGAGACTGAACATACAAATGGACAATGGCCAGACCCTATACAAAAATAGACCTTTGACCTAAAATCTGCAGCAACTTACCAAGGAAACCAATCCCCTTATCTATAATAAACAACCCAGGAAGCCAGCTTGCTGTTAAGTCAGACTTGCAGGAAGCCAGATTGCTATCTCTAGTGACAGTCTAGGAAGAAATGAACAGGACTTCATTAATAACTGACAGCTTCCCTAATTTTTGTCCCTGTTTCCAACTTAGGACCAACCAAAGAAAGCCAAATATGTGCCCCCTAACCAGTCACATAGGATGTCCCACTTCTAGTTAGCCCACCTCTAGCTTGTCCTTCAGTCAGACCTGAAGCCTTCCCTATTTTCCACTATAAAGCTTTCCCATTTCCTTTGAATCTCTCTGCCAAAATGCAAGTGACAGTAGCTGACTCCTTTACTATAGCAAACTCAGAATAAATAGCATTTGCTTTCTCGTTTGGTTGGTCTTTATTTAGTATGTCTAGTATGTTCTGAACTCCTAGAAGGTATACTACATAGTAGGTGTTCAGTGAATATTCGTTAAATGAATAAATGAATGGAGGACTAACAACATCAAGGAAAATTACACTTAATGTTGTAACAGTTTTTTTCACTTGCCTTCAATTATTTCCCATGTACACTTCCTTCTTGAGGCTGCTTAAGGCTATCTTACATTTCTCTTGAAAAAAAAAAAGAGAAAACTGGGTCATAGTAGTAGAAGATAGGTCTTTTGACGTGACTCAAGAAAGGATACTAAATATAGAATCGAAGGGCAAGCTTTCCTCTGCATTCTGCTCATTGATTTATCTTTGGTACCTAAATGTCAAAGATTCCATATACTTTACATGGTGAAAAAGTATCTTCTTTCCATTTCTTATCCTCTCTCTCAGAGGAGTTGTCACGATCCACACTGGTCCAGGCTATCTCACTAGGAAACTAGAAGGTTAGAGTCAAAACCCCAGTTAGTAGTGGAATATAACTGCCTATAGTCTCTATATACCCTGACCAGACAAGTGTATAAAAAGGGTATCTGTGACCATAGTAGGTGGCTGGTAGGAAACTAAGAGGCTTCAGAATATTGGCTACCTTTTCATCATTTTATACTAAAAATACTTTCCTCACTTTTCCTAATAGAATGTATGGAAAGGTACAGGGCTGGAAATGGAGAAGGTGACTGGGTGTGAATATGGGGAACCATTAAAAAATGTGGTCTATAGATTACAATCAGATTTTTAAAAGGAATTTGGATATAACACAGGTACAGTAGGAAGCAGGGAAACAAGATCTTAAAAAAGGAAACACTACAATATAGTGGTGTTTTAGGAAGACTAGTCTGGCTGTCAGTGGCATTTGCCAATGAAATTAAATTGCCAGATTTCAGTAAAATTAAATAGAATAATGACATCATCTACATTTAATTTACTTTAAATAACTTTCTAGTAACTATTTTGGATCAAATGCAGGGAAAGAACTTCCAAAGAAAACAAAAATAAGTCCATCTTTACTTTTAACATCAATCTTTTCTCATTGATTCAATTTGTGTCACAATGTAGTTCAATTTTTTGGTAATGAATTAGGGCAGGCAGCTAATGTTATATGCCTAGGAAAAAGTTAAGGTGTATTTAAGATTATTAAAGAGTTTATGTAGTGCACAAAGTGAGCTTTTTAAATATTAATCATATGTGTGTGCCTGTGTATGTGTGTGCGTGCGTGTGTGTGTGTGTGAGAGAGAGAGAGAGAGAGGGGGAGAGAGAGGAGAAAAAAGGAGAAGAGAGATAGGTGAAAAATGCATCGCTATATTTTGTCTGAAAATTCAGTGAGAGATAGTTAATGACAAGTTAATAGCTTAACAGGAAACGGAGCTTCGGATTTGAGAAAACCAATGTAACTCACCCACCATATTCTTTTATATACATTAAGTAAATGTATATAACTGAATTTTAGGATTTCTGTTCATATTTTTAAGACACATTTCAATGGCAAATAGAGACAGTAGCTTGCTAAATGCCTCAGCAAATCTAATTGCATTAAAATTTGGAGTTAGATTCAAAAGATAATTACAGGTGGTGATTAACAACCGTAGTATTCATAAGTGACCAGGAACTCAACACAGGTAACTTTCTTTATAAATGTTTTCTGGTAATACTATTATAAAAAGGAATATTAATTCTCTAATCTACTATAGTTGATTTTCAGATATTAAATTGCTGCTCTGAGCTTTTGGGCTCCTGGTAATCCAAATACTAAGAACTGCAAACAACAGCGTTCTCTATGCCCAAAACCACTCAACAGCTCTTCTATGATTGAGAAGAGCACTTAAGACTCATTTGTCAATATTCAGGGTCAGGTGACATTAGACAAAGACGTTTTAATGATATTAGAGATTATATTGTAATAAGAATTTCTTGGGAAAACTGAAGTTGTGTGTGGTACAAGGCTTGTTGAAAAATATATAGCGCTGCTGTAATATCATCTAATTTTTATTTTTACTTCAACATTTATCCTACACATTTCTGGGAACTTTTGACCAAAAGAACTAGGTTTAAACTAAACCATCTCACCTTTTAGCTGTGTGACCCCGATTATATTCCTTCTTTTTTTGAGTTTCTTTTTTCTTACAGGTAAGACCTATGACCCAGGGCAGTGGTAAACATGAAATAAAGCATTTTTTTAAGTACTAAAAGAATATCTGATACATACTAGCATCTTAAAAATGAATTGAATAGAGTAAATAATATGAAAATCTGAAAAAAGGAATGAGTCAGCAAAATAATTTTTGTAATGAAAACTGGAGAGCGTCAGTTTCCCTTACTTCATGATTGTTTTTGCTGACATCACTTTACAAGGGCACAATCTTAGGACTCTGCTAACCGACTAATTTAAGTTCAATCTTTTACTAGCTGTGTAGACTTGGATACACTTCTTTATTTCATTATACTTCATTTTCCTTGTCTGTAAAACAGAGATAAAGTATCTATATACAGAGTCTTGTAGGATTAACTAATATAAAGCAAAGAAATCACATAATACCATCCGTGGGTCATGGTATTTGCTGAATAAATGTTAGCACATGTTCCCAAGTCTGCAACCTGGGGCATGGTCTTCAAATTGAATCTATGCACCTCTTGGGGTACATAAAGTCTTTCTAAAGGTTGCATGAGCATAGAGAGTTCAGTGAAACGACCAGACATGTCCTTGTTTGTTTATCACAGTTCCCATTTAAGCCTATTGTTACTGACCTATTGTAAGTCTCACCCTTCTTTACCCTTAAAGTCTGCTGGCTTGGTTAATAAATGTATGGTCACCCTAGTTCTAAAAGAATCAACTCCCACATTCTCAACTTCCCTATGAACTCTTTCTTAAAATAATTTCTCTAAAATTCTCCTATTTCTAAAAATAATTTATCTAAAAATGGTGAAAGTCGTGCCAATTGTTCTTTCTCACCCTTCTCTCACTTTACACAAAATAAAGTATACCTTTTTCTTGTCTGAGGTTTTGGAAAGAAAAATTTGGAGGGCAAAGCAAAGAGGGCATTAATAAGTGTTATACCCAGACATCTAGTCCATGTCCAGCTTCCAGATCTATCTTTCTTAAAGTTGGACTCAGAGGTCAAATGATTGCCATAGGAATATGTATTAAAACATTTATTTTAATTGAAAAATTAAGCCACACTTTGCTTGACTGAAAGTAAATTTCATTGGCTTGATAATAAGGATGGGTTTTGCCTACTAAATTTACAGGAAACATTTTATAATTTTAATGAGCTAAGTTTGCAGTTCCAACTCTTTTGAAATAAATATATTTAAATTACAAGTTAAATTATTTCTTTAAAAAGTAATGTACTGGAAAGTGTGTATTAAACTTAACAACATTTTGATATTTTCAACCTTTTCTAAACATATCATGGCAATTCTAGCAAAAGAGTTATAAGTGTAATTAGTAGTCATTTGGTAAGTCTTGATAAAGTTTTTTTGGTGTATTTCCCAGAAACTGAAAAAGTGAATGATTCACAGTGACTGGGTAAGAAATCCTTTAGTGAGTCAGATGGTTTCTACTTTGCTTTAAAAAAAAGAATTGGGTTGCTACTGGTAAATCATTAAAAATATCCTTTGGTGAATGCTCACTATGTGATTTGAATATATAACTCTGAACAAATTCAACAAATTGAGTGGTATTGCTGTAACAAATTTCTTCCGTTTTCATCAACTTATTTATATAAGTCACTTTTCTCATTGCTTACATATAAATATGAAAAATTATTCTAGTAAGAAGTAACATGTCTTCACAAATTCATAAACAAATTTTGAAAAGCCCCATTATGGGTTGAATTTCCAACAAAACATTACTTTGCATATTTGATATTTTTCAAAAATTAGAATATAGTCTTACTTGAATGAATTTATATTAGTAATGATTGTAGTAGTTCAGTCAGAAGATTGAATATATTATTGCAATAAGCAAAAAGTAAACATTTTTAATTTTTTAAATTATGAAGAAAAATTTTATATGCGTATGTGGGAAGAAGTTTGAAGGTCGTTGATCTAGACAATCTATCCCTGTCCCACTCCATTTTTCTAATATCTGTCCTTAATAATTCATAAGTATTATTTTTAAAGAATATAAGTATTTTATTTCATGCATGAGATGCTTATTTCTTTTTTTTTTCTTTTTAAAGATTTTATTTATTTATTCGACAGAGATAGAGACAGCCAGCGAGAGAGGGAACACAAGCAGGGGGAGTGGGAGAGGAAGAAGCAGGCTCATAGCGGAGGAGCCTGATGTGGGGCTCGATCCCAGAACGCTGGGATCAAGCCCTGAGCTGAAGGCAGACGCTTAACCACTGTGCCACCCAGGCGCCCCGAGATTTTTATTTCTAAACATGTTATTAATCTTGTAATTATAGTATCTAAAGGACCTACAGAAAAAATTACTAAGTCTTTATCATGGCATTTATGATCTCCCTAGTCCTATCTTAATCTTTGTCAACTTTCCCTTCATTGTTTTCCAATGCAAATGCCAGGGGAACTCTTGTGTTCTCTTCTCCCAGAGAAGAGAGGGACTTGTGCCCTACATCAGGCACCCTATCCCTTAAGACCTACACTAGAGACACAAGTATCCAAAACATCTGGCTTAGAAGATTAACAGAGCTTACCTCCAAGAGACCCTGTAGGGAACTGAGATACTCCCGTTAAAGGACTCTCATGCACTCTTCCTCACCCTGAGACCTAGAGCAAAAGCAGCAGTTTGAAAAGCACCTATACGTGCTTTTTTCACATAGAGCACCTAGGCTGTATGTGCAGGAGACTCATTTGCTAATCTTAAAACATCTGCCAATTGAGAATCTCTCCAGAGATGGAGGTGCCAGTGAGTACCATTTTTGCACTCTCCCTCTACCCTGGTAGCAGAGGCTGGTATGCACAGATGGGGCACTCTTCCACTGCCTTGTTAAGGCCAGTGGGGATGAGCAGCTGTGGCATTCTCCTGCTGCTATGCTGGAGCTGGGGGTCACAGGTAGACACAATACTTTCATGCCACCTTGCTGAAACCAGCAGGTGTGCACAACCAAGGTATTCTTCCATTCTCTTGCTAAAGCTGGCAGGTATGCCCTGCCCCCTGAGGCTCCCAGTTGCATTGCTAAAGCTGGGAGATGCATGCAGTCCACACAGGGGATGCGCCTTCATTGCCTGACCCTGGTCGCCAGAAGGACTTGTGTTCTTGGGCCTAATGAGACTATAACAGTTGGAAAGGAGCTCTTGGTAGGCTCCTACACCCAGGGCCTGCACTAAGTGTAAAATGAAGCATAACCCCAGTCTCCTGTGAAAAAGGTCTATTTACTTATCTTGGTGCTTCAGCCTGAGGAACAGCCTTCAGGCTGGCCACGTATCTAGAGACTACAGTGGAGATCTCAGGGAACAGAGGCAGGGAAACACCATCCTTGCATTCTCCCCTGGTCTCACTACAATTCACCTCCCAGAAAGAAGCTTATATACCCATTTGGAGCACCAATTTTTGCATCTGTCAGCTAGGGGACACCTCCAAATCTTCTGGTCTTAGAGGCCAACAGGGTTTACAATTGAGGCCCCACAAGACTATATATATTTGCATATTTTAAAAGCTGCTGCCTGAGGGTCTGGCTTCTAATCAGCATGAAACTAGGTACTGACTGAGTTCATTCCTATTGGAAAATGACAGGTCTTGGCACACTCTCGACAACAAGGACCTATCCGGAACAAATCAGGCTGCTTAGACAACCACAAGGATTCGAGAGACAACCAAGAGCTAGGACAAGGTTGAACAATAAGTTTCATCACCTACATGAGGCCACTCCTCCAAGATCAGGAGAGGTGACTGTTTTGCCTAATACATAGAAACACATATAGACAGTAAAGCACACTGAGAGAACAGATGAATATGTTCCCAACAAAAGAACAAAATACAATGTCAGAAAAAGACTTCAGTGAAATTGAGATAAATAATCTATCTAATAAAGAATTCAAAGTAATGGGTAACTTAATCAGTTAAATGTCTGTCTTCAGCTCAGGGTCCTGGGATCAGGCGCCATGTCAGAAGCCTGCTTCTTCCTCTCCCTCTTCTTCTGCCTGCTATTCCACCTGTTTGTGCCCTCTTTCTCTCTGCCAAATAAATTAATAAATAAATAAAATCTTAAAAAAAAAATAATTCAAAGTAATGGTTGTAAAGATGTTCACCAAACTTTGGAGAAGAATGGATGAACACAGTGAGAACTTCGACAAGAAAGAAAATGTGTACACTGTGATAAGATATGGTATTATGAACATTTTATGTTAATAAATTTGAAATCATAGATGAAAAATACACATTTAGAAAAAAGAGAACTGCTAAACCTGATCCGAGAAATAAATATTTTCAGTATTTTTTACAGAACTAGAACAAAAAAATCCTACAATTTATATGAAACCATATATGAAGAGCCAAAGCAATTTTGAAAAAGAAAAACAAACTGGACGTATCACAATTTCAGAGTTCAAGCTATATTACAAAGCTGTACTAATCAAAACAGTATGGTACTAGCCAAAAACAGACACATAAATCAACAGAACAGAATAGAAAACCTAGAAATAAACCCACAATTCTGTGGTCAATTAATCTTCAACAAAGGAGGAAAGAATATCCAATGTACAAAAGAGTCTCTTCAACAAATGGTGTTGGGAAAGCTGGTCAGTTGAATGCAAAAGAATGACACTGGACCACTTTCTTATACCATAGACATAAATAAACTCAAAACAGATTAAAGACCTAAATGTGAGACCTGAAACTATAAAAATCCTAGATAACAGTTCTAGATATGTCTCCTGAGGCAAGGGAAATAAAAGCCAAAAAATAAATAATTAGGACTACATAAAAATAAAAAGCTTCTGCACAGTTAAACAATCAACAAAACTAAAAGGCAACCTACGGAATAGGAGAAGATATTTGTAAATGACATATCTGATAAAGGGTTAGTTTCCAAAATATATAAAGAACTTACACAACTTAACATCTAAAAAACAAATAATCCAATTAAAAAATGAGCAGAAGACATGAGCAGATATTTCTTCAAAAAAGACATCCAGAAGGCACATGAAAAGATGCTCAACATTCATCATCGGGGAAATGCAAATCAAAACTGCAATGAGATATCAACACATACCTGTCAGAATGGCTAAAATAAAAAGCATAAGAAACAACAAGTGTTGGCAAGGACATGGAGAAAAAGGTACCCTCTTGCACTGTTGGTGGGAATGCAAACTGATATAGCCACTGTGAAAAACAGTATGGAAGTTCCTCAAAAAGTTAAAAATAGAACTACCCTATGATCTAGTTATTGCACTACTGGGTATTTACCCCAAAATACAAAAATATTAATTCAAAGAGATACATACACCCCTATGTTTATTGCAGCATTATTTACATAGCCAAATTATGGAAGCAGCACAAGTGTCCATCAACAGATGAATGGATAAAGAAGACATGGTATATGGTGTGTGTGTGTGTGTACATGTGTGTATTGCAAGGACATGGCTAGAGCTAGACAGTATAACACCAAGTGAAATAAGTCAGTCACAGAAAGACAAATACCATATGATTTCACTCATACGTTGAATTTAAGAAACAAAACAAATGAGCAAAGGAAAAAAAAGAGAGAGAGAGAGAAGCCAAGAAACAGACTCTTAACTATAGAGAACAAACTGACGGTTACCGGAGGGGAGGTGGATGGAGAGTAATGGATGCAATAGGTGATGGGGATTAAGGAGTACACTTGTGATGAGGACCAGGTTATGTATGGAAGTGCTGAATCACTATATTGTACACCTGAAACTACTATAACACTGCATGTTAACTATACTGGAATTAAAAATTTAAAAATAAAACATTAACAAATAATTGGGGTTTACATTATTATGACTATGTTACTACTATTCACGGTTGAACGACACAGTACACTAGGACTACATATTCTTTCACTTTTTTGTTTTCCTAATCACTGTCTCATTTTTTATTGTTTGCTTTGTTTTCTGTGAAATAAATTCATCTGTGAACTCCATATGTAAACCACTCAAAAAAAAGATATATCTGAATGGTCCTATAATCCTTAAAGAAGTTTAATTACCAGTTAAAAATCTCCCAAAGCAAACTCAAGGACAAGTGTGGCTTTACAAGAGGGTTCTACCAAACTTTCAAGAACCAAATAATCCTAACATTGAACAAACTCTTCCATAAAAATGAACTAGAGGGAATTTTGCCAAATATTATAATAGCTAATAAATGCAAAACAATATATATTTTATAGCTACATATAACATATATTTTATGAAGCACAGTAATAAACATTTGTGAATATATCAGTGCATTCAAAGCCTTAAAACATTTCAGTAATGTTACCATTTAGTGCTCCTTTTCTGTCCTATCCTGTTGCCTCTTTCAGAGTTAAACAGAACCCTGAATTTTGTATTTTTATAATACTTTTTTTAAAATTGAGGCATTTAGTAAAATGCACAGACCTTAATATATTTCGACAAATACCCACACATATGTAAATAAGATACGTCCATTACACCAAGTAATTTCCCTTTCTCCCAACAAGATAACCTTTGTTCTCTACTTTTCTGATTTCTATCACCACAGATTAGTTTTGTCTGTTTCTGACCTTTATATAAGTTGACTTACACAGCAGGTATTCTTGTGTGTGTGTGTGTGTGTGTGTGTGTGTGTGTGTGTGTGTGTGTGTGTGTTTCTTCTGATCCATTCATCTCATCCTAGTAATTCGTTCTTCTTAATTGCTGAGCAATATACCAGTGTATAAAGACACCAGTTTGTTCATACATTTTCCTGTTGATGGATCTCAGACTGTTTCTAGTTTGAAGCTATTATAATATGAACAAATTATTGTTCAAAAAACCAAAAATAATATGAACTTTCTTACATACACCTTTTTGTGGACATATTTTAATGTTACTTGTGTAAATAGTTTGAAGTAGAATTGTATTCTCAGCAGTTAGATATATCTTCTTTATTATAAGAAGCTTCCAAACTGTTTTTCAAAGTGCTTTTACCATTTTACACTCACACTAGAAATTTATGATATTTGCAGTTGCTCCCGTTGCAAGAGGAACTTTGAATGTCACCAGTCTTCTTAATGTTAGCTCTTCGAGTGTGTGAGAACTGGATCCCACTAGAGTTTTCATTTGCATTTCCCTAATAAATAAGGTTGAAGAACTTTTTATGTGCTTAAATGGCTTGGAAAAGAGATAGTTTCTCAAAGAGAGATTGGCTCATTTTGGATCTAAAATTTTAAAAATAATCCTGAGTGTTTTGGGATTAAAAAGATGGCTTCTAGCTTGTCTTCATTACTTTTTAAAAAATTTACAGACTGCTGAGCATAAAACATTTTTCTCTCCTCTCTTAAAAACAAGGAAGTTTTGTATTTACCCCAAAGATACAGACATAGTGAAAAGAAGGGGCACATGTACCCCAATGTTCATAGCAGCAATGTCCACAATAGCCAAACTGTGGAAGGAGTTGAAATGTCCTTTAACAGATGAATGGATAAGGAAGATGTGGTTCATATATACAATGGAATATTACTCAGCCATCAGCAAGGATGAATACCTACCATTTGCATCAACATGGATGGAACTGGAGGAGATTATGCTAAGTGAAATAAGCCAAGCAGAGAAAGACAATTCTCATATGGTTTCCACTCACATGTGGAACATAAGGAATAGCATGGAGGACCACAGGGGAAGGGAGGGAAAACTGAATGGGAAGAAATCAGAAGGGAGACAAAACCATGAGAGACTCTGGACTCTGGGAACCAAGCCGAGGCTTACAGAAGAGAGGGGGTTGGGAGGATGGGATAACCGGGTGATGGGTATTAAGGAGAGCACATGTGGGTGTTATATGCAACTAATGAATCACTGAACACTACATCAAAAACTAATGATGTACTATACGCTAGCCAATTGAACATAATAAATTTTTTTTTTAATTTTAAAAAATAAGGCAGTTCCATTGAAATATACAAATGACTTGGGTCAAGCTGTGAGGGAAAGCTTCACATGCAAAAAAGAAGGAATTAATAAACTGTAAATTGTACTCTTAGCATGACCACCACTTTATAAAGATATTCCATTATGTGATTTGAAATATTTTGTAAACAAACAGAATGATACATAACTCCCTGTTTCTAAAGACAAACTGATGGGTTAGATTACAAATTCACTTAAAATGACTAGAGTTCTTGTTTTTATTGGGTTATTGAGATAAGTAAAGTCTACATAAATTTAAAATCGGAAAATTCATAAATTTCCAGGAACAAGAAAAAGAAACTTTGAATACTTGCTGGGCAATATAACTCAAGAGAAAAAAAAGAGAGAGAGAGAGAGAACTTTAAAATAATGACCTTGATTGATGTGTTATAAGATAAGAAGCATAGAAATGTGATTGATATCAGACAAATAGCAAAGGAAAAAAAAAAAACAACCAAGAACTTCAGTATTTCTAAAAACACTCCGGAAGTGAAATCTTGGGATGCCTGGGTGGCTCAGTCAGTTAAGCTTCCAACTCTTGGTTTCAGCTCAGTTCGTGATCTCGGGGTCACAATGTAGAGCCCTGCGTAGGGCTCTGCACTCAGCATGGAGTCTGCTTGTCCCTCTCCCTCTGCTTCTCCCCCTGCTTGTGCTCCTCCCACCCCTCTCTCTCAAATAAATAAATAAAATCTTAAAAAAAAAAGGTGAAATCTGATCAAAATCTATACTTTAATTAATAGTAATGTATCTACTCCTAAGTTTTGACAACTGAACCAAAGCTATGTAAAATGTGAACACAAAGGAGTGAAAGGTGTACAGGAACTCTCTGTACAACAGGATGCAACTTTTCTCTAAATCTAAAACTATTCCAAAATAAATAGTTTATTTAAAAATATATATATTTAGAAAGAGATAAAGTAAATGTGGCAAAATGTTAACAATTGGTATATCTAGGAGACAGGTTTATATGGATGTTTACCAGCCAATCCATTCAACATTTCTGTAAGTTTAAAATTTATCACAATAAAGTATTAAAAGAAGTGTGATTTAACACTAGGGAAAAACAAAACAAAATGCAAGAATTAAAAATATGTATTTAATATACAAATGTTGAAAATAGGTAAGACAATATTCCTTATCCAGAACAATTTATACCAGTTTAATAATTTTGATTTAAATAATATATGCCATCTCCTTGATCTTATTACAGTGTGAAAAAATGCTAACATATTTTATTTTACTTTATTTGGTAATGTTTAGAAGGACATGTTTACTTGTTCATAAAAAGGCTTAATTCTTCTGAAATTTCTAATTTCATAAACTGATTTTATGAGTCAACTAATTAATCATTGTTTCCACAAAATGTTTAGGGAGTATTTAAATACACAACTAAACTAAATTATAATAACATTTTCTAAAATAGCTTCCTATTTAAACTTATTATGCTACAAATCAATAGAACTAATTATTTCAAATACACTAAAATTTGCTAAAAAATTGGCTAAAAATTTTATATAGTAACAAGTGGCTATTAGCTAGTAGGTTAAAAAGGACATAAAATACTTTGTATCAGTGTACATGTTTCTTATTAACATTCACAAAGGGAAAAGCACACTTATGACTGTGTCGTGATTCAGTCCAAAATAATATTCATATATAACTACCTCAACTCCATGGATTAAAAGAATAAATATTTATTTCCTTGCTCATATATCTGTAGGTAGTCTACACATTAGCTGGCCTGGGCTGGACTCCCAGCGCTGGGATTCTGGCTCCAGACTCCATGATGCAAATGTATTTGTTCTAGGGTATAGACGGAAGGGCGTCGACTACCTGGGTCATATTTCTCTAAAGCCAGATCACTGGAGCATAAAAGGACATGTCCTATCATGAAAGAACATTTCAAGCCTCTGCTTGCCTCATATTCACTAACATCTTGATGGCCAAAACCAGGAAGATGGCCAATCCCAAATCAAGGGGCAAAGAAATACACTTCATCCACCACGAGGCCATGGCAAGTCTGTGAAAGTAAAATATTACAACAGAGCAGGGAAGGATTAGGACCTATTATGTCGTCTATCATAATTAGACATGTATAATGGTGTGCGGTTTCTGGAGCTTTGCTCCTCTGCCAACAGGCTTGTATGTGACAGATAGTTTATTCCCTAGTACTTTTTGGTCTGCGAGAGAAGTCAGTAACTTTGTTTGAGTTGAAACTAATAGTAGTGACTGAGACTCTAATAAATTCCAAAACTGCAAAGAAATATACATGTTTATGGAGAAAAATGGGTTTGATTTTGTCTATGAAGGAAAAAAGAGGGTAAATAAGTAAAATGGTTGGTTACAGTAGAATATGAAGGACCATCAACAAAGACATATTGAGGCAATATAGTAAAATTTAGAATATCTGGGGTGAAGTGAACCTTATTTGTCTTAGTTTATAGTACCCGCAATAGTGAGTTTAAAATGAACAATAAAATGTATTTAATTTTGACAAAGCCCTTTGTTAATGAGTTTATTTTAAGAAAGTTTTGGTTCTTACTCACAACTAGTACCATTATTTCCTTCCTTCATCATTCCTCCCCCTGTTGCCCGCCCCAGGGTGACACAACATCCCTTATTGATTCTCTTAATCCTGACTACACCTGCACATATGGTCCCCTCATTTAATTCTTTACAGTTTAAACCCTTTGGAGAATGACAGCTGTTTCCTTGTGGGATCTTAACTGATGTATCTCTTTGTTTTGTTTTAGGTCTGCACATTTTAATGTTTAGATATTCCTTTATATCCATTGTGGCTAGTTGTTTAGAGTATAAGAAAAAGTTCAACGTGTAACGAGATGTCACCTTTTAAATTAAAAAAAAAAAATTATATCCTGGGAGCCTGCGTGGCTCAATCTAACCGGCTGCCTTCGGCTCAGGTCATGATCCCAGAATCCGGGGACAGAACTCTCCATCAGGCTCCCTGCTCACCAGGGAGTGTGCTCGTCCCTCTGCCCCACACCCCGCTCCTGCTCTCTCTCTCTCAAATGAATAAATAAAATCTTTTTAAAAAATTATATCCTTAGAGATTATTTTGGAACACGTATCTATTTAATAAATAGTTTCGCAATGATTTTTTTCCATCTTGTCTTTCAAGACCCAGAATGGTACTTCTGAGGAAATACACGTCTTAAAAATGATTCATCTTTTTTTCAGAAAAAACAAACAAAGCTCCCAATTTCCTCACAATTTCGGATCTTTTAATGAATGTACTACTTACCTTATCCCTTTCTTTGAATGCATCTCTCCGCTCTGGTACATTATGGTATCTGATAAGAGGGGCCCATGGAAATACTCAGCCTAGATAGGAAGAGAGATCACACTTACTTAGTTTGCAGCTTCCCTCATTTTACGAAAAGTCTCAGACCTAAAGCTAGCACTGATCTTAGGCATCCGTGTCTATGGAGCGGGAAATATTTCTGCATTGCCAGGAAGATGCTTCGAAAGTCCTTCACTCCCTTGACTTGGAGGAAGAAATTCTTAGGGGAAATATTTGAGACCATTACTATCTCATTCGGAAACACAAGGGACTAATGAACGATCCTAATTTTCACAAATGAATACAGTGGGAAGTGCATAAATTCATTATTTAAACAAACCTGGGTTCGAAACCAACTGGAACAAGTCGCTTGTTGGCGGAGGTCCTGAAGAGAACTTGACCCCAGCCTCAGGGGCAATTATGGGCTCCCCACTCCTCGCTTGGACCTTGGAACTTACGCTCCGCCCACCCCTGTGCAGCGGGAGTTATTTCCAGCGCGCTCCCTTGAGAGTGTAGTGTTGGGTACCGTGCGCTGGCTGAATTCCTTTAAGGCCGATACGTAAACTTTTTTTAAAAAAGATTTAATTTTTACTTATTTACTTATTTAATCATTTGAGAGAGAGACAGCAAGTGCGAGCGGTGGGAGGGGGGAAGGGAGGGGAAAAGAATCTCAAGCCGACCCCGCGCCCTGGGCGCTGAGCCCGCGGGGAAGCTCCATCTCACCACCGGGAGCCTGACCCTTCAGCCCGAGCCACCCCAGCCGAGGGCTGCTACGTACACTTCTCAGGTTCTCAGGGCAGATGCGGACATCTACTCATCTTGCGGCCCTGAGGACAAGCCTCGTATGTAAGTTTCTTCTTTATTAAAACCGCTGCCTACCATTTTGGGGGGACCTGCTTCTCTCTTCCATCTCTCCTTGTACTCTGTGTGCCCGGTAGTTTGCGAGCCAATGGAATTTCACCCTTTCCAGTCTCTTCTGCAGAGTGATGCCTGCTTTCATCGTCTATGTATTGTAAAGAAGGTTATACTAAAGAACGTTTTGTCTAAACCTCTTACTTAGAGAAGACTTTTTATTAAACGGGACTGACTAGAACCTAGAATTCCTGATTATCTTCAATCTTTCTTTGTTCCTTGCTACTTCGTAACCTTGACCAAGCGGTTTAAAGTTGCTTTGCTTCCATTTCTTGACCTTGTAATGGGGTTAACATGAGCCATGTACCCAGCACATTGCCTGGCTCCTAGGAGACCCTCAATAAATACTACTATTACTATTTTTGTTGTTAGAGAAAGCCCATATATGAGTGATATTATTGACACAGTAAGGACAGAGGGGAGGAGCCTTTGGAGAAAATATTGGAAAGAAATCATGAATAAAATAATCCAAAGAAGAAATATTGATTGAAAAAATAAGACTGCATTTGGCCTTAGTGTAATTATTTTTTTTTTATCCTTTAAGTTTCCATTGCACTACCTCAAAACTAAGTTGACCTTGATGAAATACCTACCAGGTGGTGATTGCCTGCCTCCAGAATGCCTAATGATAAGCTTGTGCTGGACAGTCAACAAGCTGGGAGGTGCTTACTTTGCTAAAATACTTACATTCTATGTTCACTATTTTAGTCTTCTGGATAATGGAATTTAAAATATTTATCCACCTCATAAAGATGTTGACAAAGTAAATTAACTTATTTCTTCATAGAAGTACATATTCACATGTAAGTTCCAACATTATTTATTGCAAGAAAACCAATCTCTTCTGCCATGAACAGACAAAAAGATAGATTTTCCTATATCTCTTGACAGTGATTTTGGGGTTTTCATGAATTTTGAAAGCTTATGAATAAAGAAAAGGGTGTAATCCTAGCAGTGAGTAGGAAGGTTATGATGAAGGATGGCATATGGATGGATGTCAGCAAGTATCAGGAACATTCAGGCAGAGATAAGGGAAGACATAGTGTGGGAGGAGTTGGCTCAGCTGTCTCAGGGTGCCAGAGATAGACCATCTTAAGTATCACCAAAATTCTGGATCCTGCCATGTATTTTTCATATATTAACCATGATTAAAAAGTCCCTTGGAGAATTTAATTTAAAAATGTTTTTCATGATAAATTGATTCTCCCACCTCAAGTGGAAGAGTTCCAGTACTGCCATGAATAATAATGAAAACAACAAAAATAATAGCAAAACAAGAGCAATAATATCAGGTCAATAGGTTGCTCTTTTGTGCCAGACCCCAGTCACCTCATTGAATATCACAGCAAACTTGTAACGAAGGTATTATTATCTTGCCAGTTGTGTAGGTTGGAAGGGATAGAACTAGGATTCAAACCCAGATCTACCACTTTTCAAAGCTAAATTTTTAATCCCTCTACAATGATATATTCAACTGGTTTATAGTTTCCATTGTGTACTTGGCATTCTGAATTGTCTATCAGTAATAGGAGAATGAACGTTAAACTTGTGAACTGTATTGGCTTTAATTGCTTCTCACTGTTTATCCTTGTGGAAATGTTCCAAGAAAATACACCAAGAAAGCCAACCTGCACAAGAAATAATTTATACACTATAGAATATTGTCTAAGTATGATTATGAGGCATTTCTCTACTATGATAAAGTCACAGTTTTTTTAGATGGCACAAATTGTAAATATTTTAAAAATAGTTTTTAGTGTTGCCTGAAGTATACTTAATTTTCAAAAATTCTGATACAAACCCCTGGATCTTTAATTAGAAGAGAGAGGATATGCTGACATAACCTCAACAGGTTAAATTACGAATTATCTTTAAGGTCTTTTCTTTCTTGTTTTCCTCCTAGCCCCCAGTACTCCCACTTTCATACTTCTGGTTAACCTTCATTTCTAAATACTTGGCTGTGATTTGCCTTGCTGTAGAGAACGGCAAGCTTGTAGTGGAAAGACATTCGGTTTAGAGTGTTACATATGCCTAGTACCTGTAAGTATATGCACAGTGAGTGATAAATATTCATAAATAATTTTGGTGTTATTATTACCAGTGTGAGAAGTTTTTCTTAGTTGTAAGAACAGTTAAGATATAGGAAGAACTAAATTAGTTAATGCATACTTTACTTGTTTAATTCACAAATACATATGAACAAAGGTTATAAACATTGATTCATTCTCAATGTAAATCTTTAGCCTAACAGAGAACAGCTTTCACTCGATACCTTTTAATTATACTTTTTAATATTTAGCAAGGTTATTATCACTATAACTACATGTACAGAATACCCCCCTTTAAAGAACTCTCGAAAATATTCAAATATTTGCCTATGTCAGGTTTTCTGTTAATACCTCAGAAGAGGTGTTCCTTTTAGTTATGTTCTCTTAAAAATGCTTTCAGAATGATCTAAATGAACTTTAATCAACTGAACAAATTTATTTTTGACTGTTGAATCACTTAGGCAAACTCCCTCAAAGTGCAAGTAAAATACAAAGTGAAATAAATTTGAATAGCAGAATGTAAAACTGTCCTTAAAATACCAGTCTTTAAGGTAAAAGTCACATTTAAGCTATATTTTTATTGTTGTTGGAGGCCAACAAACTTTATTGGGTGAAAAGAGGTGAAGCATTATGTAGATAACATAGCTCATATTCTGTAATGTACTAACCCACAGCCATAGAAAACTTACTTACTAAAAGTGAGGATTAAATATACCAGCTTTAAAAATGACATGCTTTGAGGGGCGCCTGGGTGGCTCAGGTGTTAAGCGTCTGTCTTCAGCTCAGGGCTTGATCCCAGGGTCCTGGGATGGAGCCCTGCATCAGGCTCCCTGCTCCACAGGGAGCCTGCTTCTTCCTCTCCCACTCCCCCTGCTTGAGTTCCCTCTCTCGCTGCCTGTCTCTCTCTCTGTCAAATAAATAAAATCTTTAAAAATAAAAATAAAAATGACATGCTTTAATGACTATTTTGCCCCCAAATTTTAGGCAAACCATGTACATTTTTGGCAATAATAATCCACGGAAACAAACATGCATGTACAATAGTGGTTCTCAATCAGGATTAATTTTGCCCCTCAGGAGACATTTTTGATTGTCATGACTTAGGGTGTGTTTCGGGCATCTATTGGAGAGAGGCCAAGGATGCTTTTTAATATCTTAAAATGCACAACTCCCTACAACAAAGAATTATCCAGTCCCAAATGCCAACAGTGCTGTTGTCAAGAAGCCTTAATGTAAAGGTATCTCTGATTAATGTGATAGAGTATTAAAAGCATTAATTAGTAGGATGTCTTGAGTTCAAGATTGAAAGTTAGTATACTGGGAGAATTGGAGTACAAGAAGGTATGTAAGAATAGGAGGAAAAATAATAAGGCATTGAGTATATAGGCGTCAGAATCAGAAACGGAATGCTATGAAAAACGAAACTGAGCCGAGTTATCTATCAAGTTAGAGAAAAACTAGAGAAAAGTAGGAAAGCATTAATTATACATAAGTATTTCAACTTTAAGGTGATGAGATCATTCAATGGGAGAAAGAAAGTCTTTTTAATAAGCGGTACTTGAACAACTGGACATCAATATGAACAAAACTGTCTGTACGCCCTGACTTCACACCACACACAAAAATTAACTTGAAGTAGGTCAGAGATTTCAATGAAAACCTAAAACTATACAAGTTCTAGAGGAAAACCTGGGAGAAAATCTTTGTAACTCTGGTCTGTGCAAAGGCTTCATAAATAGCATACAGGAAACAAGAAGAAAAAAAAATTATTTAGGTTTATTCAAAAGTAAAACATTTGCTTTTCTTAAGACATCATTAAAAAACAAAAGATAAACTACAGGTTGGGAGAAAACACTCACAAGATCTATATCGGGCAAAGTGCTTATATTCAAAATATATGATAAAGCCCTACACTTAATTACAGGAAAGACAAGCAACTTGATTAAAATACTGGCAAAGCATCTGAATGGATGAACCAAAGTAGGATGGCTAATAAGCACATGAAAGGTTTGTCAATATCATTCACCATTTGGGATATGCAATTTAAAATCATATGAAATAGCACTACACACCCATTAGAATGGCTAAAATTAATAAGACTGACAATACCAAGTGTTAGCAAGTATATGGAACAACTGGAACTCTTGTATACCACTGGTGGGAATGGAAAATGGTACAATCGCTTTGGAAAACAATTTGACATCTTCTTAAAAAGTTAAACATATATCTACTTTACAACCCAAGAGTGATAAAAGTATATATCTTTGCAATGACTTGTGCTTGAATATTCATAGCAGCTTTATTTGTAATAGCACCAAATTGGAAACAATTAAAATGTTGATAGGCAAATGAATAAACAAAATGTAGGATATCTAAAGTTAATATCACTAACAATTAAAATGAAAAAAAGCTTCATGACATGCAACAAAAATGATCTATCTGAAAACGATAATGTTGAGTGAAAGAAGCTAGACAAAAGCAGTGTATGCTCTATGATTTCATTTTTGTAAAATTCTAGAAGAAGCAAACAAACCGTATTTACTAAATGGGTTGCCTGGTGACATGCACAGAGGAATAGATGGACTGAAAAAAGAGCTGAGGAAACTTTTGGGACAATGGAAATAACTAAAGTGATGATCTTCATTTTATTAAGAGTTTCATGGGTATATATATCAAATTATATACTTTAAATCTGTGTGGGGTACTGTATATAAATTATCTCAACAAAGTAGTGAAAATTTAAAAATTCTATAGATATATTTTGATCAGTGTGGTGGAAGGGCTGGTCAATAAATGCTTCCAAGTTCTAACTGTAGAGAAGAAAATTCCCAGGCATATTCCACGTATTGAGAGTTTTGAGGTCTAGTTGCCCAAAGCATGGGCCAACTTAATGACATATCGAATATTGGTTTTCTTTCTTTCCCTGTTATATTCTTTCCCATCCCCTACTTTTATACCTGGGATCAGTTCTGGAAACAAACTACCTAGCCTGTCTTTCAGAGTCTACTTTCTGATGAGTACTCAAGGAAAGATACATATCTTTTCTTCAAAATGTCTCCATACTGTAAATATGGCTGATGCCAAAGGTGGAAGAGTTCTGCTAGGATCTTTCAATACAGAAGATATTTTTGGGTTGACACCTTCAGGGAAGGAAGAACTATCTTCTGTAGATTCCTGCATGTGTTCAATTGAATTATTCATTGGAAACTTCTCCAACTTTAAGTTGTTTCACAACTTTATTTTATGTAAATGTAGCATGATGTTAAGAGATATATTTCCAGCCTATCCTAGTGCAAGGATTCACTTGAGCTTCTGTGTTGAGGGAGAATTTGCAAACTTGCAACCTACTTTAGTGCCAAATGAAACAGATGTGTTTTGTGCATTTCATTTAGGGATATTAGTTTGCACTTTTATTTCCCCAAGGCTAAAACAAATGGATACTGTGTATCTTTTCATCCAAACAGGAAAATGTTCCTGAGGAAAGCTTTGGTTTGGTTTGTTATTAAGGTAACATTTTAAAGTGATAATGAATGTTTGTTATCTATAGATTGAGAGTAAGCTTTACATCTGGAAAATGGAGTCAATGGGTGCTGGAACTTGGTTGTACCAGTTCTTGAAGAGCTGAATTTGTCCATCTCTTCCCAACTTCATGTTTAGTGACATCACATAGGCAGCTTGAAATTGGTAAAAGTGAGAATATTTACACCATGGAAATTAGCAAATGCCACAAAACAGAGCTTGTCTTCACCCAACCCTCCACCCTCCAGCTTATTTTGTCAGGCTGTCACTGATACAGTCAACAAGAAGGCAAATGATACACCGTGGCAGTTATCCTCTGTTTATGTCCTCCAACTGGGTTATCACTGAGCTGCCGGTACAGAGTAACCATAACTTAGAGGTAAAATGTAATGGAAATCACTTTTAAACTTTCTTACTTGCAGATGATAGAAGGATGTCTAGAGAGGTTAATTGATTTTCTCAGATCGATTTCAGGGCTTAGACTAGAATCAGCCTCTTGATTCTTAGCAACCTGATGAGAAAACAATTTTCTAATTATTCAAATTTGCAAAGAACCTCTACAGTTGTGTGGACTCAACTTGACCTTAGGGTCCCAGCCAAAGCTGGGTCGAAACCTATATTCACGCTATTCATTATGGCAAATCCTAAACAAGCCTGTAGAGCTATTTTTGTAGTTTCTTTCATTAGTTACTTAAAGTATTTTGAGAATTAAAGAGTCCACGTCAGTTTTCTATAAGTGCTAATATACATACACAGACTCGGGTGAAAATTGCAGCACTGCTTCATATATGTTCTGAATTTAGTTATTTTTAAACTCATCTGATTTATGGGACCTAGTGATAAAAGAGAGCTGTGAAATGTCTCAATGCTTAAACAAATGGTGTCAAAGATATAATGATATAAAATCTAAGACCAGAAGGACCATTTGTAAATATTTATAAACATAAAAACAAAACATATACAAAATATCCTCAGAGTCTTGGACTCATAGTGCTAAAAGAATTTTGAAAAGACACTTAGTATATCTTTAGTACTGATTTACAGATAGGCATTTGTTGAATTCATTGACCACAGAGGACAGTCTAGAACTTAATATGGCAACTTTGTTAGCAAATTCCAATCTTACAGATGATGGGGAGTCCTTGCAGCGTGAAAGGAGAAGGTTGATTCCAGTAATAGAGGTATGGAAAGCATAGCGGTAGTTGGGGGAAGACTTCCTGACAGGAGTAGTTCATTCCTCCTCCTTATTTGTGGACCGTGGAATTTCTCCTCACTGCTACTTGGATGGGTTTGGGAGGTCAATGTCTCCTACCCCTCTGTAGTAAAGTTTTGAAATGCAAATCCTTCTAGGTGTGTTCTGGGAAGAATATTCAATGTCATTCACTAACTTACAAAGAATTCTGTGAATCCCCCAAAGATGAAAGTAAGGGAAAAGCGAATTAATTTTTTTTTTTTTTTGGTGTCTGTTATGTACAGCACTATATACTGCATTTAAATACACGATTGCATTTATTCGGTCTTAACAGTTTGAAGAAATAATATTTCCTGGCTCTGAGCTGTTGGACCTGCCTGCCTGACCTGCTCCAGCATATTCTTAACCTCTTAAACCTCAGAGTCACTAGTGGATTCTAGAGTTAATTAGGTGAATCAATGTGCAAGATGGTACATAACTATTTTACTTATTTTACAAATCTTTATCATTCAGTTTGCTTCCTTGGATGTATCATTATTTACCCACAAAGTTCTATAGAATGTTGGCATCTTCTATTAGGAGCTCCCTTTGGCAAAAACTGAAGAAAGGAAAAATCTTTCTGTATATAAAAATAAAATATTCTATACAGTTTTTGTAACTGGCCTATGAAATGAACACATAGAATTCTATACATTAGTGGCCAGTTTTCTCTTTGAGTATTTAGTACTTGGGTTTCCTTTGTTTACTTGAAATATGTGGCTGTAGTTTTCCAACATTCATTTGAAGGCTTTTTTCTGGACACAAAAATCAGTAAAAACATATATTGTAGTTTGATCTGAAGTTTTCATCAATTGAGCTGATGAGAAAGCGGGTGGTTACACAGAAGCAAGAAAAGCCTTAGATTGCTGCAGGCATGACTCACTATAAAATACAAGTGAGCGATATATAAAAGCAGCAGAGAATTGAAAGGATGGAATAATTTCATATTTCTACACCCCAAAAAAAATTGCCTAGGATTTTTTCCTTTTCAAAAGGGGAAATATGACCTTCTGTCCTGGCTCATAAACAAATCTATTCAACATTTTCCAGCATGCCTACTCTTTCCTGCATTGCTGGATATATCCCATAACCTTGGGAGAACACCGAGAGTTCAAGCCTAACAAATATTAATTCCTCCCCAACCATTTGAGAAGAACCTGAGATTCCAGAGTTCTACTCTTTTTATTGAAACAGTTTCCAAAACCAAGTTGAAAGCAACTGGGTGTTTCACAAGGAAAAAAAGTGCACTGAGTGAGATAGGAGCACAGAGGGGGATTTTGAGGCTGTAAATGTGCCTGAGAAACTGTGAGGCAAAGAATAGGAACGTAAGTATGCTTGGCGAATTGAGTTATGTCTCTGAGTGTGGGGCCACTGGATTCTTTATTGTGTTTAAGTCCCTTGTAATGAATTAGATCGTTAGGTAAATATGCTATCTTAATGACCTTTGTGATCTTAATGACCTTTAGAAATTTACAGGCACATCACCATTAGTATGAAGAAACTCTCCTGCGATACAACATGGCATAGTGTTTAAAAGCAAGAACTTTGGAGTCGGAAGGCCCAAGTTCATGTGTGGCTGCATAACTTGCTAGTTAGGACCTTGGGGCAGATTTGGTAGCATGTAATTTGTATGGGTCCCAGTTTCTTCATGGTAAGATTAGAGTGGTAACAGCAGTTGCCTTTTTAAAGTTATTTGTAAGGATTTCATGAATTAATGGATGACAAATTCCCAGCATAGGACCTTGCATCTAGGAGGCCATCTGTGTGTTAGGTCTTGCCACTACGTGTCCTTTGGGATGTAGGAAGAGGCCAGTACTGGTTAAGTCTGGTATCCTGGTTCTGCCAGATGCTGGCAAGCTGTTGAGGCAATCTTTGAGTTTAGAGTTCTCATCTGGCATAATGTTAGAATTAACTAGCTATAGCTTATATGAACAATAATTAGGAACTGTTTAAAGAATTATAGTATAATAACTAAAATGTATTGGTTAATTTGTTTAGGGGTTACTATTTTAAGTACTTCACATACACCAACTCATTTACTCCTCGCCACAACACTATGAGACAAGAATTACTTTTTATTATCCATTTTATAGTTGAAGAAATTAAGACAGAGAGATTAGGTAACTTGATGCACGTCTAGGGAGTGACAGAGCTGTGACTGTGTTAAAAAGCAGAATATATAATATCCCATTTTTTGGAAATGAAACTATTTTTTATATATATGAACTGCATTTTATATATAGGTGACTCTTGAACAACATGGATTTTAACTTTGCAGGTCCACCTACATGTAGATTATTTTTGATAAATGTAGAAGAGTACTGTAAATGTATTTTCTCTTATGATTTTCTCAGTAGCATATTCTTTTCTCTATATGTATTAGGTACTGTAAGAATACAGTATGTATTAGGTATGGTAAGAATACAGTATACATAGAAAATTTGTCTTCATTGACCGTTTATGTTATTACTAAGGCCAATTGGTAAGGTCAACAGCAAGCTATTAAGTTTGAGGGGAGTCACAAATTATACACAGATTTTTGACTGTACAGGGGTCACTGCCGCTAACTGCTGTGTTGTTCAAGGGTCAGCTGCATATATACACTGTTATACAGACACATGCACATATACACACACACTGTACACAAGAAAATTCAGAGACCTTTAATTGAGATGAATATTTTATTTGAGCAAGAAACAAATCTTTGGTGAATAGGGAGACTTCAAACCTGAGAGTGGGATGAAGCTCAGAAGCATGATATTATAGGATGGCTGATAAAGAGAGAATGAGGAAATTATTTAACCTTTACAATGATTGATTGTTACAATGGGGATTTCCAGACAGCAGTGGATTGGTTAAAAGTGATTATATTATACCATTTTTGGAAGACAGCTTTAGGTTTCATTTATCAGAGGCATTTACAAGGAATAACCTAAGTTAAATTTCACTTAAGTGCATGGAATAAACTAGATTAAGTTTTGTTTATGTGGCTTAGCCAGTTTTGTCTGCTCAAGGGATCTTAAGTCTGGTCTCCGTTTAATTTATTTTAATAATTCCCCCCAAATAGTATATTGTTACTCTTAGGTACTACTGTTGACATAGTCACTAGAACAGATGGTCGTTTAGTTGCTGTTACTGGGGGATATTCTCCAAGATGTTGACAGGAAATATATCTAAGAAGTAGAACTGAGGGTGACCTCACATTTCTCATCTTTGCTTGATGACATTTCTAATCTTTCTATAGTAAACATATTACTGGAATAAGAAAATAAATTGCATGCAAAAATAATAAATGGGTTAGAGTAGATGAACTTTTTTTATTCTGTTATTGCACATACCAAATAAATACAGTAGCAGGGAGGTTTTGCTGTAAGAGGGTGGACAGTAACCACCCATCCACCCCTGCCCCATTCATCTCAAAAGATTCCAGGAATATACCTATTCAGGGAGTGTCACCATTGTCTGTGCTGCTGGTATCAGGAGCATTGCTGGTATTGAAGGACTTGCTACCCTGTTGTGACTTTAGTGCCACCTGAGTGAGGCTCACTTGCCTCTCCCGTGTACTAGTTTCCAGAGCAGCAGTGAATCAACAGAAAGGGCTGAGCAAAACCATGCCTGTGGTGTGTTTGGGTGAGTCATTATACGGTGAAATACAATTCCATTCCTTACGAATCAGAAAGTATGCTTATGTTAGGTAATTCAACGGTTTCTACTAAAATGATTGCTGATCAAAATGTTCAAGAAAATAAGGGGAGCAGAAACAGAGATTAAATGTTAAAGTCTGGTGCTACTGCAGTGTCATGTTTGAGACATTGTCTTTCTGGAACACCCAAGGGGCAGGTCAAGGCTATGCATAGGTGACAGCAAACAAGAACATAAAATTTTGTTGAAAATAATTTTATATATATATATTTTTAAAAAAATCAAAGTCACTATGGAAAAAATTAGAAAATTATTACAATTTCTAATAGTACTTATTTTTTTTAAAGATTGTATTTATTTATTTTAGAGAGAAAGTGAGAGAGAGAGTACATGAGCATGAGTAGGGAGGAGCAGAGGGGGAAAGAATCTGACGCAGATTCACACTGAGTGGGGAGTCTGACACAGGGCTTGATCTCACCATGAGATCAGGACTTGACCAAGAGTCAGATGCTTCACCAACTGAGCCACCCAGGAGCCCCACTAATACTACTTATGTTATGGTTTAGTATTGATCATGGCTTGAAAGTGTGTGGGGTGTTCTTTTTACAGTATTAGGACTGCCTAATGTTTTAAACTTGCTGTTAGCATCATCACACCTATGATTATATGATTCTTGTGAGATAGAGAATAAAAACTAATGACTAAATGAGCAGAATATGAGCTGTTGCAAATCTGTCTAAACTGATGGCTGTGATGTTTACTTAAGCATGAATCACTGACTATTGATCACTTCATTTTACTCTTTCTCAAAGATAAATGCCCTTTCTCTGTGGGCCTTACTATAAATGCGACAGTATCTGAAAGTATGATTTTTATATATTTATCTGAATAGACCTTGAAGTTTCACTCCTTCAGAGCTGAGTGAAGAGGAAAGACATTTCTGATCTGGATTAAAGTTATTTGACTATTTACCATTTTAAGTCCTATGATCTCTCTTCTTTACCATCAGAGGATAATCTAACCCAGAGGATAGAGCCAAAGAGGTTGTCTTAGATTATTTTAGAGAAAAGAATAACTTTCCTAAACCCATACTTTAAACACAGAGCATTCTTCTTTATTAAATAAATAATTTTAATTCTAACTTTATGTATGCAAAAACAAAATATTTTCCATCTGAAATCTGGTTAGTCTATATGCAGAATGTAAAATCTGCTCCAATTGTTTAGCAAAATAAACAGGAGCTATTTCTTTCTAGAAGGAAGTCAAAGCTTAAGAGTCAAGAGACATTTTGGGGCGCCTGGGTGACTCAGTTTTTAAGCGTCTGCCTTTGGCTCAGGGCATGATCCGGCGTTCTGGGATCGAGCCCCATATCAGGCTCCTCTGCTGGGAGCCTGCTTCTTCCTCTCCCACTCCCCCTGCTTGTGTTCCCTCTTTCGCTGGTTGTCTCTCTCTCTGTCAAATAAATAAATAAAATCTGTAAAAAAAAAAAAAAAGAGTCAAGAGACATTTTGAAGTGGGATTCTAAGGAAAAACAGAATACTTAGGTTAGAAGAAAAGGAGGTGGGGGGCACCTGGGTGGCGCAGTCGTTAAGCATCTGCCTTCGGCTCAGGGCGTGATCCCGGCGTTATGGGATCGAGCCCCACATCAGGCTCTTCCGCTGTGAGCCTGCTTCTTCCTCTCCCACTACCCCTGCTTGTGTTCCCCCTCTCGCTGGCTGTCTCTATCTCTGTCAAATAAATAAATAAAATCTTTAAAAAAAAAAAAAGAAGAAAAGGAGGTGGATTCAGTTCTTCTGTTTCCTTCCTCTTGTCTAAAATGTTGTTAGGCAAAAAACATGAAACAAGTAAGTTATAGTGGTCAATAGCCACCTTCAAAGATGAAAGGAGTGTGTGCTAGGACAGAGACTATCTTCAGGCAATTCAGACTGAATAGTTGATGGAACACCTCACAAATATTTAAGGGTTAATAAATAATGACAGAAATGGAATCAATTAACTTTGCTTTAATTTGTGCCATGTGAAAAGTCTGCGTGTATTTTGGAGGAAGAGATTTGGGCTCAGCACTAACCTGGGCTCCTCTTCATTTTCACTCATTGGAACAGCAGCTGAGTCAAAGTCACAGAGCATGGAGGTCTTGCTCGCTTGAGAGAGAGACAGTTCCTTCTTATTGTGGCGTCCTAGCATCACCAGAATTTAGAAAGAACACATTTAAGACTGCTTAACCAGAGATTGAAAGAGTTGACAGACGAAAGTCAATTAAGGTAAAACGGACTTGCTCTGTCAATGATGCTGATGGTTGTTTGTTTCATAATGGAGTAAGCCCTAGCATAACAGTATCAGAGCCCCACATCACTGCGTTTTAGATAATAGCATTGAAGTCTCAGTCTCTGGTTGTTAGGAATTCTTTGGTACTGCCCAAGTGAAAACATAACTTCTTAAAATTTTGATCAAAAATCAGCATATCGTTTATTCATTCAATAAATATTTATGGGTACTTCCTATATGTCAGACGAATTAGTATTCTCTAATAAAGAATCAGGAAAAAAATAAATGAGATTAATATATCCCTAAATATGGGGCACACATTCTTCTCTCTCATTCTGTGGAATATCTATGATTGGACATTTTTTTATATGCCCAATTGAGGCCTGCCCAATTAAATAATAAAGTCAGGACAATTTTTTGTAAATGTTTGATTCAGATGCAATACAGGAATTCCTAAGCCTCAAGTTTTTTCAAGGATTCACTATTGATTAAATACAATTGTGATTTTCTTCTGAGAAACTCTGAGAAATTCACCGAGTAAGTGAATGTCCCAGAAATGGGATGCTCTGCACTTGGTTCACAAAGTAAGATTAATGACACCATGTAGTTGGTGATGACAAGGCCATGCTGAGCAGTCATGGGAGATTGGGTTGTAACCATCTGTTTTCCATGTGATGTCTTAATAAACACCACCACCTACACGGAGGTGTTATTACAGTCAGCCTCCTGGGTATTTGTAGATGAGGGCACTTGGGCATAAGGAAGGAGTTGTTGCATTTCCTTGAGTTACCACATGGAATGTTTGTGGCCTACATTAAAACAGCGGTCCCATTTTAAGGTGTGTGTGTGTGTATGTGTTTTAACTGCAAAGAACATTTGATGAAGGGATGGTAGGAATTGAAGGTTAGGATGAAGAGGTTTGCTTAGAAAGAAAGTAGAGAATTTAGAAAAAGTAAGACAGAGGAGAAGATATCTCTGATTTCTGCCAAAAAGGAATTGAATTGAGAAAAGTCTGGTTTATGTATTATACTTAGTATGAATGCCATAATAAAAATAATAAGGAATCGTATGATTATTTTCTAGTTAAAACTGCCCACCCATGACAAGCAATAGATACATATATGTGTGTATATGTGTATATAATATCAGCAGAGCACTCATTCATTCAATAAATATTTATGATATTTAAGAGAACCTACTATAAGCTGGATAAACTAGTTTTTTCTAATAAGAAACACCTAATCTTCTCTAATAAGAGATCAGAAAAAAAACAAGTTTTATATATATATAAAACTTATTTATTAAACTTAATGTTAAACTTATTGTTATATAATACATATATTAAACCTATTGTTAATCACTATTAATTAAACTTATTAATATCATTAATATATATTAATAATAGTTTAATACATATCTATACTGATCTATTTTTATTTAAAATGCAGTCAGTATATAAGATTCTGCTTTTTTAAATAGACATAGTAATTCATGAGTCTGAAAATAACTTATCTGTAACCTTACTTAACTAGTGAACACAGATGAAAAACCAAATTGAATTGAAAAAAAAAAAAGACCTGTGTGGGATAAAAGATAACAAATTTGGGTTTAAACTCATAAGCCTTTCTACTTTATTCATAGAGGAACTCCTCAGCCTTTCATCGATAACATATATCTATATATATATATTTTAAAGATGTATTTATTTATTTGAGAGAGAGAACATGCCAGCTGGGGGGAGAGAAAAATCTCAAGCAGACTCCGCCCTAAGCACAGAGCTGAAGGCGGGGTTCCATCTCACAACCCTGAGATCATGACCTGAGCCAAAATGAAGAGTCTGATGCTTAAACTACTGAGTCACCCAGGCACCCCCATCTATATACTTTTTTATGCAGACAACATTAATGACAGTTTGGATTAGCTGCAGGTTCTAAGGGACAAACCTAGGGAGAAGAAAAGGGAAGGGCACTGTTTGAGTGAGAAGGAAGTCAGAGCAAATAGACAGGCAAGACGGAGAGAACATGGTTACAATAGTTATAGTAAATAAAATGAAATTAGTCTTGACCCGTGTAGTTTAGAGGTGTAATGATCTTGCCTACCTCAGTAGTACCCAAGGGTAGGATTATTTTTCCAGCACTGTATTATAATTGTTGCTTTTATTTTTTTACTTATTTTTTTTAAGATTTTATTTATTTATTTATTCGACAGAGATAGAGACAGCCAGCGAGAGAGGGAACACAAGCAGGGGGAGTGGGAGAGGAAGAAGCAAGCTCATAGCAGAGGAGCCTGACGTGGGGCTCGATCCCACAACGCTGGGATCACGCCCTGAGCCAAAGGCAGACGCTTAACCGCTGTGCCACCCAGGTGCCCCATAATTGTTGCTTTTAATAATCAATTTGAGCCACCCACCAAAGGTTGTTAGGTTTATTTGGGGTTTTTTTGTTGTTGTTATTTTTTGTGTTTTTTTTTTTTGTTAGTAAGACAGGAAATATATAATCATTTTAGCAGTATTTCCAACTAAAATTGTGAAGGAAAAATTAAAAGCTTGACTCAAAAACTCCTTGTGAAATTTGCTTTTACAGAAAATCTTATCTCCAACTATGCAAGATAAGTGAGTTTTTAACTACATAATATTTAATTGTTCTAACAATCCCAAAAACTGTTCATTAGTAACCTATCTCATTCTTCTAGCTTAAATGACTTTTAGACACTACCAATTCAGACTTAATCTTGCTAGCACACATCTTCTCACATTGGCTGAACATAAGATAGGTCACCTCTCGGAGTTTAAGAAGAGTCTATGATTATGAGGTCCTGGACTTGGAGGTGCTGCAGTTTCATGCCAAGTGACCATTGGCATTGCATGCTTCCTGTTGTAAAAGTCCATTTAGAATTGGAAGTGCAGGGAGAAGCCAGCGAAAGGAGGAAATTCTGCTGTATCACTACCTATATTGACAGATATCCTGTTTCCTTTTTAAGCCAGATTGCTTTCCACCAACTTCACATTTATGTACCTCCCTGTCTTTTTGCTACTCAATTTAATTTCTAATAGCTTTTGCCTTAACTTAGTGTAGTGGTCTTAAAATGCTTTAAGTCCCCTGTTATAAAGGACATACTAAACTGATTCACGCCCCAGTAAGAAAATGCTAAATCCTTTGCTGCCTTTCTGGACCCTGCCTTCACATGTTGTTTCAGGCATGAAAATAGAGCCTAAGTGTAAAGCTCACTTAGGGGATCGAGAGAATGAGGCCTTCCTGATTAGCAGCTGACTAATTGTGAGTTACTGTCAGGCCTGGAGGGAAACTGCCCCTGTTCTGGCTTTTATAAACTCAGAGCGTCTATGTGCCATTTTGAAACACCTCATTCACATTCCGAATCCCACAACTAAATCTCCTTCTCTATTAATGACCGCCCAGACTAGTTCAAGTGGGAAAAGGAAAAAGCAAAACCAAACCAACTAGAAAAACAAAAAAATACAGTGGGTTTCTTGACATTTTGAGATAAGCTGGAAATAGATCCACACCCTACCCATGTATATAACACACAAGAAGAAAAACAGAACAATTAAAAATGTTGAGTCTTCTTCCTTTGAATATTCAGTTTGTATTCAAAGTTCATGAGGCACAAGAAATACTGGGACGTTCTGTGTGTGGGTGTTCTCTCCTTTTACGTGTAGTTTCCTGATGGTCTGTGGAAGTAAACTACCTTCCTTTGCTGCCTCTGTTGTGTACAACTGTTTTCTTGGAAATATAAGCCACAGGTCCATTTGAAAAATGGGTAGCAATGTTACTGGCAGCTAAAGCTTCTGCAAGGACATTGGTAACCGCAACTAAAAATCTGATTTTGTGCTGAGAGTGCTGCTGACTGTCAAGGTCTAAGGGATTGCCTCCAGCTTTGCTAAAATTTTAGCTCCTTCTGTTGGCTATTTTCACCCTTTTCTACTGGATAATTCACAATACTTCTTTAGAGCATTAGCATACTAACCCTCTCTAAAGACAGAAAGACACCTGATCCTGTAAAAAATAATTCTCAAATTCAAAATGCCAGGAAACCCTACTTGCCATTATCCTTATGAAATTATTTCAATAAACAAAACTCCAAGTGCCTTGTTTATGTGTTTATTCTTTTTTTTTTTTTTTAAGTAGGCTGTGCACTGAGTGTGGAGCCTGACACAGGACTTGAACTCACAATGCTGAGATCATTATCTGTGCTGAGATCAAGAGTTGGATATTCAACCAACTGAGCCATACAGGCGCCCCTATGTTTATTCTTAAGAACCCAATTCAGAGGCATATTATGAAATAAAGATATCAATGCCTCAGATCTCTAAAATCTGGAATAATTTCAAAAAAGGTTGAAATGTTGCTACTGGTTTGGTATTCTGTGGAGTAACAAATGAGAGCAACAATCCGGATTTTATTTTAAAATTATTAGGAATTGTTAGAAATAATTGTGGAGTGTTGATTATCAAAAAACTATAAAACATCTTGATTATTTTCAATGCAACAATTTGCAATGAAATATGAGTTTTATTTTTAATGCACTTTATGGTTTTCAGTTTTAAAGTTTTAGCAAGATATAATTTAATAGCAAATAGTAAATATAGGCCATTTAATAACATTTCCAGATAAATTATTTACTTTCAAAAGTGATTGACCCTAAAATGTTTTCCCTTGAATCTTATAAACATAAGATGTAGGCAGAACTTTATATAAGAAAAAAAAAAGTGAGTAATGGTAAACCAATAGTGATAAAAGTCATAACAAATAAAATATTTAGGTTAATTGTGTTCTTGCATGTTTTAGGGGGTATCCTTAGTTCTGAGTCAATTACTTACTAATACAATCATAATTATCATCAAGTATGTAAGTAGGTAGCATTTGTATGACTTGTAATAGAAATTTTGTATCTATGCCCCTGAGCTTATGTTACGACAGAAATATGGACAAGTTCAGTATCCCATTTATTTTCCCCAGAATGTTTACTGAATCCAATCCTGTGGGCTATTAAACGTTATAAAAATAGAGTTCTATGGTCAAATAAAAACCTTGGAAATGTGTAAAATTCAAACTGGTTCTTTAATATAAAGCTTCTTGTTCTATTTATGGGTATTAAGAGGGTATGCCACCCTCGACTTGCCTTACTGCAAGTCTTAGAAAAATTTTAGAATATTAATGATGTGTCATTGCAAAATAAATAAATTCCCTCATTTAACTATCCACTCCACAAAACCAAGGGCTCTGTTGATTAAAAATTGTAGACTGTTGTACATAGTACATGTTCAAAAAATCTCTGCTGAGTTGCCTTTCCCTCAACCTCCAAAATTTATGGTCCTATGCTTTTAAATGTAGCCCCGTTGATTCTGAGGTTTGTGATTCGAGGTATTTACTATACACTGTCTCATTTCATGCCTTGCTTTCCCTCTTCCCAGCCACTGCTATTACAGCTATTATAATCAGAATGCTTTAGCATAAACAAGTTAAAGAGAGATGAATGAATGCTAATGGTACTTAAATAAGGCAATTTTCATAATGTCATCTGAATAACTAAAATACAGTTTTAAATAAGGAAGACTGCAAATTAAGTGGACAGTGATCTAAATATTTGAAATTGAGAAAACACACTCAGAGTTTTGGTTTTTTTTTTTTTTTTTTCAGGGGGTAACCACCCCTGGAAAGGGTACAAAGTATATGGTATGACAAACAACTGTTACTCAAATTAGGAAGAAGTGAAGCCTAGAGATAAACATGGCTGGAGGAAGGAGAGCTTTGTCTTGGATATGATTTTGATATATGATTTTAGTCTGAAGAAAATAATTACAAAAAACTTGGAGACAACATTCAGCGTGGAATGTTTGTGTATAATGGTAGTGGGAGGGAAATATTAAGCAAAAATTGAAGGAAGTAGTGAGAAAACATAACTGGAGAGAACTTTATGTTTCAAAATAATAGAAGTTTGGAGAAGTAAATGAAACCACTTTTTCATAAACTAAAAAGCCAGAATGAGAAATTTGATTTGATTTTTAGGTGTTGAAAATAGGATTGTCATATATTAGAAAACTAAACTGAACACAGTGTTCAGGATGTAGAAAAGACTGAAAGTAGATGGACCAGTTGAGAAGCCATGGCAATAACTCAGACGAGAAGCTAGGAGAGTGTGGATTAAAATGAAAGGACAGAGCTTAGGCATTTTGATAGATATGTTTATAGAACTCGGTGACTGATTGGAATACAAGAAATGAAAAGAAGATATAAAGCAAAATAAATCTATGATTTTTAATATTCATCTGTGAAATGAGGAGTTAAGGATGTGGAGGTGGAATGGAGACAGGACTGTGAATCCCATTTGACATGCCAAGTTCATGGTCTGCAGCATTCCATTATGACATGCATGCTAGAGCAAAAGGCTCTAAGTAGACGAAGAAATCAGAGCTTAAGATAGAGATTTATGAATCAGGCATCATTCAACCTGTGAAATTGGGTGATGTTTCTCATGGAAATGGTACAGAAAATTAAGAGCAAATGGCAAAGTTCAAGACCATAGGATACAGAATCAAAAACAGATATCAGTTTTATAAAAAGGAAAGACTATTAATTTGGTAAGAAGAAAGCCATTCTTGGCCTTAGCGATCGAGGTTTCATTTAGGGAAAGGAGACTGCAAATACGTTAAGAAGAAATGGAAAGGTAAGAAAATAAAAGCAACAAATATAGCCAGGATCAGTGCATTTCAAGAAACCGGACAGGAAGTAACGATAGTTAGTGCACAGCTGTGTGTATAGAAAATGATGTTAAATGTAAGTGTATTGCTAATAATACAAACCAAGGAAAAGATGCTGGAAGGAATGCATTAAATTAGTGAAAGAAGGACCAAGTTCCCTCAGCAGTTAAAAAAGAGTAGGATCTAGATAGTAGGATTAATTTTGGAGAAAAGATATTTTTCAAACTAGATGGAAAGATAAGAGGATCAATATAAATTTATATATTGGTGATATATATCATACATGTGATAACAGAGAAATTATGTAGATTCCTTTACGTAAAATAGAATGCACACTTATTTTGGAGTGATGCAATGTTTGAGAGATGAAAGGAGGTGGGAAAGAAAAGAGGTTTTTTTTAGCAAGAGTGTATCTGGGCATATTTAGTAAATCAGCATGGAGAAGTGACCCAATGCCCTTTCTTCCTATGGGGAGCTGGAAGTTCTTGGTGAAAAGCTACAAAGATTTGTTTTATGAGTACAGAGATCTTTTGGGCATGAAGGGGTCAAGACCTGAAGTACTTTGTTGTGAAGGAAAAAGTTATCAAAAACTTTAGAATAGATCAGGGATCTTTTAACAAGGTTGTATGGTAGAGAAAGTAACAAGGCTGCTGAAGTAAGAGACAGAAAGAGGAACAATGGGCCGGTGTCTGACCTAAAAGTTGGAAGGTTGAAGCTCCCTTGGTGGCTTCCACTGGAACCTGCTCTGACTCAACTGTCCTACTGACAACCTTGTGTCCTAAGGGGGAGTCATGCAAATGAGTACATAAACACCCAAGGCTAGACTATGGGACAGTTGAGCATAAAGTTGAAGATAGGTGTGTCCTCCCTAGCACCTGAGGAGACACTGCAAGACTAGCTGTTGCACTGAGAGGGCCTTGCACCAAACTGTTGGACTGGGCCCGTGTCAGCAATGACAGCAGGCCTTGCTCTTTACAGGTGTTGGAGCTATGTTGTGAGAAACTGAGGTAGGCCAGCAGGGGGTGCTGCTTAAATATCAGGTCACACAGAGACCGGTCACAATGGGTACATTTGATTTAGTGCAGTATGTAAGCCCTAGAAGAATCTGTTCAAATGATTAATTTGGGGGGAATCTTTATTAATCCTTGGAAAGGAAAACTCAGTGAAAGATTGTTCTTCCTGCCAGTTTGGACACATAGAAGCTGAGTTTTTATATATTTACATCAGAAGACTTCTGACCTGATTTTGTATCCCATCATGGAGAAGTGGGAAAAGATACAGGAGTTTGTCCTATTATGACAAAAAGCTCATATATATATATGATCACCCACAAGCTTTGCTTTGACAAATTATGATTTAAGTTCTGGTTCTACTAGGTACTGTCAAGTTGTGCAGTTTTATGTGACATTATTTAAACTCTGTGAGAGATTAAATAGAAAAATAATACCTGCTTAGAGATATATTTTACTAATTAGTACAGATAGAGGACATAGCTCATTGCCTGGCTCAATATATGGTAGTGGCAATTGTCGTGATGACTATTATTGTTACGGTTAATTCTAACACTGGGTCAGTCATCTACCATATCGCATAAACTTCTATTTCAAACTTTGGAGCTGAATAAGCAATTTTTTTTTTTTGAAACTGGTCTGTGTTCAATTAAAATGTGCATCCCAACAAGGGGTTAGTAAGTCTGTCAATTTAGAAGAAAGAATGCCTCTTCCCTACTCTTGGTAATCTCTTTTTATGTGGAGAAATCTTTAACAATGATATTCTCCTGGCCTCTTTCCACTTTTTGCACACTTTGCTCCATGGAGGATGAATGACTTCATTTGATGGGTGAATCTGAGAGCAGGAATTGCTCATGCCGATTTCCCCCATTTATTCTCCTGGGGAAATGAGCTGGATACAAGGATTATGCATTTGCCTTTCTTCATCCATGCTGTATGTACGCCCTATGGGTAGCCCTGCAGGTGGGGAGGTCTAGTCAGGAGCAGTGCTAGGGTACTGGCTGGACATGCCTATCTGACTCTGGATGTCCATTTTAGGTAGCCCGCTTACCCACACATTTAAACCACACTTTTTATTTTTTCTCACAGAATTTTTTTTTCCTGTTAGAAGTATTCACCCTCCTAAGGGAGGCAAATAACAAGTGGTTAGTTATCACAGAATCACATATTTTGGAAATTGGGAAAATTTTTAAAAGTTACAAGTGAGAGAGAAACCTAAGACAGTGAAGTATCCCAACTGTCAGTGTTTCTCCCAAGGGAAAGCAATTTATACCCAATCACATGTCTCACATAATAGCGGCTGGAAGCTCCCCACCAGGATAATCTGCTGCTACTCAGTTGCCAGCATTTTCGAATTTACAGAGTTGTTTCATAATGATTGTGGTTTTTTGTATTAACCGTATTTGTTTTTAATGGGCACAAGAAGCATAAGAAAATTGATGTTAAGTGACTTAACCAACTATTGTTTTATATTCAATATCTCTGATTTCTATAAATATGACAGAAGTTAAATGGCATGGGTCCCATTTCACAGATGTGGAAGCTAGGACTTGGGAAAAATTAAGTAACTTCATTAAGATAACAGGTGGGTTTTTAAGTTAAGATTTGTCACCTCACAGCAGAGTGGTGGTGTTTCAAAACTCCTGTTCTTTCTATTCTATCGTACTTTCTCTTTCAGACTAAAATTCCGTGAATTCGGGTGCTGTGCTACTTTTGCTTTATTGCTTAAGGTATTGACTTGGTTTTCATATTACTGCCATTTGTTTACTTTAACCTGATAATACCTACAGAGTTATTGCAATTCCATTTCTAATTTTAACATCAAAGAATAGAAACAGGGTGCTCAAAAACCTTCATTTCCTCAGCTAATAACTTTGCTTTGCATAGGTCGCAATGCTGAGCACACCAAATTTGAGGATCAAAAGAATTTTAAACCCTGCATACTTTCAACATATACTTTATTTAAACCTGCTAGTGTCATTCATGCAGTTAGCGGCATGACTAAGAGCAGAAGACTGCTTTAAGTCATAATGGCTGCAGCTGGTGCTTAATAAGGTGGGACAGGTATGCAAGACAGAAATTATTTTTTAAGAGAATTATCAAATGAAGGGTAAAAACTCATGGTCCACAAATGAGATTTGTAATGAACCTAGGTTTGAGGTTGCTCACATGCATGGCGGCAGTTTCTCAAAAGGAGTGTATAGATGAAACACAACATTATTCTGAACCCCAAATGTAAACTTCATGTAAGAAGTAATAAATAAAAATAATATTTAGCCATTTTATCTTTTCAAAACACTGTCATTTCTACTCCATTTCTACCGTTTTACAGAGAATAAATGAAAGGTAACTCTCTAGGTTTGGTGAAATATTTTGAGAAATTTGCCAAGGTGAAATCTGATAGATCTATCATATGATAAAATTTGCTCTTCTCTTGCAAATTGTAACTTTTGTTATTATTCAGATAGCTGTCTTGAACAGCTGAAGAAAGAGGCTTATTTCATAGGCATGTTTTTTCATGAAATGGGGAAGAATGGTTCCTTTTCTTGAAAAATAGAACTGCATTTTGAACCAGATGAGTTGAACATAAGTAGGGAGGCAGAGGAGGATAGCTTCTGAGAGGACAGGCTGTGCTTTCAGGTCAGGTGTCTGCTCTCTCTTTAATGACAGCAACCTCAGACAAAGTCCTTCTGTTCTAGGGATCTTGTTCCCATTTATAAAATGAAAACAATGATACTACTTACTTGATATCTATACAGTTATTACCAAGAATGCATTAAACAGTCCTTTTAAAATCTCAGATACATTGTAATGATTCAAAGCAAGTTGGATATTATAATAGTGGCTATGGCTCTATTGTTCAACACTTCATTTAAAACTATATTATGGTTTTTGGTGCCTGGGTGCCTCAGTGTGATGAGTCTTTGACTCTTGATTTCACCTTAGATCATGATCTCAGGGTTGTTGAGATTGAACCCCGTGTTGGCTCCATGCTAAATGTGGAGCCTGCTTAAGAGTCTCCCTCTCCCTCTGTCCCTCCCCCACCCCCTTGCACAGCTACTAGCGTGTGCTCTCTCTCTCTCTCTTAAAACCAAAACAAAGACAAGTAAACCCACTGTGTTATGATTAACCAAGCTTTTAAAGAAAACTGGAGAAATCAGGTATCTCTCAATGTAATCATTACCTTTTACCAATTTACCATGATAACCATTCTTATTTATAATCATTGATTAGAATTTACTTTTGTTAACCATACTGTGTGTCTGTATTTGAGTATTTGTACCAGATAGTAAATATTTTCATTTGAATCAACTTCACAGCTTTCCTTTTTTTCTTTCTCAAGTGAATAAGAAGCCTCATGGTGGAATATAGTGATGCTACTAAAAGGGTCAAACCCCAGCACCATTTCCTCCCACACAGATTTCTTGGCTCCTTTACTTATTGGAAGAAAAGTGAGAGACTGTACTGTGTTCTCACCTTGGCTTGGTCTCTTTAGCTAGAAATTTGAATACATTGGTGAAACTCACTGGAACCGGCTCATTTGTCCAAATCCCATCAGTGTAAGAATCGGAATGAAGGAGTAGGAGTCTGAGGGGCTCTATCAAGATCACGTCATCAGGTAGGGGAAGAGCTGAGCTAAGACACAACCCTCCTAATTCTGTGAGGGGCGGTTCAAACTAATTCCCAGATGCCTCTTGGCTGGCTTCCCAGCAGTCACCCTGCTCAGATTTGGCTTAGGTACAGATTTTTCTGTTAAAACAAAACAAGCCAAAACAAAAATAAAAACCCCGCTTTATTCACTGAAAGTATTTTTCCGACCCCTTCCCTCTCTATACCATTGCCTATTTGATAAGGAACATCAGTAGAGATGTAGGTCCTGAAGCTTGAGCTAATAGCTGCCCTTCCAAAAACTTGTAAATTAGAGATTTTAGGAATGCAGTGTAGGTACACGCTATGGCCCTGCGAACGTTGCTGGGTGGATTAAGTTCTTTATATCTGATGAGATCTCTTAGAGTCTTGGTTCTTTTCCTTTACTTCCTTCCCTTTGTTTGCTGCAAGAAACTTTTAAATCATTGATGAAAACTTCTCCCAGCCTCGTTCAATTAATTAAGAGAAATTCCTGCCATATATTTAGAAAGTAGGGGAGGTTTGATATTCAAAAAAATATGTGTCTTTGGGTTTTGTATCAAAATGCAGTTTTTAGGGGAAAATATTTTATGAAAGGGACCTCTGGTCATCCTAGCTTTAACTTGCGCATGCACACATGCGTGTGTGTATGTGTGTGTATGTGTGTGTAATTTTATTTCTTTATATCCTGTGTAAAAATGAATTAGAAAAAAAGATTGCTCAAAGTTAATGAAAATATTGAACTCAACTTTGAAATATTGGTATGGGTAGTTGAGTTACCTCAGCCAACTTTCTGAATCAAAGCTAAAGGGCATCGTTTCCCAATTCTGTTTTATAAAGTCTCTTCCTCATAATGTCTTCCTTCAAGAAGGGAAGCTGTTCGAAATGAGAAGAAGGGAGGAGTATTGAATGGAAATGATGATTCATTACGGCAACTGCCAGCAATAGAATAATCCATTCACACAGTTCTCGGTCATCTGTTTTTCTACGCCATTATGCTAATGAATCACTGCTGTTTACTGCTTGGGAGTAGCACATTTCAACACCTGTAAGAAAGAAACGCTGTTTGAAAGTTGGCTTCTAGGTTAGAATGCCAATATGTTTTGTGACATGCTCTAGTTCCAAAAGCCTGGTAGCAGAAAGGACTACATTCATATTCTAAACCTGAAGAGACAGCTTCTCTTAGAGAGGGACTGTTCTCCCTGCAAGTGTCTTGCTGAAATGCGATCTGAACATGCTAGCATCCCTGTCACTGTCAGGCAGAAGAGACCTGATCTGGAATTTGTGCATATTGACTCTGACTTATTTAAAATAGAGAAGAACAAATAAAGAGATTAAACACTACCTTTGCATCTTAAAGAGTATTTATTATATTTTGGATTCACTCTCTTGGTTTTGAACTTTCCAAGATATTTTGAGCTAAGATAGTAATTACCTCTTTTCCTAGTTTATCTTGGTCTGCAAATTCAGAATTCTGAAACTAATTCTAAAATCAATGAATTATAAAAAATATTAGAAAATGAAATAATTATATCTGGGGATATCACATTTAACTATATTAATCTAGAATTGTTTTGCTCATTTTTGTTTCAATCATTTTGTTTTTTATGCTGGCATGATAAGGATAACAAAATCCACGTTCAGTTCCTTTGAAATTGATTCATGAGGTACTTTGTCTTACTTTTTTGAATGTTTATCTGAGTATGGTAATTCATTTCTGTTTCTCTAATAATGTATATTATTACTGCCTCAGTAGAGCTTTCTGGTAAAGAACGAGGTTATTGCCATTTAGATATCTGAAAATTCTATCTGCATGAAAGTAACTTTGAGTGATAAGACTCTCCTTGAGAGTATGATTCGGTACCTCCAAACGAAATAAAGAGGCTTAGAATACAAAATGGCAGACAAGCACAAACGCTAATGATGTTAGGGTAGCCGAGTAGTCCTAGAACCCTGGCCTCCCAAGTCCCACAACCAGTGGAAACAATTCCCCAGAGAGAAGCACTATCTCCAGTTGGACATGAGAAAGAGTAAATAATACAATAAAATTGTTAGGGATTAAATGGCAACTCAAATAATCTCTTTGCTTTTAGGTCAAGTACATTTGCTTTCTAAGCAAATGGAAAATGGGTCTTAGAAATATTATTTTAGCTCGTGTGGTGTTTTACTTAAAAACCCATTTTAAGCCTAGTCATAGTTCCAGATGGCCAGCATGGAAATCACTCAACTCACTGTGGAGGTAAAACTAAAATTTATAGCTGGGAATTTACTAGGATTCTGTTGTATTCTAGAAATTCAGAATATTGTAAGGCCTCTAATATGTCTGGATATGGTGCAGAGATATAGTAAATAGGCATAATATAGCCATGCTATGACAAAAGCAATTTTACGCAACACACATTGTCAAGTGATGTATGTATAAAAGACATCAGTCTTGTCAACACTTGGTCACCCATAATTCAAATGGGTTCTTTGGAAACTTAATAATTTCTTCATTTATGCCCCCTGGAGTGGATTCATTTTTTTCAGAGAATATTAGTTAACAACGTTAAAAAAAGAAAGATTAAAATATTGACTATTACCATGGGGATATTACTTCCTAATCTCTTGCTGTGGACTGTTGCTCCAGGGGTGATAAAAAATATGGATTTTTGTGGTTCTTGCTATTTGCTAAAAATCAGTGGTAAGAGAATGGCACATATATTACAATAGTTCATGTAAATTTTTCTTTTTCTTATGATTTTCTTGGGGACTACCATGTGTCTAAATTTTCTACAATCACCTGTCATTCCAAGACATATTAAGGCCTTTAGTAAATTACGTCTGTGGATTATATCCAATCAAACATAATGTTTCTTCATAGTATGAGGTTTAATTTCATTGAATTTAATAAGTATTTATTTAGTAGTAAATACGTGAAAGATATTTGCCAGATGCCAAAGATACTACCTTGGTCCTAGTAGACCTTGTGAACTTGCTAAAGTATAGAAATGACGAGGACAAAGGCTTTTATGTCTTCACCGTGGATGTTTTCATGGAGGTTACAGGGGTTCCCAAAATCTCTGAAATATTTTTGAGCTATGGGATCTATAGCCTTGTAAACTACGGAATATCATTTTTCCTTCTCTGAGCCTCATGTTTATGTTTGAAATGGAGATAACATCTATATTACAAGGTGTTCTGAGGATTAGATTAACGTGTATGAAGCACCCAGTACAGTAACTGGCAGAGAGGATGTTCCACAAAAGGCATTTATCCCATTACTAATGTTCTTAGAAGGACCACTTACATCTAGAAACACTAGGAATTTAGAAAAGAGCATCATGGTTTGATTTGCTTGGAAGTCTTAGGGTTTACTGAGTCAGATTATGAAAAATCAGTGGGGCAGAAAGGACTGCCACTGGCCCAAATCCCTCACAAAATGAACCTTTTCCCAAATTCAAAGGAATTCAAGGAGACTAAATTACTAAACAGGAAAACTCCTGCTAAGAAGATGCAAAGATGTTCTTCCCTTTGGAAGGTTGAGTGAAGGAGCTCTGTTAATGCCAAACGGAAGAGTGCCACATTCTTACCTCATGGTGAGTTCCTGAGAAATACGCATCATTCATTCATTCCACAAATATTGTATGAGTACTGTGCAGCAGGCATTGTTTTGAGTGCTGAAAATAAAAAAGTGAAAAGGCAACTGATAAAAAATCACTGCCATCCTGGAACTTCCATCATAGTAAAGGGAGAAATACAGTAAGTATGGTCAGTAAATAATGCATGAGGTTAAAATAGAAGGTTCAATGAGTGCTAGTGGGAGAATAAAACTGAGAAGAGGGTAAGGAATAACCGACGTTGCAGCTTTAAACTGAGTAAGCCAGGGTAGGCTTTATGTCTCCTCTGAGAAAACATTTGAAAGAAACACAAGAATGAGCCAGGCGGATAATCAGAGTGAAGAGTATTAGAAGGAAAGGAGAAAGTCTTAGTTCAGAGACTCTGAGGTGAGAGCATGCTAGGGTGTTTTAGAACCAGGTTTGAAGACCAAGACCACAGTAGGGTAGGCAAAAAGGAAGAGTATAGTGAAAAATAATAGGAAACCAGATCACATAGTACTGTAGACCTTGATAAGGATTTGGCTTTTACTCCTTATTATGTGAGGAGACATTGGAGGACTTTGAGCAGATGAGCGTCATGCTTTGACTTTTCTTTTTAAGTCTTGCAGTAATTCCTGGATGAGAATAAACCTTAGGGGTGAGGGAAGGGTACAGAGTGGGATTAGGAGCAATAGATAGGAGCTCTCTTAGGGAGGCATTATTCCTTCTATTGAGGAAATTGTCCACTGTATTAGCTAAGCTATCTTGATGGTCTTTATAGTAGTACCATTCAGTGTTAGGAGGAGACCTAATATTCTTGAGCAAGAGAGTTGCAACTTGTAGGAAACACTGCAGCCATCCTGTCCAGAGTCCTGGAGGGCCACACTGAGCAACAGTGATAGCAGCAGCTCCAGTGCTAAACAGCCCCTGTCCCAGTCAGGTTTAGGGAGCAGAGCAGGGGTAGCTGCAGGATGCAGTAGCACTGTACAGCTTCCAGGGTATTGTGCGTCATTCAGCAGGAGGGTAGTGGGGCACAGCCATAGGGAACACAAGGCCACAAGTGTGGCTGAGGCTTTCGGCTGTACACCAGTGGCCCTCGTACCAGAGGTGAGGCCTAGAGTAGCTCCATGTTTGGGTGTATCGGTTTGGATGGTTTAAAAGTAAATGGGAACAGACATTGTGGCAGGATGATCTTTTGTAATATTAACAAGTAATTTAGGCGTCTGGGATTTGCAGCATCAATTGCCTTAGGGAAGGAATGTTGCAGCAGAAGCTCAGTGAAATTTCAAAAGTCCTATTTTCCCAAGAGAACTCAGGGTAGAGAGAGTGATCTATGAGTCAGAACACGTCTTGCTTCTCTCTTATGCTTTAGGTTTGGTGGTGAGAAGAGGCAAAGGCGAAGCAGAAGGTAGTCACTGTGTGTCTGAGAAAGGGGATACCAGTTCTCTCCTTCACACAAGGAAATGGTATTCAGCAGGGATGACCAAACCCTAGAGAAATGTGGGGGCATGTGATAGCAGAAGGGATTTGCCCCTCTTTTGTTGGGTACAGCCCAGTGGGATGCTAAAACTCCTTAGAGGAAAGACCAGAGTGGTTTGTCTAGGCAGATGTGTGTGTGACATAGTCATTAATTGTCTGTATTACAGCATGGGGCAGGAGCAGAATGAGTTGGAGAGTCCCAAAGAGACTGACAAATGAAAAATGAGAAGGAAAGAGAGAAAGAGAGAGAACGAAAGAGAATGAGAAAATGAGGAGAGCCCTGATGAGCATTAATGAGCCCTACTGGGTCCTTTGCATGGGGCTGAGAAGGAAGGCATCTGTGACCCAGGTGGATCAACCGCTAAGGTCCATACAGGAGGGTGGACATCTCAGAAAGTGATATCTAATATTCTGATTTCCTCCACTCCCCAGAACACAGAAGCAACATTGCTGCAAAGGGAATTGCATGGGGTTGGGAATGAATGTCAGGGACTTTTGTTGAAGTAGACATTGAATTTCTTGTACAATTGAGCTTTTGAATTGAGGCTTGTAATACATTTGTAATACTAATTCATTATTAACCCTCAGAGTTAATAAATATGAAAATAGGGCATTTCTTTTTCCCAGCTGTTCACATCCATTACTTAGAAGACCAAACCAATCACTATTAAAAATAAACAAACAACAAAACTGGGTGGATGCTTTAGGCAAAAATTTCTTAGGTTATAATTTAGCCTTTGATGTTTTTTCCCAAAAGTAAAAATATAATTAAAAAAAAAAGAGAGAGTGGGAGATGTGGGCAAAAAATGCGACTCTATTAAAGGCAGAGGGGAAGGCAAGAAGCACATGAATAAAGAAGGATGGAGATGCTGATGGGGAGGAATAATATGAGGGCACAGACTGTCCCAAAGTAGGGAGGTCAAGTAGGAATTAGAGGAGAGCAAGTGAGGGAATTTATGCTTGGTGTGCCCCCCTCTTTGGTGAAGTGGGAGACAAATCACCTGCAAACTGGAATGGGGGGCAGAGGTGCAGTAGGGGAAGCAGGTGGGGGTCAAGGGAAGCAGAAGGGAGCAAGGCCACTCTGGAGATTGTGTGATGAAGTCAGCAAGGAGAGAACGTTTGCCAAACAGCAGTGAAAGCTCAGCTGAAATTAAATAATACGAATTTGTAATATGCCAAGGTAGATGTCTATTTCTTTCCTTAATCCATTTTTGCTTTATTCTAGTGGTAGTCATTAACCAGTTTTGTTACATGAGGAAGTGATCGGTCGTTTCTCTCTCTCTCTCTCTACACACACACACACACACACACATGCGTGCACACACACACTTTTTTGTTCTGTATGAACCTTAAAACAAAATTATTTGTTTTAACTCATTGAAAGAACATAAAATATAGGCCTTGAGAACTTTTCATACAGTTTTATTGGCTTTTGTATATAAGAGATTTATGTAGATCACTTTTACCTTCCAAATATATTGGGCATGTTATCTATGTTAGTAGTACTGTAAGACCTTGGGACAAAAAGAGAGAGAGAGAGAGAGGAAGGGAAAGGGAGGGGGAGGGGAGGGATGAAGAGAATGGAGAAGCAGTCTAGTCCAGGAATTTGGAGCATCCTTCTCCCAACTTTTCTCTTGGATAGATAAATATGGCTATGCCATTGTCTCACTTTATTTTTTTTTCAAACCTATATAGCCTGTAAGAAATATGGACCAAAATTAGTATATGTGGTGCACGAGCAGGGCATTTGGAGCTAGATGGACCTGAGACCATAACAGGCTTTCAATAAATAAATATTACTGAAAATTTTTAACAATTTTTGGAGCCCCTATTCGAAGGCCAGTACCCGTATAGTAAGAGTGGAGCCAAGAGACGAATCAGAAGTGGGAGTTGTATACTTAGTTGCCTGACTACCACTCTGTCGCTGTTCATGACATATCAGGAGCTGGTGTACTCACTATAAGAGGGACAGGCAATACATTAGCTGGAACTATGGGAAGAGAAAGGTGGTAGGTGCTCAAATCAGTGTTAGGCAAAGTAAAGAAGCAAGCAGAATTTATTATTAACAGACTTTTATTACGACAAGACCTCCCTGTCAAAAGAAAAGGAAGAAAAGTAGAAAGAATAAAAGGAAGGAAGAAAGGAGTGAGGGAGAGAGGGAGGAAAGAAGGAAGGGAAGAGAGGGGAGGGGAGGGGAGGGAAGGAAAATTTTTTTGTCTTAACCACACTTACCTTACTTATACCTTCACCTCATCATGCTCCCAGAATCCACAGATTCTTGCCTTTCAGTCCTTCAATTTCCTGCCAGAGTTCATGGCAACTAAGATTTCTGTGCTTTAACAGCATGTTAACGGGGAACATTTGCCTGTAGGCTGAACTGCTTGCTCCCTCACCTTGCTCCAGCACACCACTTTTGTCTTATTTCCAGGACCTGATTTAGGAAAATCTGGCTTATTTTCACCCATGTTTTTAAGGATGGAGGAAAAGGAACTTTAATACCATTTTGCAACCTTACTCTTAGAGTCATATTTTAGACAGATAGAAAGGTGGCCTAGGAGGAGTTCAGTATTCCCTATTTCTCTGTGCTTACTCCTGCTCTGTTCATTTCATGGTCTTGCCAAGCCCTGTGTCTTTGTGCAACTTGCTTTCATTTGAAAGCAAAATAGACACTGCAGCTCAGGCTTTAGTAAGTCATGCCTGTACACAGAGAAGGCCTTTGGCCTGCAAAATCCATCACTCGTGTTTGGTTTCTAAACTCTCCGGAACCTTGACAGGGAGACTGCAAGCCCCTGGAAGCTTTACTGGAAAAAAACACAGCTCCCCACTAGAGCTTTCTTTTGTGAAAAGAAGTCTGAAAGACACCTCGTGAGCACATACTAATGTCTAGTATGTAAATAAATTATAGGTAATAAGTTTTTAGAGGGCTATTAGCTTTTCTCAAATCGAATAAAAGCTGTCTCCCTCTTGCACTGGGCACAAATGATGAGGTTCCTTGGAAATTTTCCAGGTAAACTATTTTGGAATTATGGGAAGGGCTTTCATGGCATTAATAATACCTCCCATTAATTCCAGGGCAGGCATTTCCCTTCTACCTCTCAATTGGCTAATCTCAAGGAACACTTTGTTTCTGAAAAAATGTATCTAATTCATACCTATAAATAGCAGTACATAAAAATGCTTATGATATAGTAAATAAAAGAAAAAATAAATTGTCTATGCCATGGTTATTTAAAATTCTGCATAAATGAGGATGACAAGGATCAGAAAAAGGATGGCAAGTCACCTGTGAAAGAGGTTTTCAATAAACATTGGTGACAATGTTTATTAATTCACATGACAAAAAAACATTGGATTAGAGTAGTGGAATACTTGATAAAATTACTCAGTTTTCTTTTGAATATTATGTTTATTCAGTAAGTTTTTAAAGATCAATTGGTTATGGGGCCTTGGGTACAGTTGGTTAAGTATCTGACTTTTCGTTTTAGCTCAGGTCATGATCTCAGGGTCCTGAGATCAAGCGCCAAGTCAGCCAAGTCAGGCTCTGCGCTCAGGGCAATGTCTGCTTGAGATTCTCTGCCTCTCCCTCTGCTCATGCGCATGCGCGCTCTCTCTCTCAAATAGTCTTTTAAAAAATCAATTTGTGATATGAAATTGTTTTTAAAACCCTCTATCTTCCTTATAACCCTCCTCCGTCTCCCCCACATACCCCCACCCCCGCCACTGAACCGTTTCCATCCTTCTGATCCGTCTCTAGTGATATAAAAGCAGATCCAAGTACTATAAATATAGGGATTATTCAGCTGATGCAAGATAGAATACTTGGTATATGTTATTGCATTCTCAAATTCAACATTGGCCAATAAGATGGCATAATTAGGGACTATGTGATGTGTTTTCAAAGCAGTAATTTAATAGTGGGGCTTGAATTTTAACTTTTATAGGTGTGGCCTCAAATGAAGCAAATACCTTGAGAAATAATACTTGAAGAATCCTTGGTCATTTGTACGTCACTGTAAGTAGTTTGGGTAAGGGAGAGGAAAGAGCAGGGGATTCTGGAGAGGGAAATGCATTTGGGACAGAGCATGTTGAAGGGAGAAAGTGGCCAAGGAAACAGAAAGCAAATGACTCCTTCCCAGGTCCTTCCCAAACCTTGCCCTGCTGTCCAAGAGGAAGCTGCATGACCATGTTGCCGCTGGGGCTGTGGAAGTTGCTGCTGCCATGTTCAGTTGTTGAGAAAGTGGCTGGCATTTATGGCTTAACAGTGAAGACAGTCATGTCCAAGCTGCCTTTGGGCTGAGGGATTCCTGAACCAGTCGTGAGTCTATTTAGGGATTAGAACATTACATTTTCAGATGGGATTTGTAGTCATAATACAAAGTCAGGATCATGGCACATTTAACAGTTATTAAGAGAGTACTAGGATAATACTAAGATCAAATGTCAGAGCTTTTAATACAGTTTCTGTTATAGATTATGAATGTACAAATTTCAACAATTCACTTTCAGTAACAAAATAAACATCTTTGATGTTAGTTACAAGTTTTTGACTGTGTATTAATACCCAGCCTCCAACTAATCTGAATTGTTTTCTTTTAGTAATCATTAATCTGTACTTTCTTTTAAATGATGAACATTTTACTTTAAACAGAAACAATCTGTTGGCTTTACCTGTGAGAAATTCATACTTACCTGTTTATTTAATTATGTAACTGACCCTTGTTTGAAGTAACCAGGAATGAGACTCAGAACTCACACATTAAGGAGCCTGTAAGGGTTGTATTCCTTGGTTTAAATAAAGTGACAGAATATGTGTGTGTGTGTGTGTGTGTGTGTGTGTGTGTGTAGGCACATATACACCCATATACATGCATAAGTGTGGCTATTAGGGCAAGAAAACAAGACAGATATAATATGTAGTAACATTTTTAGATGCTTTTCATGTGTGAGATGTTGTTTCAAATACTTTACTCATTAAATTCTCAGAATTACACCATGAGGTAAGTACCATTATCTTTCCCATTTAGATCATGAAACTGAATGTTAACTCATATGAGGATGTGTTTTTTTTAAACAATAGAAAAGGAGTGATTAAAACAGAGGAAATTAGAAGGGAAAGGGAGTAGCAATTCTGTCATTTCCTGTCCTTTCAGAGCTGTTTTTAAGCATGACAAAATGAAAGATGACAGATTTTCTGGAAATAGTAACCCTTCCTTGCCATGGTCAATATTAGACAATTAGTTGAGCTATATACCTGGATTTTGAATTGCAAGTTGACTTCCTTATCTATTTTATTTAAATCTCATTGAAACATTTTGGTAGTTATTTCTTTTGAAGTAGATGATATTGCTTATGGGATGACATTGAGATCCATTGGAACTGAGGATGTTGCTTATAGTCATGATGCTATTTTAGGTAGAAATAGCCGGTAAAGGGTCAGAAATCAGTGACATATTGTCACAGGTAAAGAGCACTCCGCATTAATGTGGACCTACATCAAGGCAGTCGTCTCCCAAGACTTCGGTCCGCGTCCAAGTGGGGCATTCAGTGAAGTGGCGCTATTCATTGTCAAACAAATAAGCACAGAATCAACTGATTTCATTTCATTTACAACACACACACACACACACACACACACACACACCTCTACGAAAAAGCCTAAACCACGAAAAATACTGAGTGGTTGTTTCTGAGTGGTGAGTTTATATTTTTTTCTCTTTTTGACTGACTTTTAAAAACTGCCCACATGGATAGGACTGGAGGAGATAATACTAAGTGAAATAAGTCAAGCAGAGAAAGACAATTATCATATGGTTTCACTCATTTATGGAACATAAGAAGTAGGAAGATCGGTAGGAGAAGAAAGGGAAGAAGAAAGTGGGGGGTAATCAGAAGGCGGAATGAGCCATGAGAGACTGTGGACTCTGGGAAACAAATTGAGGGGTTCAGAGGGGAGGGAAGTGGGGGAATGGGATAGGCCGGTGATGGGTAGAAAGGAGGGCACGTATTGCATGGTGCACTGGGTGTTACATGCAACTAATGAATCATGGAACTTTACATCAAAAACCAGGGATGTACTGTATGGTGACTAACATAATATAATAAAAAAATTATTAAAAAAAAACCTGCCCGCAATAAAGAGGCCTCCATTTTTCAATAAGAAAACTTACAGAAGGCAATTAACCACTATTTATCACTTAGCTGTGAAATAAATGTTGTTGTATCAGGATCTTTGTAGAAGATACGATAATGTATTAGAGAGGGCTTCTGCCACCTAGAAATTGTTTACATATTGTGGAAATAGGCACAAAGAATGGAGGCAGTATGTGAGTAACACAGATACTGATTTCTTTGTAAGAGGAGGGAGTAATCCCTAAGAGTTGAGTTTTTCAGAGGAGATTCCAAAGAGGAAAATAAATCAGGCTGGCTCTAAAAGATAGGTCCAGTCCAAGGGGTCATGTGAATAGGAGACAGGGAATTCCTGTCAGATGTAATGACTGACATAAAATAAGAAAGCACTGTATTTATTTGAAGCTGAGACATAGAATTAATAGTAAAGAGAAACAGTGAGATTGGTCCCAATTATGGAAGCCCTTGAATGTCATATTAATATCTGCTAAAGAACAACCTCTTTAAGTCCTTCTAGCACACCATTTTTAGGGGCACAGAGATCAGATAAGGCAAGCCTAGAATCTCAGAAGAGCTATTCCAGGTCCCATGCCTGCATTCCTTTTGAATTTCATCCTTTGTTCTATCTAGTAGCGTCTCGATTTCAAATTGTTTACTTTGTTCTCATCTATAACTTATTCAAGATAGAGTTTCTCGAAACCACTTTGGGACAATGGGCAATGGTCAGCAATATTAGCAATGTCATGCTCCACACCTCCCCACAGAGCTATACCATATGTTGCATCAGCCAAAGCCTCATTTTGTCCTAGCATGTACTTGCCAAAGGAAGGAGATAAGAAAGGATATTTGGTATTTTTTGCTATGTATCAAACCACCCCAAGGCTTAGCAGTTTGAAACAACAGTTACTTATTATGTCACCAGTTTCTGGGGATCAGGAACCTGGAAGTGCCTTAGTTGGGTGATGGTGGGTCAGGTCTCCTAAGCTGCTGGTATTGACTGCCATCTCTTAAGACTTGTAACTAAGGCTGGTGGATTTGCTTCCAAGCTCATTCAAGTGGCCATTGGCAGCAGCTTCAGTTTCTTGCTGTGTGAACCTCTCCATAGGGCTGCTCACAACATGACTTCCCCCAGAGCAGGTGATCCAAGAGTGAGAGGAAAAGTGGAAGAGAAAGCTACCAAGACGGAAGCCACAGCGTCTCTTATAACTTAATCTCAGCATTGAAATATCATCACTTATCAGCTTATTCTGTAGGTCACAAAGAGCCGGTATAGCACAGGAGGGGACTACACAAGAGTGCGCCTACCAGGAGGCAAGGATCGTTGGGAGCCGTCCCGGAGTCCGTCACAGGTAACCAGGTAAGTTTCCAAACCATATTACAGATAGATCATTATAAAGATGAATTTAATAACTGTACGTATTCAACATGATGACATGGAGTCTTTAAAAAAAGTCATGTGCCTGGTCTATTTGGTATTTTTTAGTTACACTGAAACACATACTTTCTTAAAATACTAATTTCCAGAACAGTGACACAATGCTATCTCTATGCAGAAATGCCAACTATGAAGTAAAACTTGGGTTGGACTGTGTGTGTGAGCAGAGAGGGAGCTCTGTCCTAGCCCCTGAGATTGGGACTACTTTATGGGAAACATGGAGCTGAATAAGTGTAGGTTTACAGCAAAGCCCCTGTAAGGCTGTTACACTGTGAAAGAGCCCTAGGCCAGAAGTCCAGAATTTCAGCTGCTCTGTGACACTGTCACCCTTTCTGGTCATCTGAAAAATGCCTGAGTACACTGGAGTAGATAAAACATTTTAATTGTCTAATTACTTGGGATGTCTGCCCTTTCTGCTTGTCTAATAGCCTTTGAGTAGCAGAGGACAGATCCCTACAGAATGTTGGTAACACAGTGATGCACCTGGAGGGCTGTTGCAGACAATTAGGCTGCCCCAGTTCTTTTCATTGATGTGTTTGATCCTGGAAGTGGAAGTTGAAAATTGAAGAAACAAATTGAGGCTGAAAAAAAATTCAAATAAGGTAACTACTAAATTTCAAAATTTTGAAGAGAAAAAGGACTCTAAATAGTTTATGCCTGAAGAAGTACAGTTATTAAATAATAAGTAACCAACTAGTTATTTCTAGTGAATTTTTTGTAAGTGCAGTATTCACTTAAATACATAGTACGTTTTTAAATGTAGTTTTTATAAGAAATAATGACATCACAATAATTTCTACCACATGTATGTGACCAAGAATTCTGTGACCACATTGAGTCTACCATTATGGGGTCAAATTTTCCTTTAACATTTGTAAAAATAAATTATTTATGGTCCCATTCCATACCTCACTGGAAAGCCAGTGTCTTTCCTGTGATTTCTGGTAATTTTCAAGGATTTATGCACACCATTCCAATTCCTAATTCCCACGTCAATCTGATTAGCATGTCTGTCTGGGTCTGGGTTGAACTGTCCATCCAAGATCACTGCAAACATGGACCATAAGCCTTTGTCTGTGATTATCCCAAAGCATGCAGGAGACACAGTATACAGCACGTATCACTCTGGATGTTATTTATGGGTGCAGGGGGACAGATACTAATGGAAGGTTGCTAGCTATCACATGATAGAGAAAACAATTTAAAACTTAAGAATTTTCTTAAAAGACTCTGTATGGCTTCCTACTCCGAAGGGATCCTCTGAGCACAATCTCCTACCCTGTTGTTGGGCCTCTTTTCTTTCCAACTGATTGTTGATTACCCTCATTTCTATCTTATTTATTGTTATTGTTCTTAAGTTCTTCTTGACTCTCTATCTCCTCCTCTCCCATGCCCCACCCAGCGCTCATCCTCCTTGCATTGTAGTTCTCTCTGAAGTCAATGCATGGAAGGCTTCTTTCATACCCACAGCAGCCACCAAAGTATTTTCCTAAACAAAAGGCCTTTCTTCTCATATGAACTACAGTATTCCCTAGTATGCTGAAATCCACTGCAATCCTTCCTATATTATGGAACAAATTTTCTTCATTCCTAAGTGAAATACAAAAATACAAAGTTATAAGCAAAAAACAAAAATAAACATATGATTATTGCTCTATTATTTCTGACACTGATACTTAAATATTCTTTTATTTTATACGTAGTAATGTACTTAAACTACTCAGGTTTATTGGCGGTATAACACTTTTAACATTGTACCCAGTTTATTTGACAAGAAAAAGACCTTTCCAGCAGTTGACAACTCATATAATTGCAAGTACCTAACAACTTCTTTTTATTTTGAATAATCATGCATTATTACTTTAAATATAGCATGTGAAGCCTTACAAAAGGAAGTAATTGGCACTGAAAGGTCATGTTACAGCTTTTTATTATTTGTTACAATAATTCTTTTAAATATGTAGTCACCAGTCAATGGATAGCATGTACTCAGTACATTTCATCTTCAAAATACTTCACCCATATGAGTTTATTTATTTCCATAAGACCTCAGTGAAACAGATGAGAACTATTATCCTCTTTTCCAGGTGGGAGTATGAAACAGAGATAAAAGGTCTATCTTCACACAAAGAGAGAATTAAGACAAGGATATAAGCAAAACTTTCTACTGTATTCTAACCTTGCTTATCATGATATCTATGTAGTTTTCCTTTTAAATGAAAAAGAAGTTGAGTGTGAAGATGAGAGTGTTTCTCAGAGACAGTCCTGTTGGTCCTTCCTTGGATCTTTTTGGGAATGTTTCTTATCCCTAACCTTCACTTTGCCTTTGTTTCATTTATGTGGAAGAGAGTAACAGCTTTAGATTCTCATGTCAAGATAGCTGTGAAGATAAACATAAAAAAGCTAAAGCCAAAATCAGTTATGTTTTTAAAGCCTCTGAGAGATGGGGCGCCTGGGTGGCTCAGTCGTTAAGCGTCTGCCTTCGGCTCAGGGCGTGATCCTGGTGTTCTGGGATCGAGCCCCGCATCAGGCTCCTCTGCAGGAAGCCTGCTTCTTCCTCTCCCACTCCCCCTGCTTGTGTTCCCTCTCTCGCTGGCTGTCTCTGTCAAATAAATAAATAAAAAATCTTAAAAAAAAATAAAAATAGATAAAGCCTCCAAGAGCGTCACAGGAAACCTCCCATGCTTCAAGAGCTCATCAGCCAGAGGAGCCCAAGGAGCCCAAGGCCCAGACTTTTGTAGCTTTGCTTCTAGTTTGTTTTCTGTCATTGGAAATCCTCTCTTTATTTGAATTTTGTTAATTCTCCAACTAATCAAAATTTTGATTGCGTAAGTGACTTAAGTGCTCTGAGGCAAGCTTATGAACTTTTACTGCAGTAGCTAATAATTGTGATTGCTTTGAACATTTGATAAGTTTTTAAAAATATTTTTCTATAGGCAGATCACCTCACTCTTATCTTCAGAATCCTCTGCCGACTTCCCATTCCACATAGAATAAAACGTGTGCTTTCATGACAGCCTACAAATCCCTCCTGCCTCCTCTATTCCAGTCATGCAGGCCTCCTTGCCCTTCCTTCCTCACCCCTGTAGGTCCTGTGCTTTTGTTTTTCCCTCTGCCATGATTTTCCAGAGACTGTCTGACTTTGGGGTACCCTAAACTCTTGAAAGTGAACCAGCTCTAAATATATGGTGAGCCTTGCTTCTTGACACAAACTTCTGATAAATAGTTCTTAACTTTGAGAATTGTACTCACGTCTGGATGTCTAAATGTAAGGCTGTGGGTTCTTAGTGAGAACATTCATCTAGAAAGAATGGCATTTCCATCGAGACCTGAAAGTTATATCCTTTTTAAAAATGCAAAAAGACACTCAAATTCTATACACAAGTTTCTCTTTAAAATATCTTTTGACATTTTAGGCACAAAAAATACTGTAAGGGGTTTTCTAATTTTTCTCCAAATTCCACAAAACGTTTGCTACTGAATCAGTCCATTTCCACCTACAAATCAGAATATCAATTGAGCTACTATTTAATGTTTAGAGTGAAGAAAGAAAAGCCACAAGGTCTGCCTTCAGTGTCTATTTCCCTTTCAAGTTACTGTCCATTTGGAGACATAACATAATAAGAATATAATAAAAGAATCTTCCACTCTCACCCCCTGATCCCAGCAGCAATGTTAAAAAATGTCTCAATAGTTGTAAAGGCTGGCTTTATCTCTGAACACCTCTCAGGGATAGAATTTACCTATGCTTGCCCATCCAAATGTTTGGGATTAAAACTGGAGTAGATTTAATGACCTTTAATAAAAATGTATTTTATCTGAATGTTTGCTTCTAGACATAGTGATTATATTCTATCAATATGCTTACACAAATTTATGATGCCCTGAAAATGTGAATTCTACATGGTAAAAATAGGAATATCAATTACCACAATGTTCTAACTACAGTACACATGGTACGTGGGCAAATGACTAGCACAGATACTTAAAAAATTTGCGTTTGCAATAGCAGTAGTTTCTTTTTCATTCCTACTAATCTCTAGGGATGCTGTAGCTGAAAACTGTTTCAAGTAATGTAATGCTGCTCTGCCCTTTCCTTGAAATGACTGCTATAATAGACTCATTAGCACTACAGGTATTTATGTTCTGCTTTTCAAAGGGTACGCTCAGGAGATGTGTGCAAGAGTTCATTGAATGAATTTCTACTGAGCAGCATTTTCCAGCATGTTTGAGAATGTCAGTTGCAAAGTGACAGATTTAATTGTTCAGCAAAGTGGAAATGTTTGCTTGGTTAATGGTGTCTCTTTAAAGCAGGGTCAGATTATTATGGAATTTTTCCAGGAAACACACCCTTGAAAACAGAAGGAAAATTCTGATGCTATTAATGAGTGGGAGGAGGAGTTATCAGCTTTAATTTCATCAGAAATTAATCCGTTATAGTTAGATTTCTCAACTTTTGTTTTTCCCATTGGGACCTTTAATCAGATCCTAGATATATTAGTAAACTGGGATTAAGAAGATAGGTTCAGACAGCCAGGCTCAGTGATAACTCTGTTATGATCTTCCCTGAAGAGCAGAAAAATGGAAATATTTGTGTTTATTAGGTCATGCAGATAACAATGCCAGGAATCTGTTCTATAATTCATAGGTTACAAATGAAATAAAATTGTGTCTGAGACAGTAGAGCACAGTATTTGCAAAGATGGCCATGTTAATCAAATTCTTCTTCTCTGGGAATGTAGAAATCTGGTTTCCTTAGGCTTCTCTTTTGAACAAAGTTTTCTCTGAAACCAAAGGAATTATTTTTTCTAGTAAATATCTCTAGTTGATTCTAGTAGTACTGCTTGTTTATAAAGATAATTGCTTAAAAAATCAAAATGAAGTAGACCTATCAATGAGTTTAGCATTGAAGATTTGAATGTGACAGGATTTCTGCTGTTTCCGAATACAGTAAGACATTGGTCTGTGATTTCGTACCAGTCCTGGGATGAGAATGTCACCGAAGTTTTGAAGATTTTATAATTGTGTCATTATGGAGTTTGTTGAATGACTATGGAGAAGATGATGGTTAGGAAACCAGAGGTGAATCCGATTGGAAGGAAGTTTATAGCACAGTTTCACCATCATTCCTAGGCATGAGTTGAAGCACACCATGACGGCTTCAGCAATATGATGACAGCGATAGGAGAGTAGACCAGACTCAAGAAAATTTCTGGAGCTATTTCTATGAACCTTCATTTCCTCCAGGGTTCCATTTATGTGGCCTTAATGCCATTCATACAGTTGGGGCTCTGAAAGAGATTGGCTTAGGTGGACCACACCACACCCCATGCAATCCAGGAAAGGACAAATTTCCTAGGTGTTTCCATGTGGGGCCTGTGGGGGTCTGCTTCATGATGCTTGGGATCTGACTTGAGTTTCAACCCACAGCTGCCTCTCAATCAAATATTTCACTTGAATGCAACAATCCCAAGAAAACTAATAATAGTAAGTGCTCCAATGTTCTTTCCATGAGAGACAGAGTATGCCATAGTGATTATATTAGGATACTTTTGGCTGCAAGTAACAGGAAATCCATGAAACAATAAGGAAAATCTATGACATGGAAACTTTGGGGAAGGGCATTTGTAACAGTTAATTCAGCAGCTTAGTGACAGCATTAAAGATCCAGGTTTTCCCCCCAGTTTCCTGCTCTTTTTACATTTCATCCATTTTCTTCATGCTTTCAAGGCAGTTGCACCAGCCCACATGTGCAGGCTCACATCCTGCGCAACCGTATCCACAGGCCAGATGAGAAGACACTGAATCCTTTTTTGTAAGTGGGAGGGGGGTTTTCCCAGAAGCCTGTCAGCATTTACAATCTCCCTATCTCATTTGACAAAATGGTGCTTTTCCTCTTGTCCTAAACTAGAGCAAGAGAAAAAGAATGAGTCTAATTGGCTTAGACCAGTCAAAGGGCCCAGAACCCACTGAAGCTCATCGGATACTTCAGAGTGGGGGTTCTTTTGTCAAGAAGGAGCGAATGGCTGTTGTGTAGGTTGACAGGTGGCAGGCAATACGTTCAATTTCCATTCTATTCAGCTTAACAAAGAGAAGTGGAGAGACATAGTGCAGGGTCCCTCCATTTTGGCACTATTGGTGTTTTGGGCCAGATATTCTTTACCGTGGGGGCAGTTCCATGAACTGGGATGTTTTGCCATTTCCCTGGCCTCTACTCAGTGGATGCCTCCACATTGTGACAACTGTGTTGTATCCTTGGGCAGGTAGGAGGAGGGAGCAAAATCACCTCCTATGAGATGCACTGATGTAGCACATGGACACAAGAGAGGGAAACTGGTAACAGGTTGGCTCTCTTGTGATGGCTTTAGGCTTGACCTGGCTCTATGACCCTGATCATATGCTGGAGTAGGTTGTGCATGAGTGGCTCGAGGCAAAGTTTGCCTTGTGTGCCTCCTGAAGGCTTCTACCTAATGTGTGGGGCTTTCTGGTCACAGATATGCAGCTTTCTTTGGCCGCATATAAGGTGACCTATGTGCCTCCTTGGGTGTGTGGAAATCTCCCAGGTAGTGATCGGTGTCAGAGAAGGTGCTGACGCAGGGGTCAGTGGGGGGAAAGGCAGAGGCTGAAATCTTGATTTCAGTGGGAAAAGTATACCTCTGCATGGGATAAAAAATGCGTTGTTATAATGTAATCTAATTTGGCCTGCTTAACTCTTAAAGAGTTTTAGTCCTTGATGAATTCTCCTAGAAAACAATTTAAGTGCTCTGGGAGAGGCAAACTGAACTAAGGAACTTTAAAAATGGTCCTCCAAAATCAGGACATGACCTGAAGTGCTTGCTTTGAAACACACTGGTAGAGTTTAAAAGTTTAATTTCTTGAGCATGAAGGTGAAAGTAGTAACCATATTAAATAAATTGAATAGCTAAAATAAGCTAGTTATTTAGACAGAATGCACTTCAACCCTAAGTATTTCTGACCACTTAGGACCTCTCCTTCCTTTGTTGCATGTTATCTCTCATTTCAATACCAGAAAGCAATTTAAACTGCACAAAATTGTGGAAAATTTGAGAGACATTTTGGGAATAGAAATAAGAAAAGATATCTCTAGAGGAGGAAAAAAGGTGAAAAAGAAATGAGGCATACACAAAAAACATGAATAGTTGTAAAGAATGAGAGAAGACATATGGACTGATACAGAGCAAAGTAGCAGATTTTTAAAATGTTGTGTTTATATTTCCAAATGATCATTTGCTACGTGTTTGGTGCATTGACACTTCAGTTGATTGCTCTGTGATTTTGTTTTAACATTCAGTTCTGTACGGCATCGTGGGTAAGCGCAGGAGTGTAGAGCAGTACCATCATCGCTTAATAGCTATGTGATCTAGGGAAATTACATAACAACTCTATGCCTCGAGTCCTGAAAAATGAGGCTGCTAGTCCATGGGGCTGGTGTGGGCATTTTCCAAGTTATTTCAGGGTAAATTACTTATCACACAGGCTGGCCTAGAGAAAATGTTTAACCGTTGTTGCTGTTTTTAAAATTTGTTTCGCTTTCTACCCAGCTGATCTGTTACATACTTAGATTAAACCACATTTAACCCACGTAAGGTGTCAGCGTTGCCCACTACCTGAACACATGCTTACTGCTCCCCATCCTAATTCAGAACAGTAAAAAAGCAAGACTGCAGTGAAAATGGCTAGCTGGGAAACACTGAAAAGCTACAGAATTGACAGTGATTAAATTTTGGGGACACTCAGATGACTAAATGCCCATTTGTGAGGAAGTAATAGAAGCTCAAGAAGAAAAAAGAAATTCTGTGAATTATTTTGATAATTGGATTTTTGATGCTGTCCAACTCTAACAGAGTTTGTGTGTGTAAAAGAATATATATGTATGTAATACATATATATAAAAAGTGTGAAGGCTAATAAAACAAGCACCATGTACTCATGATACAGTTTAAGAAAATAAAGCATGTATTACTGTTTAAGACCCCTGTATGCCTCTCACTGAATTTTGTGTTTATAATTCTATTGCTTCTCTTTATAAATTTATAATATATTAATAATCTCTAAGTGACCTGATTGATTGTACTTTTATTTGAACTTCATATGTTAGTATTATGTTTTTGACATTCATCCATGTGGGTTCGTACAGAAGTAGTTCATTTATTACCATTGCTGTAATATATTGTATGACTATTCTATTTCCCATTTTTATAAAGATTTTATTGATTGATTGATTGATTTTAGAGAGAGAGAGACAGAGACAGATTTTAGAGAGACATGTGAGTAGGGGGGAGGGGCAGAAAGAGAGGGAGAAAATCTCAAGCAGACTCCACGCTGAGTGCGGAGCTGGTTGCCGGGCTCAATCTCATGACCCTGAGATCGTGACATGAGCCAAAACCAAGAGTAGGATGCTTAACCAACTGAGCCATCCAGGTACCCCTATCCCATTTCCTATTTATCTGCTCACCATTCTGTGGACATTTGGGTTGTTTCTAGCTATTTGTCTTCACAAAAATGCCACAATGTACATGTGTTTTGTAGCATTTGGGAAGGGTTTTTGCAGTGGAATTGCTGGGTGAAAGAATTTAAGCATCTTTGTGGCTCTAAGATGTCAGTTGTTTCCAAAGGTAATATACTAATTTATATTCCCACCAGTGGTATGTAAAAGTTTCAAATGCCTACATTCTTACCAACCCTTAGAAAAGTGAGACTTTTCAAGTTTTACACATATGAAGGTGTGACATGGTATCCTAGTTTGGTTTCTTCGCAATAAATTCGAACCTTTCTTTTTAATTTACTTTCATACTTTCTATTCTGTAAGGTGCTTCTTCCTATCTTTTGGCCCCTTTAAATCATACCATTTGTCTTCTCATTGGTTTATAAGATATGTTTTTATATTTAGGAAGCTCATCAGTTTACAGTCATATATGTGGTATTATCGTCACCCAGATTTTGGCTTTTTACATGGCTTAAGGTATCTGTCTTTGATAGGCATACTGGTGCCCATTCTTTACTCCTCTGTAATAGAGTGATAATGTTCTTACCATATGCCATATAGCCATTGTACCCTACCTCCAGATTAGTGTGAGTATGACACCCTGCCACGTTAGTGTTGGGCTTGGCCAAGTACCTTGCTTTGGCCAATGATTGGATAGGAGGAGATGTGATGCAAGCATGTGCTTGCACGGTTCAGCTTGCTATCTTGTGCTCCTGCTATTCTCAATTAGAAGATCATGCCTGGTTTAGCCACTGGTCCAAGGAAGACACCGGGAGCAGCAGCAACCCACTCTCAAGTCTGGGAACCAAACCCAACTGACTTGTAGCTGACCTGCAGACCCATGAGCAAGAAAAGCAGTGTTTGTGGTTATAAGACATTTGGTTTGACAGGATTCGTTCCCCATATTATTGCAACAACAACTAAGTCAGAACTAATGGGCAGATGTCCTTCATTTAATATGGTTGAATCTATCATTCTTTTCCTTTAGAGTTTGTACATTTTATGTCTTGTTTAAATCTAGTTTCCTCCGAAGTCATAAACATGTTCTTCGCATAAACATATTCATAAGCATCTTTCCTGTCCCAAGGTTATCAAGATAATCTATTACATAGTCCTTTAAGCCTATTAATAACAGGAAGCTGATTCTGTATATGTGTGGAATAGGGTACAAATTTACTTTTTTCCACATGAATGCCACAATTGCCTCCACACAATTTGTGTATCCATTCTCCACTGATAAACAGTTCTACCTTGTTTCCAGAGAGTGTTAGTGTATAACTGTGCCAATATCACTGTCTTAATTCCTGTAGTTTTTTTGTATGTCTTGCTATCTGGTAGTATAAGTCCTCCCTTATTATTTAAGGAAATATTAGCTGTATTTCATCCCTTGCTTATCACATGCATTTTATAATCATCTTGTTAAATTCCTTGAAAACCCAGATTCATAATGTATCTATAGATGAATTTGGAAATAGTGGATAATTTTGCTACATTGTGTTTCATCCTCCAGAAATTTCTTCGTTTATATGTATTTTATTTGCTGCCTCTTAGTAATGTTTATAATTTACTTCATCAGATCTTGCACATTGTTTAAAAAAGAATTATTCTTTGTTACTTTATGTTTTGTCACTATTTTACAAGGCGTGTTTTAAAAGCTATATTTTAAAAATATTTGTAGCTGTTGTATAGAAATGCAGTTGAACTTTGTATAATTGATTTTTTAATCCAACAACAATGTTTAAATCCATGATTATTGCTAATAATTGATCTATATAATATTTTGAATTATCTAGGTAGAAAATCAGATCATCTGAGATTAATGATTAGATTTTTTTATCCTTTTCCAATATTGATAATGCTTATTTCTTTTTTCTGTGTTCTACCCTATTTCCCTCATGAGGAACTCCAGTGCAATGTTGAAGAGCAGTAAAAGTGGACCTCTTCCTTACTTATGAATTTAAAGGAAATAATTTTAATCTTTCACCATTTAGTATGTTTGCTGTAAGTTTTTCATTTTTGTATTTCTATCACATTGAGGAATTTCACTTCTACAAGCCTCCCAACATGGTTGATGAATTTATTAAATGCTTTTTCTGAACCTATTGAGGTGATGATATAGTTTTTCTCCTTTAATTTCTTAATAAGGTGAATTACATGAATAGATTTTTTTTTTAATATTAACTCAACCTTTCATTCCTGGAATAAATTTAGTTTGGTCGTGACATAGTCTCTCTGTCAATAGATAGATAGATAATAGATAGGTAGGTAGGTAGGTAGATAGATAGATGGATAGAGTAGCTATTTTAGCTGTATTTATAGCTATTGTATAGAAATGTAATTGAATTTTGTATAATTGATTTTAGCTATATTTTAGCTATATATATTATGTACATATGGTTGAATTTATTTTGTTTCTGTCTTGTTCACAATATTAGTTTGTATTTTTTCTTCCTTATATTGTCCTCTAGTTTCTGAATCACAGTTATGTTAGCCTAACCAAATAACTGGGGTGTTTTCTGTCTTTCTAGTTCCAAGAATAATCGGTATAAAATCAGAATTATTTGTTTCTTGAATATGTGGTAGAATACATTTGCAAAAGTCATTTGAACCTGCTGTTTCCTTTATGGAAATATTTTAAAATATTGATTCAATATCTTTAAAAGTTTTAGTGTTACTTGAGTTTTCTGTTTAATTTTTATTAAATCATGTTGTTTAGACATCTGCCCATATCATGCTGATTTTAAAATCAATTGGCTTGAAGTATTTTTTAAATCTCTGCTACATTTGCAACTGTATCCTCAATTTATTCACTAAATTTTGTTTTTAGCAACTTTAATGTCCCCCCAAAACAGCTTCCCCCCAAACAAATTTTGAGTTATTTGATTTTGTAATTTATCTAATGTATTTTATATTTGTTTTCTATCTCATTAATATCCCCCAGGAGTTGTTTCATATATGTCTACTGTAAATATCATTTAGCTGATATTTATGGTTGTTATAAATGTCTGAGAATCTTAGTTCCTTACCTGAAATATCCAGGCCATTCACATTTAATTGTGATCTCTGATATGTATGGACTTATTTCTATCATCTGATTTTATACTTTCTATTTTTATTGCTTGCCCTATTTTTTCTCCACTTTTTTCTTACAAAGCCTATTTTGTATTAACTGATATTTTCCTCCATTGTTACATATTTCCTTTTCTATTTGTTTGAAAGTTATGCAGTCTCTTAATTTTTATGGTTATAGGAATTATGATGCTCATGTTCAACTTTAATCAATGTGAAGTCCAAATTTAATCAGTATGTTTACCCTTTTTCTTTACAGTGCGTTAGCTATACAAAACTTGCCCAGATTTATAAACTTCAAATTTGTAATAATTCAATCCTATATATTTTAATACCCACACATTTTACATTATAATTATTATAATGTTTTATACTATGAGCTTTCCATTAGATTTAGCCATATACTTTTCGTAATTCTCCATTCTAATGTGAATTACAAACCTATGCCCTGCAATCATTTTCCTTCCTTCTGAAATATATTTTAGAAGTTACCTTAGAAAAGCTTTTGGTGATAAACTCTCAGATTTTGTATTGTTTACAAATGTCTTTTGTTGAATATAGTATACTAGGTTGACAGTTTTTTCTCAGCACTTTAAAGAAATTTTTTGATTGTTTTCTGGTTTTCATCAAGTTAGTAAATCAGCTGCCACTCGAACTGTGATTTTGTTTTAAGTAATCTTCCTCTTCTCTTTACCTGGATGTAAAACCTTCTCTTTGCATTTGTGTTCTGTAGTGATGCTACATTATGTCTAAAAGAAAATATCTTTAAAACGTATTTATCTTGCTAGGGATTTGGTGGGCTTTCTAAATTTAAAAACATATTATTTAATCAATTATGGAAAATTATCAGATAGTCTCTTCTCAAATGTTACCATTACCCAATTTTCTGCCTTACCATTTTCCAGAACCCTAGGCAGAGATTTATTATACCATTTACTATACTTTCTGCACATTGCCTGACTCCCCCTTCATATTCAGTATTGTTTTGTTTCTCTGTTTTAAGTTCTGGGTTATTTCTTCAGGTCAAATCTCCTGTTTACTTATTACTTTCAGGTATACTTAACCTGATATTTGAGAATCTTATTGATATAAAACACATATTCAAGGAAATGTACTGATTATGCGTATTCATTTCAATAAAGTATCCTATCCAGTAATTTTTTTTCTTAAAAAAATAGACTTTATCTTTTAGAGCAATTGACGGTACAAAGATTTCCCTTATATGCCCTATCCACACACACATATAACTACTGATGTTCTGCACCACAATGGTGTATTTGTTACTGCCTGTGAATCTACACTGACACCTCATAATCACCTAAAGTCCATGGTTTATGTTAGGGTTTACTCTTGGTGTCATACCTCCTATGGGTTTGGACAAATACATGATGCTATGTATCCCATGTTATAGTATCATACAATGCATTTTCACTACCCTAAAAATCCTTTGTCCTCTACCTATTCCTGCCTTCCTTCTCTCAGACCCCTGACAACTAGTGATCTTTTAACTGTCTCTGTAGTTTTTTCTTTTCCAGAATGTCATACGGTTGGATTCATACAGGGTATATATTACATTTCATATTGGCTTTTTTCACTGATCAGTGTGCATTTTAGTTTTCCCCATGTCTTTTCATGACTTAATAGCTCATTTCTTCTTAGCACTGAGTAATTTTCCATTGTCTGAATGTGCTGCAGTTTATTTACCCATTTACCTACTAAAGGGTATCTTGGTTGCTTCCAAGTTTAGGCAATAATGGATAGAGCTGCTGTAAGTATTTGTGTACAGATTTTTTGTTGTCGTTGACATTGTTTTAAACTTATTTGGGTAAATACCAAAGAGCATGATTGCTGGATCATATGGTAAGAGTATGTTTAGTTTTATGGAAAACACTAAATTGTCTTCCAAAGTAGCTTACTATTCTGCATCCCACCAATAATGAATGAGAATTCCTGCTGCTCCACATCCTCATCAGCATTTGGTATTGTCAGTGTTTGGGATTTGGGCCATTCTAATAGCTGTGTGGTGGTATATTGTTGTTTTAATTTGCATTTTCCTGATGATATTTGATGTGAAGCATCTTTTCATATGTGTATTTACCATCTGTATGTCTTCTTTGATGAAGTGCCTGTTCAGGTCTTTTGCCCATTTTTTAATTGGTTTGTTCATTTTCTTATTGTTGACTTTTAAGAGTGCTTTTTATATTTTGAATAACAGTCCTCTACCAAATATGTCTTTCGCAAATATTTTCTCCCAGTATGGTATGTCTTCTCATTCTATTGATGTTGTATTTTATAGAACAGAAATTTTAAATTTTAATGTAGTTCAACTTACCAATTATTACTTTCATAAGTCATGCCTTTTGTGTTATATTTTAGAAAGTCATTGCCATAACCAAAGTCACCTCTATTTTCATGTATTATTGTCTTCTAGAGTTTTATAGTTTTGCATTTTACTTTTATGTCTATGATCTATTTTGAATTTGTGAGATGCATAAGGTCTGTATCTAGTTTCATTTTTTGCATGTGGATGTTTCGTTGTTCCAGCATCATTTGTTGAAAAGATAATCTTTACTCCACTGTATTGCCTTTGCTCCTTTGTCAAATATCAGTTGTCTATATTTATGTGTGTCTGTTTCTAGGTTCTCTATTCTAGTCTGTTGATCTGTTTGCCTATTCTTTTATCAATACTACACTCTCTTTATCACTGTTGTTTTAAAGTAAGTTTTGAAGTTGGGTAATGTCAGTCTTCTGACTTTGTTTTTCTCCTTCAATACTGTGTTGGCTATCTGGGTCTTTCCCTTCTACATATTAATGTTAGAATCAGTTTGTGAATATCCATGAAATAACTTGCTGGGATTTTGCCTGGGATTGCACTGAATATATAGATCAAGTTGGAACAAACTGACATTTTGAAAGTATTGAGACTTCCTATCCATGAACATGATCTATCTCTCCACTTATTTACTTCTTTTATTTTTTTCTTTTTTAAAGATTTTATTTATTCAACAGATATAGAGACAGCCAGCGAGAGAGGGAACACAAGCAGGGGGAGTGGGAGAGGAAGAAGCAGGCTCATAGCGGAAGAGCCTGATGTGGGGCTCGATCCCATAACGCCGGGATCACGCCCTGAGCCGAAGGCAGATGCTTAACCGCTGTGCCACCCAGGCGCCCCTCCACTTATTTACTTCTTTGATTTCTTTCATCTGAGTTTTGTAGTTTTCCATTTATAGCTCTTGTTCATATTTTGTTAGAGTTATACCTAAATATTTTTGGGGGGGTGCCAATATAAATGATATTGTTTCTAATTTTAAATTCTACTTGCTAATTATGGTATGTAGGAAAGCAATTGACTTTCCTATATTAACTTCATATCCTGTAACCTTGCTATAATCATTTATTTTCAGGAAGTTTTTGATGATTATTTTGGATTTTCTACATAGATGATCATGTCTTCTGTGAACAAAGACAGTTTTATTTGTCCTTTCCCAATCTGTGTTCTTCCTTTTCTTTTCTCTTTTCTTTTCTTTTCTTTTCTTTTCTTTTCTTTTCTTTTCTCTTTTTTTCTCTTCTCTTCTCTTTTTTCTTTTCTTTTCTTTTTCTTTTCTTTTCTTTTCTTTTCTTTTCTTTTCTTTTCTTTTCTTTTCTTTTCTTTTCTTTTCTTTGTGTCTTATTGCATTAACTAGAACTTCCAATGTGATGTATAAAAGGACTATGAGAGGGAACATCTTTTCCTTGTCCCTGATCTTAGTGGGAAAGCCTCAAATTTTTCACCATTATATATTGATTTTAGCTGTTAGCTATGACCTTTTGTAGGTGTTGCTTATCAACACCTTATCAAGTTATCTATTCCTAGTTTGCTGAGAGTTTTTATCATGAATGAGAGTTGGATTTTGACAAACGTTTTTTTCTGCATCTACTGATAGAATTATATGATTTTTCTTCTTTAGCTTGTTGTTATGATGGATATGTTAACTGATTTTCCAATGATGAATCAGCCTTGCATACCTGAAATAAATCTCTCTTGGTCATGGTATATACGGTCATGTTGTGTAATTCTTTTTATACATTGCTGGATTGGATTTGGTAATATTGTTTGAGGATTTTTGCATTTATATCTGAGAGATATTGATCGGCAGTTTTCTCTTCCTGTAATATTTTGTCTGGTTTTAATATGAGAGTAATGCTGGCCTCATAAAATGATTTAGAAGTATTCCCTATCTTTTATCTTCAGGAAGAGATAGTAACAATTGGTATAATTCCTTCCTTAAAATTTTGGTAGATTTCACCAGTGAACCGTGAACCTGGTGCTTTCTGTTTGGAAATATCATTAATTCTTAGTTAGATTTCTTAAATATATATAGGCCTATTCAAATGGCCCATTTTTTTCTTGTGAGTTTGGCATTTTGTGTCTTTCAAGGAATTAGTCCATTTCAACTTGTGTATTAAACTTATTTACAGTAGTCCTTTATTATCCTTTTAATGTTCATAGGATCTGTAGTGATGTTCTCTCTTTCATTTTTGATCTGTATCTTCTGTCTTGTTTCTTAGCCTAGCTAGAGGCTTATCAATTTTATTAATGTTTCAAAGAACCAGATTTGGTTCAATTGATTTTTTTCTATTGACTTCCTGTTTTCAATTTCATTTATTTCTGCTCTAATTTTTATTATTTCTTTTCTTCTGCTTACTCTGAATTTAATTTGCCCTTCTTTTTCTTGTTTTATAAGGTGGAAACTTAAATTGTTAACTCTTATCTTTCTTCTTTTCTAATATATGCACTCAATGCTATACATTTTCCTCTAAGCACTACTATAGCTGCATCAACATATTTTGATAAGTTGTGTTTTCATTTCAGTTGGTTCAAAATATTTTAGCATTTCTCTTGTGATTTCTTCTTTGACCTATGTATTATTTAGCAGTGTACTATTTAATTTCCACATATCTTGGGATTTTCAAGCAATCTTTCTGATACTGGTTTCTAGTTTAATTCTCTTGCAGTCTGAGAACAGACATTGTTCAATGGCTATTTTTTAAAAGTGTCAAGGTTTGTTTTATGTTTCATAATGTGATCTCTCTTGATGAATATTCCTTGTGATCTGCAGCAAAATGTGTGTTTTGCTGCTGTTGATGAAGTAATCTATAGATGATAATTATATCCAGTTGATTAATAATGTTTTGAATCTAATTATATCCTTACTGATATTCTGCCTGCTGGATCTCTCCATTTCTGAGAGAAAGGTGTTGAAATCTCCAACTATGATAGAGGATTTATCTATCTCTCCATGCAAGTCTATTAGTTTTTGCCTGACATGGTTTGATGCTCTGTTGTTAGATGCATACATATTAAGGATTGTTATGTCTTCCTGGAGAATTTACTACCTTATCATAATGTAATGTCTTTTTTTATCCCTGAATACTTTTCCTTGTTTTGAAGTCTGCTTTGCCTGAAATTAATATGGCTACTCCTGCTTTCTTTTGATTTATGTTAGTATGATATATTTTCCTCCATCCATTTATTTTTAATCTGTGTCTTTATATTTATAGTGAGTTTCTTGTAGACAAAATATAGTTGGCTTTTGTTTTTTGATCTATGCTGATAATCTCTCTCTCTTTTAATTGGTGCATTTAGACCACTGACATTCAAAGTGATTATTAATATAGTTGGGTTAGTATTTACTGTATTTGTTACAGTTTTCTCTTTGTTGCCCTTGTTTATTGTTCCTATTTTTATCTTCTGCTCTCTTTCTGCTATCTGTGGTTTTAACTGAGCATTTTCTATGTTTCCCATTTCTCTCCTTTCTTTGCATATTGGTTATACTTCTCTTCCTCCCCTTCCTCCTCATTATTATTATTATTATTATTATTATCATTTGTGTTTAGTGGTTTCCCTAGAGTTTGCAATATACATTTACAGCTAATACAAATCCATATTCAAAAAACACTAAACCACGTCACAGGTGGTGTTAGTAGCTCATAATAAAATAATCCTAATTCTTTCCTCCCATCTATTGTATCATTACTGTCATTCATTTCTCTTATATATAAACATATATAACTTATATATACATGAGATATATACATATAATATATATTTGAATACATTTTTGCTATTATTATTTTGAACAAACTGTTATCCCTTAGATCAATTAAGAATAAGAAAAACAAAAGTTTTTTATTTTACCCTCATTTATTCCTTCTTGATGTTTTTCTCCTTTTTATGTAGATCAGAGTTTCTCACCTATGTTATTTTCCTTCTCTCTAAAGAATTTCTTTTAAAATCTCCTTTTCATAGCAGGTCTACTGATACAAATTATCTTAATTTTTGTCCTAATTTTCCTGAGAAAGTCTTTATTTCTCCTTCACTTTTTGAAGAATGATTTGTAGGGTACATAATGTTGGATTGGTGGTTTATTTCTCTTTAACTTTAAATATTTCATTCCCCTATCATCTTGTTTGCATGGTTTCTGAGGAAAAATAGATGTAATCCTTTGCTTCTCTATAGGTAACTTTTTCCCCTTATGGCTTTTTTCAATATTTTTTCTTTATATTTTTTTTCTAAAGTTCAAATATGATAGGCCTAGATTTTTTAAAAATTTATCCTGATTAGTATTCTCTGAGTCCTGAATATTTGGTTTGATGTCTGACATTAATTTTGGGACATTCTCAGTCATAATTGCTTCAGATTTTTCTTCTCTTCCTTTCTTTCATCTTCTTCTGTTATTACCTTTACATGTATGTTTTATCGTTTGTAATTGTCCCAAAGTCTCTAGATATTTTGTTGTGTTTATTTTTTCAGTATTTTTTGCTCTTTTCTCTTTTGTTGTAAAAGTTTCTATTGATATTAACATGAAGCTCAGAGATTCTTCCCATATCCCTGTCCCGTTTGATGACCCATCTAAGGCATTCTTTATTTCTGTACAGTGTTTTTAATCTCTTGCTTTTCTTTTTGCTTCTTTCTTAGAATTTCAATCTCTTTGCTGGCATTGCCCACCTGTTCTTTCATGCTGTCTATTTTATTCATTAGAACCCTTAGCATATTAATTAGTTTTTTAAATTCCTCATCTGATAATTCCCACATCCTTGCCATACTGGAGTCTGATTTTGATGTTTGCTTTGTCTCTTCAAACTATGTTTCTTGTCCTTTAGTATGCCGTGTATTTTTTTTTATATATATATACACCTGATAGCTAGACATAATATACTGGGTAAAAGAAACTGTGATAAATAGCCCCTTAGCAATGTGGTGGTAAGGTGTGGGAGGGAGGGAGACATTCTATAGTCTATGATTAGGTTTTATGAACTTCACAAGTGTATCTCAGTTCTTCTTCCCCTTTGTTGGGGCAGGATGGCCAGATTGGACTGGAGTTAGGTATTTCCTTTTCCCCAGGTCAGTTAGGTCTTCATAAAATCCCAGTAATATAGTCTCTGATAAGATTATTTTTCTTGAGGGCAGTCCTTGTTCAGAAAAACAAAATGCTCTGGTGTATTGCAAAATAGTTCCTGTTCCTCTCTCCCTGCCAGAATCAAGATGAGGGTTTTCTTGGATATTCACTAAGAGAATCTGGTTAAGCTCTCTGGAGACAAAACACAAATGTGGTGAGGACTCCCTATGTCTTGGTCGCCCTGGAGTTTTTATTTCTTAGATTTGTCTAGACTGAGACTCCAGCAATTCATCAGTTATAATTCAAGGTTCCTGTGGGAGTTTCTGCTTGGGGTATTTGCTTGTCAGTCTGTCTAATTTTGGGTGTAGTAATTTGTCTTGTGACATCACTTTTCCAGTGGATCTAGAAGAGTTACTCATTTTTCAATATATTCAGCTTTTTACTTGTTGTTAAGATAGGAGTTCCAAGCTTGTTACATGATGGTCCAGAAATCAGAAGACTGCAGCTCTCTCCATCAAGTAAATTTTACATTTTATTTTTTTTTATTTCTGGAATTTTTATTTGGTCCTTTTCCAAATCTTCCTGCTCAGTGCCTATTATACTTTTTTACTGCCTCTATTGTTTTGTTAGACATCATAAACATGCTTATTTTGTTTTCTATATTTAATCATCCTGAAAATCTGAAATACTTATGCATCTAATTCTATTTATTTATTCTATTTGTCCTTGCTCATGTATTTTTATCATCTTGTGACTTTTTTTTTTTTAATTCTCATTGCAAACCTACGTTTATTGACACTTTATTTGTGAGGAACTGTGAGGCTTAGATTGAGGGTATATTCCTGCAGAGATGATTTGCTTTAATTTCTGCCAACCACACAGAATCCTTTCTATAATTGGGCCACCTTGATTTCTTCCTTGGTGTATTTTGCATCATGCAGTTATTGTAATTTCAGACCTGCAATCACTACATAATGACTGACTTCTACTTACAAATTTTCAGAGAGTATTTTAACTATTCCAACCCCATCTCTCCACCTCACACCCCCAGAGGCAAAATTACTCCTGAAAAGTTTTCTTGCTGAGTTCTTTTGGGAAGCAGTGTGGTTGTAGTTCATTATTTCATGGAGGATGTAGCACATTACGGCTCCTAGATTTATGGATGGGTCTCCAGTACAACATTTATCCAAATGTCCTGCCTTTTATCTCCTATTTGGTTTTTGAAATTACAACTCCATGTTGCTGAAGATTGGTAGATACCCCACCAAAGCTGCTGACTATAGGGCCTCTTTGAGTTCCTCTCTAGATTCGTAGGGCTGCTTCATTTTTAACCTTTGAAAGAATTTTCCTCATTTTCTTTCACGTATGTAGTTCATATATGTACTAAAATAGTTTTTAAATATTTTCTATCCCAATTTTAGATACTTGGTAGTGAGCTGTTTTTAGATGTATATCTACATACTTAACTTGAAAAGAAAGTTCCTTGACAATTTAATTTTTTTATTTTGTATTTCCTCACATTAAAAAATAAAAAAATCTGTAGAGGAGGCATTTAACCTGAGTCATTCCCTTTGTAACAATAGTTTTGAGGTCATTTTTCATTAGTTCTTTTTATTAACTCCCCATGTATTTATTTGTTTTTTGTTTGTTTTTTTTTTGAGAGAGTGAGAGAGAGAGAGAGCACTAGTGGGGATGAGGGGCAGATGGAGAAGACTCCCTGTTGAGCAGGGAGCCGGATGCAGGGGTTTGATCCCAGGACCCCAGGATCATGACCCAAGCCGAAGGCAGATGCTTAACCAACTGAGCCACCCAGCCCCCCCCCCTTTTTTATTTGAGAGGCTGAGAGAGAGAGAGCACTAGCGGGGATACAGGGCAGAGGGAGACAGAGAAGCAGAGTCCTGGAACTCCCCATGTATTTAAGTGATTGTGTCTTTTCTGCCATACACACACGGAGGCATATTTATTTGTTTTTTTCTTTGAATGAAGGTACTGCTACTCCTGAGGCATATTTATTTGTTTTTTTCTTTGAATGAAGGTACTGCTACTCCTAGAACTGCATAGAGTCAGCTTTTCAACTTGCATCTTTATTGCACAATAGTGCAGTTTTCATATCCTAAGATCTCTAGTGCAAAATTAAATACTTATTGAAAAACATTAAGTACTAAGTACTCACTTAAATGTGTCAAATTGTTGAACTAAAAACATTTAGTGTGTTGAACACAGTAAAAACAATGGATTTGGAAAACTCATAAGACTCCAACAAGTTAAATAAATTAAGTAGATGGCTTAAAATAGGTATATAATATCTTGTGTATTTTGTTTGTTTGTTTTGATTGGTTTGGTGTTTATAGAATTTAATGTGTGTGGAAAGAGTTCTGTGGATATTTGCTATAGAAGCAACAGCACAAAATAATGACATGTAGAAAGGAAATGAATTAACTCTGATTAAAGTAGAAGAAATCAGTACATTTTTAAAAAAGATTTTGTTTATTTATTTGACAGAGAGGGGCGGGGGAGAGAGCACAAGCAGGGGAAGCAGCAGAGGGAGAGGGAGAAACAGGCTCCCCGCTGAGCAGGAAGCCCCACGTGGGGCTTGATCCCAGAACCTTGGGATCATGACCTGAGCCAAAGGCAGATGTTTAACTGACTGAGCCACCCAGGAACCCCAGAAATCAGTACAATTTTCATGGAAATATAATTGTGAATGAGCAGAAACTTTCTATTCCTAAAAATTCATAAAAAGTTTTTTTTTAAATGTATATGATCAAGGGCTATCAAGGAATTTTAAAAAAATTAAGTATTTTCAGTGCAGACAAGTTTATTGGCATCCCATTTTTTTAAAAATCTGCATTTTGCCAATTTTTTAGAAATCTAGTACATTGACTACTCAGTATTTGATGGTGTGGCAGGCATTCACCAATGTTTTTCTCTCTTCTGTTTCCTGGCTGTAGAAGACTTCACTTCCCAACCCTCTTAAATTTATGCAAGGCAGGATGACTTGCTTTGGCCAGTGAAATGTGAATGGGGGGGGATATGTGTCATTTCCAGGCAGAAACATTTAATGGCTGGTGCTGTGGTCTCTGAGTCTCTCCCCTCTTCTGGTGTCCATTGAAGCCTACATATGCAGTTACCTTGAGTCTGATGTAGCCCAGAAATCTGAAACAAGGTGGCACAGCTGCCTTTGGGAGTTGCCCAGATCTGTAGGTGTACGTGTGTATGAAAAACTACAGTTTCATTGTATAATAGCACTGAGATAGGAGTTGTTTATAACTGCAACATAGCTTAACCTACTCAGTCTAATACAGGTGGTAAAATATGAAGTACTTTAAACAAATACAAAGGGAACACTTAACAAAATCAGGCTCTTGCCTGAGAACAATTGAGGTGAAGTGTTTCATATGACAAAGCATTGCCCATGTTTTAAAATACACCAAGATTTCAGGTAAAACTAACATTTTTAGAGTGCTTATAAAAACAAGTTCAAATCTACTTCACTCCGTTTTCTCAACTTTTTGAGTTTAAATTTACTTTTTGTATACTGTAATATTTTATTTTGATATAAGGTCCATGAGTATGAATTAAATATTTTTGTATGCCAGTATTCTGTGCTAAGCACAATAATTACTTATTGAATTTAATTATTCTGGTTTGTTTCTCTATATCTTATTCTTCCCAGCCTTGGATTAGCACTGTAACAAACTTCAGTTGAAATTTTAGGGGGGTATGATGGGAACCAATATGATTTCATAATTATAGGTAGAGTAGACCTTTATTTTCATTTTGTTTTGTTTTATAAAATGTGCTTGTTTGGCTTCTTGGCATGTGTCTGTGTTGGTGTCTTGCTGAAAGAGGCTTATTTGCAGATGTAGCCCAGGGCTGGCCATAGATTCCAGGGACCAACTGTGGGACAACGGGGCTCTCCCCAGACTGTTCCTATGGTAGACAGTTGGCTGTTGTTCCCCACTCTTACTGCCTACCCTTCATTTGCCATATATTTTTTTAAGCCTGATTCTCTAGCCATGCAAATGATTCTAGAAAGTTGCCTTATAGTCAGTTTCTGTCTTTTTAAACTAAGAAGCACTCAGAATCTCTTTTAGTTTCTATATTAACAAAATACTGAGAGTTATTTTAACCTTGGGACAGAACACATAGAGCTTTGGCTCTTAGATGTATCTGATTTCACACACATTATTATGTTTCCATTGTTTAATCATTTATTTTGCCATATATTATAATGATCTGTTGGGACACTTGGATGTCATATTATAATGGAATATTATGTATATGATATATAATATATAACAATATAAAAGATATAATAATATATAATAATATAATGTGGGTGAAGGAGATGTATGTGGTAACTTGAAGAAAAATTCTGTGCGTGTGCCTGTTTGTTTATGAGAGGGGGACATTGCATCAAGTAACTTCAAGGTTAGCATACTATGGTGAGATCGTTCTTAAATCATCAGTGTTTACAGTGAGAAAATGATCTTTGACTTCATCTAAATCTCTACGAAGACAGCTATCAGTAGGAGGGATGCCAAGACTTTCTTGGGAACAGAAGTTTTAGATCAGTTATCAGTCTCTTTGTAAAAGCTCATACTACCGATCAGTGAAGAACATGGTCCCTAGAGAGATAATGTTGAAAGGGTAGAATTTATTGGCGCTTTAACTTGAGTTTTGGTTCCACAGTGTGAAGAGAGAAGAGAAGTAGGAAATCTGTAAATACAGTAAAATCCAGAGCTTCAATTTAATTCAAGTATTTGTTGATTTCCTACTAAACAGAAGACACTGTTGTAAATGCTATAGGTAATCAAAAGAGGAGTGATCTCTGCCCTCTAAGAGTATATTATCCAACTCAGTAAGTGTTTGAGCCCTATGTATTCTAGGTACTAGTTAGTGGGGGTACAAAGATAAGTATAAAAGATATAATCTCTCAAAGAACATAGAGTTTGGAAGATGAAACAGAACATAAATAGAGATCTACAATATCAAGTGACAGGATGATCATAGATATGTCACATGCAGAGACATCTTCAGTTGCTGGACACTTTTACTATGCAATGACAATAGGACCAATAAAATAATCTCTCATTATTTAGCAGTCATAGGAAACTTTGGCTATAAAGGCTGCTTCTTTTTTCAGGCACACACTTCTAGTTCACTCATCTATTCATGTGTTCATTAAATAACTGTTAAATGTCTGCTAAACATCATTTTACTGAGCGTAAAAAATGAACAAAATAGGCATGCAGAAATGTATGGGTTCTTTCAGGTTCCAGATACTATATTCTGTCCTATCACAGAGCCTTTCGAGGTGCTTCTCTTTCTCTTTGTGCTATCTCTACGTACCACTGATACTTTTACATCTAGACCTGTGAGGCTTTCTTTACACCTCTTTTATTCTTGTATCTAGTCAACTCCCTTTCGTCCATCAAATCTTAGCGCCAAGGGAACCGTTTCTAATGGTTCATTATGCCCTATACATTTCATTAATAGCATTTCACAATTCTTCAATTGTATATATGTGGATTATTTTCTGTTCCTCACCATGTTTCCCCTTTGCTCATCTTGATATCCTCCCTATCTAGTAAAACAATCCCTGTTATGTCACAGGTGCTCAAATAATATTTTCTCAGAGGATGAAGGCAATAGACAATCAAAGTACAGTGATATAGTGTGATGCACGCTACAAGTACAGAGCACTGTGGGCTCAAAAAGTGAAAGATCTAACCCAGCCTTGGGTGGTCAGTGATGTGTAAACTGAGATCGAAGTGGTAAATCAACCAGGGGAAGACATTGGGTATGAGGAGAGGGAAAGAAGGAAGATGAAAGTTTGTTCCAGATAAAAGAAACAACAGCTAGGAAGGTCCAGAAGCAAGATATCTGGAACCCCATGGAACTCCACAGAATATGCCACATGTAGTCACCCAGGACATACTCTGTACACATGCTCACTGGGAGGGCTTGAGCTCACATGCCCAAAACAGACTCACAGTCAGTCCTAGGGCAGGTAAAAACAGGTGTCCTACTTTAATCCCAGCAAAGTTGCTGTCGCTTCTTTCTGCAATGGCGGGCTTTCTTTTTCTCTGATCTCATCCTATCAAGAGGAGAAAAGGCAGCTATGAAATCACTAGCACAGGAGCACACCTGGCTGGTCCTCTCCCTAGTGAGAGAGTCAAGGATCCTTCTGCATCTCTCCTGGATTATATGATGATTAAGCTAACATCAGTTTTATCCCTCAGCTCTTCACTCACTCTGAGGCATGCATAAATGCCCAAGTTATGCAGGCTACACATATGAGCCATGCTTGTTCTTGGTCTCCCTCTCTTCTTCTGTTGGAAATTCTAGCGTTTACTTTCAGTTTGTTTTATTTCATGTATCTATATATATATTGCTTTAGTTGCATGCATATCACTATCTCTGGTTCACATTTCAATAGCAGCTTTTCATTTTGTTTGTTTTTTTCTAAATTGAAGTATTGCATATATAGTAGTTATAATGTGACTTTTTTTGTCAATCATCTTAAATATTTTCTGTCAACCTATTAACCATAATAAATGTCCATGATACAAATCAGCAAGCCTGTAATTGACTCAGAGTGTGCAGACAGTGATTTCCCAGTGAAGAAGAGGCAGCTGAGTTTTCACTGTACATAGCCAAATCCCATACCTGTTAACAAACTTTACCTGGTGTTTTGAAGTTTATTAATGTTCTCCATATGCATGTTGAATTTTTCACTTCATTTTATATGTTTGGAGACAGTGTTGGGCGGTAGAATGAGTAGTGAGAAGACCTGTTTTAAAAATCTTACTCATACGATGACAGCAGTTGCTGGAGGGCATCTGTTAGGAACCTCAGTTACCTTGTCTGCAGAAGGGGACTAACGATCTTCACCCTGTGGGTGTCACAGGGATCAAATTCAAAATGGGGGTTATATGCATATTAAGTATGCAACTAACTTGTTGACTTCTTTATTTTAGTTATTAATATCATATTGATTGTTCATATATGTAATTTACCAACATGGGCATTCATTTTTTTTCAAAATTTTTGATAAATTCACCATGCAATAAATTTCCAGACTTTCACACTGATTTTGAAGTTCCTAAGGCTCATAAGTAGGAGGCTCATTGTTTAAAAATAGACTCACTCAGTCTCAATTTCCAGGGAATAAGGTTCTGCTATTTTGGATATTATTTTTTTATCCTCCCACTTTTTTTTTTTTTGCACTGTTTTCTATGATTCATTTCCATGGCTTTCAAGGGCTAATATTCAAAGACATTATCTATACTTCTGTACCACTTTTAACCTTATATTCATTTAAACCTGGTCCTGGTTGACAAATACATATGGCCCTGAAAAGACACATTCTCCCTGAAAAAGGACACCTCATTTTAATCAGCTATTCTTTTGCAATTAATAGCAAATGGAAAAGAGGTTTGGAGTCAGAAGATGTTTAATTTAGCCCTTTCTGAACTTTATTTTCTTTCTTTATATATTTAGAAGTCATACAATTATTTTAAGTAAAATAATATATGTCAGAAGTTTAGAAGTTAGAAATTACTACATAAATGTTCATTTTTTGTTGTTATGAAAATAAGAATTGGCCTATGTTGCTAGGATAAAATGAAAATAGCAAAAGACCCAATTATTTTATTGTTTGATTAGGATACTGTTCCAAAAGAATTGAAAAGGCAAGCCCAGTGAGCAATTTACTACACACTTTGCATTTTCTTTATTTCTTATTTTTATTTAATTTTCACAGAACCTGGTATTATATTTATTTGGTAGAGGACAAGGTCAATCACAAGAGCTCTGAATGACTGATACAGTTTATAACCAGTCTTTTTTTAGTTTATCTAGCCTGGAATACATTTGGGTGTACTTTGGACCTTCAGGGTTTTTCACTCTGGCACTTTAACTGAAACAACATCTTTTGTTTCCTCCATAGGCCAACCAAAATTAACTTATCTTTTTGAGAATTGAGAACTGGTCCAGTCAACTAGTCTGTTGAATGTCAAAGTGTTAAGACAGTCTCAGGCTAGAGGTTTAAGGGGAATAGCATTAGGTATAGAAAGTTAAGTTGTATAGGAGAGTAGATGGGACAAGTATTGGTAAAGTTGATTAAGCTTCACTATCCCTTCCTGAATTTCCCTTTCATGACACACCTCTGTTCCCATATCCTAAACTGCACCGAATGCATCTCCCATCTCCTGCTTTAACTGACTGCTCATCGCCCTTACACTTCTCAATCCGCTGCAATTTGTCTTCTATCTCTAATCATTCTACTGGAACTATTCTTATAGGAATTGAAGCATTTGCAATATAAACTCACAATTCTATGATTTAGGTACCATTATTATCCTCATCTGTATCATGGAAATAATAATGATTTCATACTGAGTTCGTAGAGCTAGTATGAGCTGCAAATATGCAGTTAGTTTTCACCTGACATTTGCTATTGGTATTATTATGTTTTTGTTTTTGTTGTCTTTATTATTATTATTATTTTGAGAGAGAGCACCTGCACATGTGAGTGGGGGTGGGGGAGGGGCAGAAGGAGACGGGGTGAGAGAATCTTAAGCAGGCTCCATGCCCAGCGCAAAGCCCAATGCAAGGCTTGATCCCAGGACCCTGAGCTCATGACCTGAGCTGAAACCAGGAGTCAGATTCTCAACCAGCTGAGCCGCCTGGGTGCCCCATTGTTGTCTTTTCCCTTCTAGAAATGCTGTCATTCTTGGTTTCTGGTACAAGCTTAAGGAGGGTTTTCATTCTTTTTTCGGATACTCTGTCTCCCCTATAGCTCCTCTCCTATTACCATTCCTTGAAAAATTAGTATTCTTTGGGGCTCTTCCTGAGTGATAGGTGATAAGCAATATCTTCTCTACTTCTTGGTCTACTTATTCGTTCTTCTCAACTCACTCTAGGTCATGATCCTACTGATCTTCAGAACTTGAATGTAATCACTACTTCTGTTTTCCCAAGCTCAGTGAATGGCAATGACTGCCAGTTGCCCAAGCCAAAAACTGGGCATCCATTGACTCTTCTCTGTAATTAGTCAATAATTGGACCGTCAATTCTATCTTCTAAATATTTCTGGAAGCTGTCTACTTTGCTTCAACCTCTGTGTCAATGACATTTGAGGATTTCATAGTCTCCTAATTGGTCTCCTTTGCTCCAGTAAAGAGCCTTTTAATCTATTGTCGCAGTGAGTTTATCACAGTTTGACTCCAGATCCATCTCCTACCACTTTCTGCTTGATTACTACAGTCTGACTCCACTAAACTACCTGAAGTTCCCTCAAGGTGTCCCATTCTCGGTTTAGCTCAGAGCTTTGTACATCCTTTTTTCCTCTCCCTGGAAAGCCATTTCCGTTCCCTTTTGTATCCTTCATTTGGTTGATTCCTTCTTATCCTTCAATTTTAGCTCAGGTATTATTTTCTCTAGAAAGCCTTTCCTGCTTCACTCAAACTCTGAATGATGTCGTTCTGTTATATGCATCTAGAGTGCCTGTTGCCCCCTCACCATATTGTATTGTGATTACTAAGATACTAGTCTGTCTCTCCCACTAGCCTGTAAGCACTCTTTAGTGCAGAGATTGTATTTTATTATTGCATCTCTAGAAACTAGTACAGCATCCAGCATATAGTAAGTTTTTAGGGAATATTTGTCAAACGAATAAAAAATGGACAATAAAATCCCATTTAAAATTTGGATGTATTATCTAACAATGCACCCCCAGAGGAAACACAGCCTAATTAAAAGTATATATTGTTGCAAGTTATTCCATTTCTCAGTCGCCTAATCTGTAGAATAAAGAGGCTGAATGAAAAATAAATAAATACATATATATATATGTATATTTTTAAGCTCTTTTCAGCTCTAACATGGTATTATTTTCTGAAGATTTCCCAGTGAGAAATTCCAAATAATACCATCAAAGAAACCTATTAAACAATAATCCAGAAGAATGGTTTCTTTTTGGCTGAGTCAACAAATACTATCTTTCTAGATCCTGAATGTAGGGCAATTGTCTAATTCCAGGTATTCTAGAGTGCTTACAACTAAAGATCAGTTAAGTACATTCTAGATGGGGATCTAGATCATTCTAGAATAACCAGAGCAATGTGTACTTTTGTGTCCTGGTTTTATACAATTAGTGATTTAATGCTGAGCCAATATTACAATGCTTGTGTCCTCACTTAAAGTTACAGCAAATGTAGAATAAAAGAGTGACTTGGGAGTCAGACTGCCTGGACACAAATCACCACTCCTCCAATGACTCACTCATTTTGGGATCTCAGTTTTCTCACCTGCAAATTATAATAGCAATAGTAACTGACTTAGAGCGTTTTGTGAAAATTAATGCATTGAGACATGCAAAGTTACTTAAACAGTGTCTAGTATACAGCATGAAGTCAGTAAATATTATCTATTATTATATAATTAACTTATTATTACTTTAATTCCTTTCATGTTTACTTAACTTTCAGTTAGGGGAATTTCAAGATGAGAGGGTCCTCTGCCATCTGGAACATCTTTCCATCTGCCTTCCCGAACAACCCCTTCACTGGACCACAAGATGTCACTGTTTCTGACAGTTTCCAACTTCTTGACCATCCTAAGATGCCATGTTATTTCAAAGGAAAGGAATGTGTGAAAAATGGGGGAGAAAAAAATTAATACTTTGGAATTCTGAGTAAATGTTCCCTAAAACCGTATGTAACCATCAACGGAGTGTATTTTTCATATACTCCTCAAGGAGTTCATATCATACATGCCACCTCTGCAGTGATGCTGATGAGGAGGAGGACGTGAGAATGACTTCTCAATGGATCGTTTGGGGCTTATTGATTCATTAACCCATTCAACAAAAATATTTTCATCAGTACCTATGTATGAGATACTTGATAGGAAAGTAAATTAAATCAGACATGGAGACCACCACAAAATAGACACTGATAACGGAGATAAGAGAGCTACAGATAGCTTAAACCAGATTAAGAGGGATAAATGTTATTTAAACAAGAAGAAATATTATGCTTTGAAAGGACAGCAAAGGAAAATATGTTTCTTTCTTTTTTTTAAGGATGTTTCTTGATAAGAAATGAGGGATCACAATATGGATTAGAACTACTTGAATGAGATTTTAAAAACCAATTAAGATTTGACATAGGGAAATGGGTTGGGGATGGTTAGTATGTGCAAAGATAAATACAGGAAAGTACAAAAAATATATGTAGAGCAGTAAGAGGTCATTTCATCTTTAATGTAGGGCATATGATAGAGAGTGATAAGAAAAAAAGAGTAATGGGGCGCCTGGGTGGCTCAGTGGGTTAAGCATCCGACTCTTGATTTCGGCTCAGGTCCTGGGATCCAGCACTCTTGGACTCTATGCTCAACGGAAAGTCTGTTTCTCTCTCTCTCTCTTTCTACCCCCCTCTGCATCTCCCCCCACTCACGCTGTCTCTCACAAGTAAATAAATTAATCTTTAAGCAAACAAACAAAAAAAAAGAGTATAAATATCCATCAAATTGTGTAAGGCCTTGAATACCTGGAAATAACTTTAGAAAGAGTAGCCGAGGAAAATAGAGCACTGGAGGTATGCCTAGTTGAGTTTGAATCCTGGTTTAGGCCTTTACTGTTGAGGCAAACAAACCCCACCATTTAGAGAGAAAGAGAGAGAGAGACACACAGAGAGAGAAACAAAATTTCTTGAGCTGCAGTCAGTTTCCTGATTGGTAAAGCTAGGCAAATAACATCGTTGAGAAGATTGACGATAACACACTGAAAGCACTTGACACACGTAAGCTATTACTGTAATTTAATCTATAGTTGATGGTTCCTCTGTTATCAGAAATTATATTTTTATATTTAGTGGAAAGTGAGAGACAATTGAACTAAAGGTGCATAAGAACAGACTCATCCTCCTCCCCTGAGAGCATATAGAGACTCTGCCTTGGGACCCCTGGGTTTACTGTTGAGCCAAGCGTTAGTGTAAATGGAGACCCTCCCAATGGAGCAAGTGTTCCTGTGACTCTTAATATGTTCTCAGAGATGCTGAAGATTTGTCAAAATGCTTAACTTGCAATTGTCAGCCTTAAAGCACATCTGCCCTCGTCATGTTTTCTAATAGGCTACTAGACCTCTGTAGGCTCTAACAGAGAACACTCCTGGAACAGTAGTTAGACTCTTCACCACTTTTGTAAGCTCAGAAAATATGCCCTGTTTGAAGGTTTTTCAGAAGCCTGCTCATTTTGTTTTCTAAAAATGAAAACCAGCTCATTATTATTTGAGTTCTCTTTAGAGAGATCTTGTGGATTAGGTTACAGTTACATTTTTTGTCTTTTCTGTTAAAAAAAAATTATCATAGATCACATGAGCCAAATAGTTATACCAGTTAGAGTCTAGAAGAGAGTAAATCTTCACACTCCTTTGGGAATAGTATGGCTTGCTCTAATATTGCCTTTAATGTTTTGTAGTGATTCACTTGTCCAATATCCTGGAGGACAGAGTTTTGCCTGACTTCTTTTCAGAGGCTATTCTGGAATATGTAACCAAAGTACTAACTCATTTCTTTCTTTCTTTGGGATATTTCTCTTGACAGATGAAATTTTCTTTCCTGAATTTCATATCTACCTTTATTCCCTTGAACCAAGCTAAATAATTCATTTCTTTTCCATTTCAGCTTTTTATAACACGTAACCTGTTACCCTACTCCCAGTTTGCTCTGTTTTAACCAAACTGTCCACATTTAGGGGCTGAATCATCCCTTATTTCCCTCATCATTTACTCTTGATTTTGTTACTTGCACCACTTGAATATGTACAGTAAAAAATGCACAAAGAGCTTTCCAAGTTTGAAAATTACTTTTGTAGCTATTGTTGCCAAGGAAACCACTTCCACTGTATCTCAGTTTTATTTAGCACAGGGAGTCCATTATGGGCTAGATTTTGAAGAATCTCTTCTAGATTTTTTTTTTGTCTCCCTATCTTTTTCTGTCAGAAAACTGGGCATCAGTTTCAGAAAGAAGTTGAGGAAAGCAGTAACTGCCCTGAACTCTGAATACCCAGAGTTTATGAAATACCCAATGGTAGGCTGAGACACTTGCTGGTGAAATATTTGGAATATGATCAGGAGGACCTAGATTTATCACAGAATTTTTGAGTGAGCCTGTAAAGATTTAACCTTTGAGATATTATTTAAGTTTCATTTTCAACATGGACTATCTGACCACATTATTCTTCATAAGGTTAGTCCATTCTTTTGCAAGTGAGATTATCCTTCCCCATAAATTCATGCTGTTGTTACTCTATTGCAGGAAATGTTATACAATTATGAAAATGCTATGCAGTTTTACATTTGTATTGTTATATTTACATAATACACATTCATTTAAAATTCACCATGTTGACTTTCAGTTAATCCAGTTAACTGACCAGATAATAATGCTTTTTTTGTCAAATTCCTCAGGAGAATACTTGAGAAATTTTAAAAAGATATATCTCACACATGAAAAGAATAGATATTTGTTGATTGGCGTTCCTTCTTATGAAACAAACCACTATTTTCAGCCTTTAGCAGCCCAGATTTTTAATATTTCTGCCTCAAATAGCCAGAGGCAGACAAGATTAAAATCAAACGAAATCAGACTTCTTCAGTTATCAGTAAGCATGAGTAGCTGTTCAGTACAGGCAGGTGGCTACTTGCAAGGCGGAAGTCCCATTCTGGCATTCTCATCACACTTCCCACCCTCTTTCATTCCTGTTAATAGGCTTGCATGCTCAACGGGGAGAGGGGGCACAGTATTTCTGCTCACAGCTTTTATTTGTTTTTGCACAGATGAATATTGAGATAAACCAGCAGGCCCTTGTTAAAACTGCAAAGAAGTTGCTGTTTGTCCATTTTAATCCTGTTTTGACTCATTTGTGGCGCACCCATTCACCCCCTTAGATCACCTGCTGCCAACCTTTCCCCCTAATAAAATAAGAATATTCACACTTTGGTTGTCATACATTCACACCCATTCACACATTACTCTAGGGTATTTGCCTTAATTTAAACTTTTGCTTTTCAGTTTCAGAAAAATTCCATTTCCACTGCTGCTTTGTACTTGATTCTGTACTAGATTCTTTCACACCCATTAGCATATCAGTGAGATTATGAAAAAATGGTTTGTCTCCATTTTAAAAAGCTATCGCTTCTGAAATGTTTTTCAGAGGCTAGCAAACTGCACCCAGATAAACAGTTCTCCCCCTCCCTCCCTCACTTTTCTGAAATTTGAGGATCTAAATGTTTGGGGAGTTTGTGGGAAAAGACAGCTTCTAACTACTTTTGCTTTAGTTTTCTTTAAAGCTGCACAGGAGTTAGTAATGTTCCCTAAGTCCCTCCCCACTCCTAACCCCGCACCACTTTCCAGGGAATGATAACCCCAAGATGTGGTTGTATATATGACCTATTTCCCAGAGCTGATAGATACCCCAGAATATATCTGAGCATCCAATCTTTCAGTGCTTTAACCGGCCTTGCCCTTCTGTTCTCTTTTTACCTCCCTATACCGTGATATGCACCCACTCCCTTCTGTCCATCTTTCTCTGCCAGGCATCTAGCAGCACTTACTCACTAGGATCTTGCTCCAGGCACTGCACTGAGCACTGGCAGGTATAAAGACAAAAAAGAAGTTTGTCTTCCCCCTCATGAAATTGACAGTATAATGGGGACAGAGACCTAAACAGGCATTTACAACGTGTTGTACAAGAGGGCTAAGTTCAGACTGCCATGGGAGCTGACTCGAAATGAGTCATGGAACATGAGTTAAAGCTAGCCAGAAAAAGCGGGGTCTTGGTCGGAGGATCCTGAGCAGGAGTGCCCCATGAAGAGGAAACAGTATGGGCAATGACCTAGGACTGAGTAGCTGGGACCAGTGGGCAAACTGGCAGGAGGTGGAGATATTTCATTATGGCCACGATCTTACTTTTCACCGTAAGAGAATATCAGTGTGAGGATGGTAATAATGATGATGCATTATTGATGTTGACAGTAATTGCAGATGCTGGAAAAGTAAACATTAAAGAAAAAAACTTTAATCTAAAGTAGTTATACAAAAGAAATATTAATTATAACTGTTTATAATAACTCTTTATACTTTGTATCTAACTATAATATAGCAGAACACGTGCATTCAGAATTGCACTTACAGGCTGAAAGGGACCTTGGGATCATTTGAGTCAATCCCTCATTTTACAGAGGAAGAACATGAGGTATTAAGTCACAGTTTCAAGGTTGGCTTCCTGGGGCAGAGCAAAGAGGCCAAATTAATGAAAATGTAGTCTATTAACTTAGATGTAGTGTAATTTTATTACAACTACAAACTCTACATTTTTGCTTATTTTCAAGACGTGATATTCGTGGGGGCATAGTTACTTATTCCCCCTTAATTATTCCTTTTCCTTAGTTGAAATTTTCGGTACTGTGGTTATAAAATAATGATCAAATAGTGCCTATTTTGTTTAGTATTCCATTGTTGTACATATGAATTTGGATATCTGAAATAATTCCACTAAATTTGCAATGAGAATCCGGACCATGAGTTATCAAAATGAGTCTGTACAAGTATAGAATAGAGAGAACCAATAAAATACAATTCTGAAATTAATCGGTCCATGGGAGGGCTTTGTAATGACAAAAGTCAGTTTTGCATTATTTAAGCATTATTGTTGGCAGATGGACTACAGTGTGCTTCAAACAGGGCTCACCCTAATAGAGATAAGATTAACCATTTATTGAAATAGTAAGGATTGCACCAGAGCAGAGTAAATGGAAATAAATCTCAGGAAAAACCAAATGGGTATTATATGGGCCAATACCACAAGTTAATCCTAACCCCTTTTCAATCCCCAAATGCAAATGGCAAGTTGTTTTAAGGCAAAGTCTAATCTCTTTTGCATCTGTTCTCTAAAGCCTTGTGTTAGACAGATACTTTACTGAAGAGCTGGCATCCAAACAATTTTAGGAAAATGCAAATCTAGCACTAGAATTAAACCAAAGAATTCTGAAATTTGATAATCATTTCCTTCATTTTTGTATTTCTGATTTTAATTTCCTGAACTGAGGAAGCAGGACGGCGTACTTCTCAATAAAGCCATACATTGTCGTTAGTAAACATTGTTACATATTCTTGGAACTCCTTTTCTCAGTAAAAGTATATTGGAAACCAGAGAGACGGGCAGGTCCTAAGACACAGATGACCTGAGTATCAGGTCCCTATCTTTGACTAACCACACACAGCAGTGTGCAGTACCAAAGTCAAAAAATATATATACACAAGATGAAACAAGACAAGAGTAACATTTAATATATCACTAGATAGGACATTACTCCAAAACCCAGTTTAGTTTCCTGAAAGGCTAGGCTCAACCATGTGGAAACTTCTCTTTGCTTGATAGAGATGTTTTTTAGGTAAAACCAAATTTTTTCAAAGGGACTTCTTTCTATCTCTCTTGAGCTCATTCTCAATCTTGGCTCTTCACATGCCGACTGTGAGGAAAAGCTGGCCTAGAAAGATGAAATCAGTAGCAAGAGAGAAGCCCAAAGAAGTGCAAAGAGCTGGGAGAGAGTTGCTAAGACTTGTCTCAAGTGTTAATTTCTTGCAAGATCCTGGGACTCTACTGCTCTGGAAGGAGAGCATTCAAAGAGTTGGCAACAAATATTTTTCCTCTATAGGCTTGCTTATATCTGTAGTAACATATGGTCAACAAAGTGCCCTTGACCCCTAACCATGACTACCGTGAGGACAAGAAGCAGAACCCTTGATCTCTTTCCCCTTAAGACTAGTAGAGTACAAGATGAGATCAGCAAGATAGGAATTAGTGATTATCAAAATCTATGACATGCTTAGGTTTGCATAAAAACTGTAGCACTGGCTCGGATTTAAGTGTGAGGACCTGTGGACCACTCTTTCCCACCTACTTACTTCTGGAATTAGAATCATAGGCTCACAGTATGTCAGGGTTGGAAGGGACCCTTGAAGGTAGGCTAATTTATGAAATATTTGGATCCTTTTTACTGCATTCTTGCAAGTTAGCTATGGTTCCTCCTAGAATACTTCCTGGGGAGTGAATGGCAACAAGAAAGATGGAAGGAAAACAATGTCAGCTGGTACTACGCAGCAGGCTCTGTGCTGAACGTTGTACGTATTTCACAATTGAAAACTTACAGCATTTTTGTGAGTTATTACTGTAGTCCATAAGAATCAACATGTAACAAAAGCTCAACATGTTGAAACGTACAAGTAGTCCTGCTAGGATGTTCAGTCTTTCTAGACTCCAAATCTTATCCTTTTTACACAGCAAATTTTACGTTTTCATCCATGGACCACGAATTACTAGGCATGTTTAAAGGTATTGTTAAAGAGAGTGATGAGACACTTTGGGCGATGCTGAGGTGAACAATTTGAACATATTCTTTTTACTGCAGGAATTCACAGTCTAACATTTAGGTGTCCTCTGTGTTTCTCCTGAATGTGACAAAATATTTAACATTTATTGACTGTTTATTTAATATTCACAACAGCCCTATCATCAGGTAGCATTATCCCCATTTTATATACGCACAAATAGGGATTGATTAACTCGTCTAGAGTCACCCTCCTGGTAATGGTAAACTGTGATTTTGAACCTAGAGAGTCAGGAATCTGAACTTTCATTTTTATTTTTATATATATTTTTTAAAGATTTTATTTATTTATTTATTTATTTATTTATTTATTTATTTATTTGACAGAGAGAGAGAGAGAGAGAGAGCACAAGCAGGGGGAGCAGCAGGGAGAGGGAGGCAGAGGAAGAGGGAGAAACAGGCTTCCCGTGGAGCAGGGATCCCAATGAGGGCTCTATTCCAGGACCCTGGAATCATGACCTGGGTTGAAAGGTAGATGCCTGGCTGACTGAGCCACACAGGCACCGCAGGAATCGAAACTTTTAGCCATGACCCTGTGCTAGTCCTCTCTAGGGCATTCTATGTTTCCTTAACTTATTTACAACAGACATCTTGAGAAGCCACTATTCCTTACAACAGCTTTAGTGCCCAGTACAATTCCAGAGAAAATCTTGAATGATAGGAAATCATTATTTAATAATTTACACATTATTTAATATTTTACCAAGTAGCTGACCATTTTGGACATGTTGGTAGTGATATTTTCAGAAGATGACAAAAATTAATGTGATGAATTTTAAAAAGAGAAAGCTTAATGTAATGATTACCTCAAGAAGCAAATATTTTACTAGTGGCCTGTTCTTTCTCTTGTGACTAATAACTTATATTCAGTAAAAGTGGAAGCAAGCACTTTTGATTGATTTAATTGGAACTTTTTAAAGATTACTGTTTTTTACTAAAAAAGTGATACAAGTTCATTTTATTAAGTTAAAAATAAAATATTCCTACTTCTGCCATCCAAAAACTGTGGTTTCAAATCTACTTTTATTTAAAATATAATTAGTAAAAATATTACTATAGCAAAAATTAAATATTTATATATACATAATTCTATAGCAATTATTATTGACTCTTACTAGATGCAAAACACAGTGAAAGTTGCTTTCAATAAATCTCTGCAAAGTTGATATTTTATCTGTTTTGCAGATGGAGTATCAGGCAAAGGATTCCTTTGTTCTGTTTTTAAAAAATAAATAGTAAGAAGAGCTTGTAATCAAGCTTAGATCTCTTTGGGAGAGTTCTTAAATTTGTCTACCTAGGGAAAATTGATGGCCTAAACTACGTAATAACAGTGGTTATGGACAGAAGTATAAATATAATAATATATTTATAACATTATATATATGGGCAGATTTTATATATATATAAAATAGCAGCTAAATAACTCATAATGATCATTACTAGGATGTTTTAAGTGAACTGTTGAATTGGAATGAGGGAGAGAAAAGAGTTTAATGCAACAGATGATAAGAGTAGGGGAAGTTTGTGAATGGAAGGTGCTAAATTTAGTTGTGAGTACAGTATGTTTGTAGTGTCTGTGAAACTTACTGGTGGAGATTTTTGATGGGCAGTGGAAATGTGAATCTGGATTTAGGAGATTGTTTGGCAAGCGTTCAGCATACAGCTACCATAAGATCAATTGCAAGAATCAAGAGGAGTGAGGGAAGAGGGATGAAGATGAGAGTCTAACAAGAAAGAGCTCATTAGATTTTATGCTTTCCTATGGAAATATTGACAGGTAGATGGGTGGTGCACAATCAAGGAGTATTCTGTTAACAGTATACAATTCATGCTACATAAATATGTCACATAATTTTTTATTCACGATAAAATATGCTAAGAAAAGAAAGTGTACAGGGTTTTTATTTTCACATCCAATAAATCTTCAGTGAAAGCATAAAAGACAAACTCTCCATATCTTTTGTTCCTTTTCAACAAAATATATGTAATCAAAGTAAAAACAGGTCTGGTTATATCAAGCATGAAGAGTAAACAACTTTTTTTTTTTAATTTCACACGAACACTGGAGCGAGATGAACCAAAAGGAAGAGGAACTCATCTTACAATATTTTTAGTTTTAAATGCAAATGATAAAATAATAGCGGAACCTTTGCTTGAGTGTAACTTCATCTCAACACAGTAGCCAGAGTGACTCTTAAAACTTAAAGCAGATCTTCACTCATCTTAAATTCTTTGGTGATTTATCCAGAGTAAAAGCTACAGGCTTCATATCTATTTCAGGGGCCCCACCTGAGCAGACTCCCATTAGTTCACTGCCTTCCTCCCTCTCTCTCTCTCTTGCCAGGTATGTACCAGCCACACAGGCCAATGGGCCACTCTTGAAATTGCCTGGCATGTTTCTGCCTTAGGGCTTCTCCTCTAGCTGCTCTCTCTCTGGCTGCAATGCTATTCCTCGGGTATCTGCTTAGCTACTTCCCTCACACCTTCAAGACTGCTTAAATGACACCTCTTTAACTGACTGAGCCACCCAGGCAACCCGAAATGACACCTCTTTAAGAAGGCACCTCTTTAATATTACCAACTGCTCTACCCAGGCTTGACTTCCTCTTACCCTACTCAACTTTTCTTCAAACTATTTATTCTTTATAACACACTGTATATATTTTCTAATATACTTTTTAATACACTGTATATATACATTGCATATATAATGCTGTGTGTTACAGTGTTTAAGCAAATCTAAGAATCAACAATTTAAGATGTACCATTATTTTATGCACAACTGAAAAAGAAGAGAAGCTGCCAATTGAACTATGACATGCTATCAGTTGTTAGATGTACCCTAATGTGATGTTAAAATGTGAAAAAATTTCCATCTCAGACTTAATGAAATGCCTATTTATTATGTCTGGTTTTTTTTCTCCATCTCCCTATGCCAGGATTTAAATCTATAACAGCAAAGATATTTGTATGTTTTTATTCACAGATATACCCCAGGTACTTAAAACAATGCTTGCCAAGTAATAGGTTCTCAATAAATGTTTGTTAAATCAACTTATGTTTATCATTTAAAGAGAAGTCATCTTGGAATAAGTAAAAATTAAATCAGAGGAAGAATGGATGACATCCAGAGAGTATCAACTGGGAGCAAAGTAGCTCAAAGGTACTGCCTCTGGATTAAGAATCAATTCGTGACTTTTGATGGTCATTTTGTATGTTTGGGGATGAGTAAGTACATTTGCAGTTGTCGGCAGGATAAACAGATCATGTTTATGCATTAGTTATCACTGCATACCAAGTTGCCTGAAAGCTTAGCAACTTAAAACAACATGCATTTATTATCTCATAACTTCTGTGAATGAGGAATCTGGGCACAGCTTAGCTGGGTCCTCTGCCTCAGGATCTCTCACAGGTTGTATTCAAGGTAATGCCAGAGCTGTGGGCATCTCAAAGCTTGACTGGAGAAGGATCTGCTTCCAAGTTCATGTGATGTTGGCAGGATTCAGTTTCTCATGGGTCAGGGGACTGAAGCCCGCTGTTCCTTGCTGGCTACTGGTCAAAGTTATCCTCATTTTTTTTTTTTTGCCCTGTGTGCCTCCCCAATATGGCAGCTTGCTTCATCAAGTCATGCAAATCAAAAAGGCAATAAAGAGAATTTTCTGCCAATACAGATGTCAGAATCTTTTGTAATCTAATCACAGAAGTGACATATCACCCCATTGCCATATTCTGTTGATTAAAAGCCAGTCATTAGGTTCACCTGCGTGGCTCAGTCAGTGAAGCATCTAACTTTTTGTTTCAGCTCAGGTCATGATCTCATGGGTCCTGAAATTGAGCCCCTCTCACTCTCTCTCTCTCTCTCTTTCTCTCTGAAGTAAATAAATAAATCTTAAAAAAAATAAAATAAAATAAGAGCCAGTCAACAGATTCACCCAAGACTAAAGGAGAAGAACATGGATATCAGGAGGTAGGAATCATTGGGGACCATCTTAGTAGTCTGCCTACATTATATGAAGGCATCATTGGAATTGCATGTGTGGGAAGAAGCATGTGTTTGCCTGTGGAGAATCCAACGAGGATGCTTTAGTAAACATATCCCAGAGTTTATATTTTTTGATGGTCTTAAGCAAGCCACCCCTTCCTCACTTCCTGTCCATAGTGGAAGGTTTCTGATAGTAATGCCTCTCTGACCATAGCTGGTTGGATAAGGGGTAGTACCTGATGCAAGCTAGACCAGTGAAATTCTACCCTATGTATTTTTATTTTATTCTAACAGAATCTAGCTCAATATTGCTTTTAGAAATGTAATAATCTTGGGAACTGTGACTTGATAATCCTCTGTCACATGTGGCTTCAATGAGAAGCCAGAAAAAAGATCTACAGAGAAGAAAGGACAAAGATATTAAGAGAACCACAGAGACAAAAACTACAGTGTTTGTGTGATGGCTTTCCTGGTCACATTTCCAGGCATTTCTGTAATAAGTTTTCACGAGATCTTTCTGTATTGTTAAAGTTCCGCTTTCTTTTTAACTAAAGCAAGCTCAAGTTGGCTTTGCAACTTGCAACCAGAGTTGTTACTAATTATCTCCTTATGAAGACCGTCAAGGTCCTTTTGTTACAGTGTCTTGAATATGGCATATTGTGGTGACATTTTCTAACAAAGACATAGGGAAAACTTGACGAGAGGGAAAGAAGGCCTTGAGCCTTCAGTCCAAATTACAGCACAATTTAAATTCTTGGCAAAGTGGTTATTATTTCACTACTTCAACCTTTATAAGATTTTGAAAGCAAGCATGTCAAGTAGGAATAGGTTTATAAGACCCTCTGTGAAACTAAAAAGGCAGGAGCCTGAATGATGAGAGTTGTCTCAAGGCACATCTAAAGCATAATGGCTTCTGTCTAGTCATCTCTTATTTACGGCAATACATTGGTTTATTCAAAAACTTGAAATGAAATAAAAGTACCAAACTGTAATACCAGTTTTTAAATACTGGTTTAAACTACCAAATAATACGAGGGTAGAATGCAAACTTTATTTGTAACTGCGCTCTTGTGAAGGTTTTTCAGTTTTTCTGCAATGCAGATAAAAAAAAACACAGAATGTTCTAGGAATCTGGAAGTACTTAGACTATAAAAATGAGTAATAGATGAAGTGTTGTCTGCGTTGCCACTTCCTCCATTTGAATTGTTTCATCTGTCTATAATCCTATTCTAAAACACTGTTAGATACCAAGTCACCTTTCAAAGCAATCCTAAGCCAAAAGCTGAGTTGGGACCCTTTTTAATGAAGTGTCAGTTGTTTCTTTTCTCTCTTGTCTTGGTTTGTGTAGGATTTATATGTGTAGCTCCTAGTTCATGCTGTTTCACTAATGTACAGTGAGTACCTGTCTCCATATGCAGTAATCTTCCAGGTCTGTAGCTAGTGACTTCTCAGTGAGTAATAGCCTCATAGAATCAACTTACTTATCTACTGTTGACTCAAAGGAGACCTCCTTAACAGTAAGATGACATGCCAGGCCAAAGTAAAATATTCAAAAAGGGAATAGAAGCCAAAAATGGAACACTTTTAGAACTCAGTGATTTATGTTAGAGAGCTTTTCCCTTTGCTCATATTCTTATTTAGGATTTTAAAAAATGTCCTTATTTGGTGGAAGGTCTCTGCCAAGCCAAGAGCAAAAGTTTCAGTCAACAGATCTCACACTTACAGTGTGTTCTTGAGCAAGTCACTTCAGGACAAAGGTTTCATAAGAAAAATCTCTGGGCTTAATTCACTGATGATTGACATAATCACATTTGTGGGGGAAATTGGCCATCTGTGAGTGGCATTCGCTGGGATGCGTAGGTGCGAGTGGGTTGCACAGGAGCCTCCTGGGCAAATTTCTGCCAAGCTGTCCTCAGCTCAGAGGCTAAATAAAGATGAGAAACTGCTATGTAATTTTGAGATAAAGCCATTGCAAGACCAGAAAATATTATTAGCTTCATCATAAATCAGAATTGTTATGGAACATGGCAATATCACTTTGATACCGTAATGTCTTGAAGCATATGATGAAAGTCTGCAAATTCACAATTTTCTCTCAACTTCCAGTGCTTCCACCTTAGTTTCTGGTAATTGCCTGTGTCCATCACTACAGACATTCTAGTGGTTGTGCCTAACCGCGGTTACTGGTATTTCTAGTTCATGCTGCAAGGTTCTACCAGATTAGTCAACATTTATGAGAACTCTCACAGTTCAGGGCCACGATTTACTTTCAAAGCTAAAAAAGTGTGATGGTGGCATCACACACAAGAGCTCTTCTTTGTGTCAAATCCCCCTTCTCCTCCTCCCCATTCACTCCACTTTCTTTTCTTCACTGTTCATTCCTCCTGTCTTTTCCTGTCCTCTTCTCCCCCCAATCCCCTCTTTGTTCCCCTTTCTAATAGGTAAACACTCCCTATTCCCTTTATTTTATTTATTTACTTATTATTATTTTTTTTTTTAGGGAGAGACTGGGGTGGGGAGCAGAGGGAGAGAGAGAATCTTAAGCAGACAACCTGCTGAACATGGAGCCCAACGCACTCAATCTCAGAACCCTGAGATCATGAGCTGAGCCAAAATCAAGGGTCAGATGCTCAACTGACTGAGCCACCCAGGTGCCGCATACCTTTATAAAATCTGAAAAAATCTGGGTTCTTACAGATATCTGGCCTGGAGGATTCCGGATGATAGGGTTCGGACCTGTGCAGCCTTTGCTTTCATCACCACTACTTCCAAAGCTGCCATGTCCTCTTTTCCACTAGCATGTTACATTTTTATTCAAATGTCTATCTCAAAAACTCTCTGTACTTTCTTTTCAGAAAATTTTTATATTCGAATATTAGTGACATCTCTCCACAAACATAATGGGAAAACCACACTTTAATCTTATAATATTTTAACAAATTAAGAAATAAAAGGCCAGAAACCTCCTCCATCCCCCACTATCCAGTGCTAGTCAATTACTAGTAGGTAATTGCTATAAGGGTTTTGGGTGTAACATTCTGTTTTTTCCATATTTGCATAAATATATGCCAGTGCATTGTGTATACATAAATATATTTATGAAAATGAAAACCTACAACTTTGCTATTTACCTTGTTGATTTGCTTATCTGTTATGATCATCTGTCTAGCTTAGCACCAACATATCTACTTTATTCTTTTTAATGACTCTACAGCATTTCAATATTCCAGTTGCAGCATAATTTAATTTATTGTTCTCCCACAGATGCACGAAACAAACTGGATAAACACCCTTGAGCATGGATCTACAACTGATGAAGATAGATTTATAAAGGGTAGAACTGCTTAGTCAGAGACACATGAATTTTCAATGTTAATTAAATGTTAATTTAAATTATATTTCAAAAGATTGTATCAACTTGCATTTTCACAAATCCTATATTACTAGGCCTACACCTTTCCAGAACTTGATGTTATAAAACTTTTTATCACTTGCCAATCTGATAAATGGAAGATGTCTCATTCTTACTGATATTTGCATTTTTCTGATTACTACTCTGGCAGACCATATATTCTTTTTTTCTGCTCCTACTCTTATTTTTTCTACTTCTCCTTCTTGAATTTCTGATTTTTTCTTCAGGCAGCTCCCCTTTCTTTCTTTTTTTTTTTCTTCTTAGTTTGTAGAAGCACACTGTAAAGTACAAACATCAACCATTTTCCATCTTTTGTAAAATAAAGTTACCATAGATTTTCCATTGTTCCTTAACATTCTTTGTGTTATTCACAGGTACTTTCATGTGACTAACAATCAAATCTCTCTATTTTTTCCCTAATATTTATGGCATCCAGATATCCCTGTTTTGTTTAGAAGTTCACCTCTACGCACAAATTATTTTATTCAAAAAATTTTTAGTTTTATTTTTTAATTTAGATTTTAATTTCTCTGGAATTTAATTTTATATGGTACAAGGGTTTAGTTTTTGAAACAGCATAAGGTGTTAACAAATGTACTGGAGCAACTGAACAAGTGACTCTAGACATAGACCTGACCTCCTTCATAAAAATTAGCTCAAAATGGATCACAGACCTAAATGTAAAACATAAAACTATGAAATTCCTAGATGATAACATAGGAGAAAATTTAGATGACTTTAGGTGTGACAATGACTTCTTAGATACACACATCAAGGCATGATCCATGAAAAAAAATAATTGATAAGCTGGGCTTCGTTAAAATTAAAAAGTTTTGCTCTGCAAAAGACAATGTCAAGAGAATGAGACAAGCCACAGGCTGGAAAAATTATTTGTAATACACACATCGGATAAAGGACTATTGTCCAAAATATACTAAGAATACTTAAAACTCAACAATAAGAAAACAGACAACCCAACTAAGCAGTAGGCAAAAGACTCAAATGGACACCTCACCAAAGAAGATATACAGGTGGCAGATAAGCATATGAAAAGATGCCACACATCATATGTTCAGAGAAATGCAAATTAAAACAACAATGAGATACTACTGCACACCTATTAGACGGGCCAAAATCCTAAACACTTACAACACCAAATGCTGGAGAGGATGTGGAGCCACAGGAACTCTCATTGTTGGCAGGAATGCAAAACAGTACAGCCACTTTGGAAGACAGTTTGGCAAATTCTTACAAAACTGAACATACCCTTAACAGATAATCCAACAACTGCATTTCTTGGCATTTACCCAAAGGAGCTGAAAACTTATATCCACACAAAAACTTACACACAGATGTTTAGAGGAGCTTTACTCATGATTGCCAAAGCTTAGAAGTAACCAAGTTGTCCTTCAGTAGGTTAATGGATAAATAAACTGTGGTACAACCAGGCAATGGACTGTTATTCATTGCTGACAAGAAGTGATCTATGAAGTCAGGAAAAGACCTGGAGGAAACTTAAATGCATACTAATAAATGAAGGATGTCGATCTGAAAAGACTACCTATTGTATGAGTCCAACTATGTGACATTCCAGAAAAGGCAAAACAATAAAGACTGTAGAAAGATCAGTGATTGCCAGAAGTTGGGAGAGGGCTAGAGAGGCAAATCTCAAAGGATTTTTGCAGCAGGAGAATGCTCTGCATGATACCATAATGATAGATACATGTCATTTACATCTGTCCAAACCCACAGAATGTACGATACCCAAATTGAACCCTAGTGTCTAACTATGGACTTGGGGTGATTATGATGTGTCAATATACATTCATCAATTGTAACAAATGTTCTCCTCTCATGGGTTGTTGATAATGGGGGAGGCTATACATGTAGGGGACAGGTGATTTTAGGAAATCTCTGTGCATTCCTCTTAATATTACTGTGTACTTAAAACAGCTCTAAAAAAAAAAAAGTCCCCAAAAGAAGTATGCTTTGAAAAGAAGTTTGGGCATTCATTCATTTACTCAACATATAAACATTATATGAATGCCTACTGTGTGTCAGACACAGAGAATAAAGTGCACAATGATGCAGTCTTTGCTGTAAGCAGCTTATTACTTAATGGGGTTTAGAAAATTAGTGCACAAAAATGAAATAGTGTGATTCAACACACATACAGAACTGATACGATCCACTGAGTACTGTGCCTATCGAAGGCAAAGGAAATTACAAATTTATTCCTGAGATGCTGCTACAGCTCAAAGCATTTTGGGAACTCTTCTTTTGGAACTTCCTTCAGAACCTATTTTAGCATTTGAATGGAGTCTTTAAAATACCTAAGTGACTGTTCCTTAGTTTAATTTGACATAAATTCTCCCTTCAGACTTGATGGTCTTGCATGAACAAAAAGCAATTTGTCCAGCTTAAAATGTCCAGATTTTGCAGAGATTGTTTAAAGATTAAGTTTGTTTTTATGTTTAACATTATTTACAAAGATTTAATACTCTACACAAAGTACACATAACAAGGGCAAATCAGCAAGTGTACAAAATGAAATCATTTGATTTCAAATGGTAACAGTGACCACCTGCTGTTTGTGTTAAGTATGAATCGTGTTCAGTAATGCCATCATTTATGGAACTAGAGACAGTCCCTATTTTCTACTTCTAATCTGCAGAAGAGGCATAAATGAATAAAGACATGACAGGATTAGTGATTAAAAGAGTGGCTAAGTTCCAAATTTACTACATTAGTGAGTTCCTTACGAGTTGTTACTTTGTAGACCAGTGATACAGGGACAGTCAATATAGAGTAAACATAGATATTTATAGTTACCCTCCTTTAACATAGGGGCTACTGGTGGGATGACACCTGCTTGACTGTATTCAAGGCGATGTAAAGAAAATATGGAAGAGTACGCATATTGAAAACTAAAAAGTAGATTAAATATTATTTTAGCTACATTACTTGGTCAAGCACGAGGAGGTGTTCATTGTACCTGCGGTGCCAGAGAAATGATTGCTAAATTGTCCATGATCTACAAGGTCTTCCAAATATAAGTACAGTATTCCTGTAGTAAGCCTGATTTATTATGCAAAGGTAAAATGAATCTGAATTAATTCCAAAGGCAGCTGTGGATTTAGTGACAAGAGCACTGGACCTCAAGAGTCTGTTCACCAGGGATACAGTTCTGGTCCACAGGCAAACTACTTCACGTGTCTGACACTCAGTTTCTTCACTATAAAATATATGATACCTAAACTTAGAGCAGTAATTTATTGGATAAAATAGGATAGTATATATCATCCATCCTACAAACTGGGTGGCTATCAGCAACATTAATTAAAATAAAATTAAAATAAGGAAATATTTATTTATTATCAACTTTCTTCCAAAACAAGGTTATACTTTACAGTGATGCATAAGATATGACAAAGAGCACACCGTGGAACCGAAGTGAAAGAGATTAGAAAACAACAACAACAACAAAATGGAGAAAAAAGAAGCCACCATAAGACTACAATGAAAACTGTAAGGCACTATACATAACTTAAATGTAGGCCTCAAATTTGCTCTAACTTTCTGGAACTCTGCAAAGAAAGAACGTGTTAGTTACACAACACATTCGCCAAGGGGCAGTACTGAATACCTGTTCTTGGTACAGAGAGCTGGCAAAGATTTCTCCTGAGCTTCTTCAAAAGGGTACATTGTTCGAAGTAATAAACAGCATCCTCAATGGTACATCCTTAAAATAGGTGCAGTGACAACAGCTTTATAGACTGTTTCTAACTAGGTTTCTTGCTTTATCCAAGGAGTAGCTCAGTAAACATACTTCTGTGGCTAGAAAGGAGAGAGCAAGGCTGTTAAGTCTTCTTATTTGCTGAAGGGTACTGAGAGATACAGGGGCAAAAGAAGCAATTACAGTCTAGGTAACTAACTTAACATAGGGATATGTTTAGGACACCTGAGAGAGTGACGGGCTTGTGACCTCATGAAAGTCATCTTGAACACTGTTTCTCTCACAAAGAAATTTTAAACAAATAAAAAGAGCAGGGAGTTTTTATTGTAATCCTTGGAAAACACAAATGAGAAGCTATTCTGTGTTGCTTGTTCTGCTCATTTAAAACGTTTCAGCACAGACTATGAGACAAGTACCACGCTAGAGATACGCAGCGTAGCATTGCAGTTTAAAGACTCTGTGTATGTATATGCATATGTATGTGTACACCCACGTCTCTATGTCTACATCTCCATCTATACTTATATCTATTTCTATATTTATACATCTCCACACACACACAGAAACCCACAAACATCAGGTGTTTGTGTCTGTCATCACGGATTTGATACAAAGCGTCACAGTTCATTCTCATAAACCCTATGAAGTAATCAATCTGAAGGCTGCAATATCATCCTTTTAAGGGCATGTAGACAGCTTGACAATACTGTACATGCACGGAAGACTATTTTATCTGGTTCAAAGAAGAGAGATGATTATTTCGTCTTTTCCATATATTATTATCAAAAGGTATCCCCACCATTCCAGAATGACAGTTCCTTTATTTAAGGTGAGTTATACATGTGGCACTCTAAGAAGTGATTTTCAGGTAAGTGTGGCTTATCTCTTCAAATGACAATTAAAACATTGATCCCCTTAGATGGGATTCCAGGTAAACATATATTAGACCACTTGGTATTACCTGTGTGGCACTGAGTGTCTGTTAAGTTTGCTTTTATTATTTTTTCTCAATTCTTTAGATTGGATATTTTCTACTGATCATTCTTCTGATGATCTATTATGCCATCTTCAATCTGCCAATAAGTCATCCATTTCATTTCTTATTTCAATGTTGTATTTTTTAGTTCTCTGATTTTCATTTAGCTCTTTTTTATGATTGCCATTTTTTGCTGATATTCTTCATGTGTTCTTTTTATTATGGGAATATTTCCTTGAACATACAATGGCTGCTAATTCCAACACCTGGATAATCCATAGGTTGTTTTTAAATGACTGTTTTTACTTTAATCGTGCATCTTATTTTCTTATTTTATTCACAACGCTACTGAAAATTTTTTAACTTGCGTTCTAGAAATTGAGGATGATATGCTATACAGACGCTAGATTTTGCTACCTTTCTCTGAAGAGTATTTATTTTGTTCTAGCAGATAAATATCTTAAAATTCCAAACTGTGTCTTTCCTGGAGAGGGTAGCAGAAGAAATTTCTACTCTGTTCTTTCAGTATCCAGTTATTTCCTGTATTCTCTCTGTCTCCCCTAAGTATATTTCAGGTGTCAACCAAAGATTTTGCTGAAGTATATATGAAAAGGGTGGGTCTTTCTCTTCTGTGCCTTATTCATTTCCAGCCTTTCCTCTCACTTTCAACATTGAATCCCATCCTCTGACTTCTTGACATGGTAAAGCTATGGGTCTCTGCTTTTGTTCTAGCTACCCCACACCACACATGCTGATGTACCCACACAAGAAGAGTATTTATATGTGTATGTACCTATGTATATATATATAATACATTTCAGAGTTTGCAATTGTTATCTGTGAGAGAGTCAGTCCAGTGAAGCATCTCTGTCATAGCAGAAACAGAAATCTTCACTTTGATTGTGGCCTCTGAATACATCTATTTATTCTTTGCTTATTCAGCAATAAATTTTTTAAAAGATTTTATTTATTTATTTGAGAGAGAGCGAGAGAGAAGGAGCGCGCAAGGGGGAGGGGCAGAGCGAGAAGGAGAAGCAGGGGGAAGGGCAAAGGGAGGGGCAAGGGGAGAGGGAGTTTGGGGAAGCTGACTCCCTGCTGAGCAGGAAACCTGATGTGGGGCTCCACCCCAGGACCCTGGGATCAGGATCTGAGCTGAAGGCAGATGCTTCGCCGACTGAGCCACCCAGGTGCTCTTCAGCAATACATTTTTAAAATAGTTATTGTTATACTGGCAGAAGTTTTGTAATGTCGAGGCTACTCTGAAAACAAAGTTGCTAAAATGTTTTTAGTTTGATAATATGGTAAAACGTTATTATGATGCATTCAACTCAGAAAAAAATAATTTCTATAAAACACTCCTATATCTAGATTTGAACTATGTTTTGGAGTATGCACCAAGATAAACTATTTGTGAAACAAACATTAAGATAATTAAATGAGAGAACTTGGTTATGGAATTTTCCTGGCTGTCACCGACTAACATTTTGACCTTGGGCAATTTAATTACCCTCTATACCCCAATCCCTCATTTGAGAAACAGAATGATAGTGCCAACCTTGGAAACTTGTGAAAATAAAATGAGTAAATATATGGACACTGCATGACCTGTGCATAGCACTTAGTAAGCATTATATAAGTTATGGATCAGGGAATCTGTAGGAATACCTACAAAAATAGTTTTACATTTAGAATAATTGATTGCTGGGTATTCATGCTAACTACAATAAATTAGCATGCCCACTTGGTGAATATTCTAGCTGCTCCTATTTAGTACTAATAGGACATCATTGCCTACTTACATTTTTAAAATTTTTCCTGGTTTATGTGTATATATCTGGATTATTTTAAAGTGATAATTAAAGAAGAATTTTTTTAAAAAGAGAACAGAACACACCCTGTTTTATCCTGTGAGAAATTTTTATTGCTCTGGAGATCTTTCTATGTAATGTTCCCACTGAGAAACATATTACTTATTGGAACCTAGATGGTCATTAATAACTAAGCATTATTTGTAATCAGTTGCACATCAGGTCCAGTCAGGCAGATCCATGCCTCAACAGTAAGCAGAGGTTAACATACATCAACATTCAGTAGGTTCCAGTATTTAAAACGGTCTGAAATCAGTTCTAAGGGGGAAAAAAGCTTTTCTTCGTTGTTTATTCATTTTTTTTCTTGTATCGGTTGCATAGTGTGGGGAACTCTTACTGGAAATCAAGAATTTACAGAATTACCTTGATTTCGAGCTTGGAGTTCTGAGCCTGTCCATATCTATGGCCTCTGGACGCTACCATTCTACACACCAGATTCACGCTCTGTGTTACTATATGACTCCAAGTCTGTTTTTATTGCTTAATTAATTGGCTGTACTCCTATCTCCCTATGATAAGATTGTAGCCGTTTTTGCTTTTCCCCTTTTGAGAGAGAGAGGAATTTATGATAATGTACCTTAAAATTCATAAAGCCTTAAGCAACTACTACCGATTTTTGTTTTAAATGGAATCACACTCAAGTTTTTGTTTATGTTTTTGTTTTAAATGACAGAAACCTTTTCAAATAGGGCTTTGGGAAAGAGACACTGGTATTTTTAGTGACATTTGGAGCTCAACTAAGGTATTATGTGTCTATCACTGAACTGCTGGAGAAACAGGAAAACTCTCCTTGAAAACCAGATTTTTAAAAAGGTGATAGGGACCTGGGAGTTCATAGTATAAAACCCAGGTTTCTTACAAGTTTATAATGTTCAATTCATTCAAACAGTCCAAACTTTAGATCCTTAACTCCAGGACCAAAACTGGTCACATTCCCACTGAGGTATCTTAATTGTGTGGAAAGTGCTCTGCTACATGTAAAGTATGTGCTGAGGGGATCTTCTCATTTTCCAACGCCCGCATTGTACAGAAAGCTTCAACCCTCACTCCTTTGGACCCTGTCTTGTCTGCACACGGAATCCCAAGTTTGTTCATCTATTGTAAGCCTGTGTCCTTGAGAGGAGGCTGGGATGAAGGCCGGTCTTCGGGTGGTGGATCTAGGTTAGGTCTAAAGATCACGACAATGCCACAGAAACCCTTTTCTCCTTTCCGGTGATGCTTTAGGAGTAGGAAGTGAACAGAGTGCAATTCTGCCCAGTGAAATGTAAAGAGAAATTTGTTGCAAGGCTTGGGGGGGGAGTTCTTTACTTTTAAAAAGGGACTAAAGGAAAATACGTATCTTTTCTTCTGGCCTTGAGAAATTATTGTGCAAGGACCTGATACCTCAGATTGCTGTAGCCTTTTTGCAATAAAGGAATTAGATATTGATTTCAAGACGGCAGAGCAGAGAGGTCAAATGATGATATGGTGTCATCATTACGTTAATGAATCCTGCAATTGCTTTACCTGTGGATTTCTTGTTATGTTTATGTTTGTATGTTCAGGTATTTATTGGATCTTTTGTTATTTGAAGCCAACTGCATTCTAAATAACAAAAATAACAGACTAACTCTATGTCTTAACTTCCTGGAGGGAAATTGGAAATGCAGAGCCTGAAAAAAGCAAGATATTGGATACTTTTTGAAAATTCTCATAAACTTACGAAGTTTTTGAATCTGGCATACTGAAGCACTCATGGATCTGTAAAGAACTGATAATAAACAGTAAATGAAAGCTTTGTTTTTTCAGGAAAGAAGGATAATTTTGAGCAAAGAAGAGAAAGGGAGATTATAAAAAATTTTTAAAGTTTTTCTTTAAAATTAGTGACAGCGAAGTATTAGGGACAGTTTTTTTAAAACCCCCAAACTAGAAGTATTTGGATCTTGCCAAGACATGTTTAATGTTAAAACTTGGATTTCTCTCTCTGTAAGAGTTTATCAGTGAATATGGGCTTTTTATGGGTTATGATCAATTTTAGGACTTTTTTAGTCTTACTTGAGGTTAAGGTCAGCATCAGTTAATCAGAGTTGTATGTAGTATTGGACAAAAGCCATAACTCCACTGTCCTACTCCCTAATCTTGCTACAGTTCAGGGATACCTCCTCAATCAGGACCCTGTACCTGCTGCCCTGACATCCTCAGTTGTACAGATAGAAGTCGTCCCTAGTGAAAAGTAAGCCACTGGTTTAACTGTGTTTTCAGGACATAAAGATTGTAACTTATTTTCCACAGCCAAATTATATAGAGAGTTCAGGGGCACCATCATAGGAAACAGTATTGAGAGAATTGACATTATTAGGCAGCCAAAGGAGACTCTTTCATAACTATAAAGCAAATTTTATTTATGGTAATAAATAATAATTGTAATATAAGTAACTTAAATTTTATTTATTTGTTGATTACTAAGATTTTTCTATTTGGGTTTACTACTGTGTTCTGAGCTTAGCTTGTCAGAGGTTGGAATCATGGTTTTTCTTTCTAAATAAAAGGAAGAAGAATTTAATAAGGAAGAAACTTCAAGTGTTCAATGAATTATTGATCAGACATTCATTGAGCATATACTATGTGCCAGAATGTGCTAAGGATTTATAAAACAATCTCTTTTCCATTTGAGAGCAAGGTAGACTACATTACTTTCTCCCATGACTAAATATGTTTTAAATGCAGGAGAGCATAACTACATATTAAAAGTATTTGAGAGTAAGTCCTCTCTGACACTGCAGCTCCTTTTGCAGTCCCTTCAGAATCAAAAGGGGGAAAAGATTTCCATATATACAGACTAACAGTAGTAATGAATACATTGAATTTGTAAAGTGGTAGGCATCCATGGAAATTTATACCTCCCACTTACATTTAGATATAAAAGCAAAATCTATTATTCTCAACAAATGAGTTTAACATTGAATTTCAGAAACTTAAAGCCAAGTTTTTATTTTAAAATAGCTTGTAGGAACCAAGTTAAGAGATATGTATGGTTAAAAATTGAAAAGATCAGCTCATTTAAGTACCACTTTAATCCCAGATCAAACAAGACCTGCCAGTCCGAGAACTAAAATCGGTTTTATAGCACCCGTCAGAACAGGCTCATGATTGTTTCCATACTTGGCTGAAGGTGGGGTATATGTAGAAGATAGATATTCTTAAAGCTAACTTTACCCAACTTAACAATGCCCAGATTTAATCGGCATTTCCAACAATTTCTGTATTTCTTATTCACATTTTTAAATGTGAATTTTAAAGTATGTGAATTTTAAAAGAAAGAATGCATCACAGTTGCAGAGGAAAATTTCTCTTCACAGTAATGTTGTTCATTTACTTGCTCCCTTGTTCCATGAAGAGTTTTGAGGCAGCTTGCTATTAAGAGTACACTGCAGCCAAGTAACCGGGGCCGTGGGTGAAGTGACACAATCTGGGCTGCAGACATCAGAGCATATGGGGTGGGAGTGTGTTGAGTGGTGGCAGAACAACAATGGGAATGGAAAGTATCAACCCCTCCCTCTCTTCTTGTTCTGAACCTCTGCAGAGTGACTGGGCTGTCAAAGTCCAGGCACTATTCACAGGTCGGAGGGAGGAGCATTGATGCAGTATTGTCTGTAAAACCGAGCTGTCATTTCAGGAGGTGACTCAGACATGACAAGCTCCTTTAGAAAATGAAAGCTTAGCTCTCACCTATTTCTCAGGAAAAGTGATTTCTTCAAATTCCAACAGTCAGTAAGGTGTGATGTCAGTAACATGGGCTCTTCTCTTTCTCTAACCTGCCTGGTTATGAATCAGCTGAGATGTCTAGGAACAGAGGTAACCCCGTGCAAAGTTGTGAATCATCAGTTTATCTCTAGGACAGTTTCTTCATGTTCCTAATGCCATGTTTTCCATTGTTTCCCTTGCAAAGCCTCATGCAGACTCATTTCCCACCCAGTCAAAGCCGATCTTTGTCATTTCCCAATTCCCAGAGCCCCCTGTTCTCTACAGAAGACTAGGTAACCTGTTAAGAAAATCACTAGTGAATATTTACATTTATGGTTAATTAGTACTATAAGGGAAATTTAACTCCACAGTCTCATTTCACAAGGAAGGTGAATTGGTATGCACATGCCCACATGATTACATGGGAGGGGAGGGCAATGGGATATTTTTATTGTAATTAGTATAACATATTTAATTAAGCAACAACTTGTTGAAAAGGAAAGAAGGCAGGTAGTGAGATAGAGTTGTCATCAGGTAAGTTTGAAAGAATGGCTACTCAGAGACATCCCTCTGTATATTTTCTTTAATTAATTTGTGGCAATATAGAGTTTTCTCTCAGCTTGGAGAACTCAATGATGCAAGTGTCAGACAGTTGACTAAATTCAGGGCTTCTGGCTTACACCTATCAGAATTACAGAAGACTCAAATAGAAAGCTGAATGTCAATGTATTAATTAATAAAAAAGAAACACAATCATCAAGCAGACTTGGTGGAATAGATCATTTAGAGAGTATAAGTGAAATTAATAATAACAATAATTAGTAATTAATTAAAATTATTGATAAAATATTATGTGCCAGGTGCTGATTAATATGCTTTATAAAAGTTGTCATCTAATCTTCTCAACAATCCTGTAAAGTAGATAGTATCATTCTCATTGTCTTAGAAATAAGGAAACTGAAACACAGAGAAGTCAGGAAAGTTGACTATGGCCATATAGCTAATAGAGGGTACAGTCGGATTGTGAGCTGAGGTGATCTGGTGTTACCCACTCTTCAAGAGTGCCTCAGTAGATGGCCTAGTAAGCACACAATCAGAACAAATGTTTAGATACCTGATTTACCTCTTTAGTGATTGGTAAAAAGAACCAATCAATCCTGAATGGTTCTTAACTGCAAGAGATTTTTGCCCCAGGGGACATTTGACAACATCTGGAGGCATTTTAGGTTGTCACACCTGGAAGAGGGTGTTTCTACTAGCATCTAATACATGGAGGCTTAGAATGCTGTTAAACAGCATACAATACATAGGACGTCCCCCAACAACAAAGAATTAATTAGGCTAAAATGTCAACATTCCTGGGGCTCAGAAGCCCTGGTATAAGGCAATGAGAGCTACATCCACTTCCACAATGAGGATTTGTGTCCCATTAGGGCATACTTAAGGAGCTCTTGGGCCAGGGAGCCCTGTTATTTGCACTTTGCTTTAATGGAACAGACAGTAAGAGCAAACGTGGGTATCAGGTTAAGCACAAAAGATAGCAAAGTGAGGGACTCACCTGAGACTCCACTGAGCTGGGATCTGCCTGGAAAGAAAAGTAGTTCCAGGCCAGCAGTCAATAAGAGCAGTCAAATCATCTTGGAGGAAGTAGCTCCAATTTCAACTCTAGGGAATTTCCACAGATAATAAAGAACTGTGAGCTCAAAACAAAAAACAAAAAAGGAATAAAACACAAGGAAGTTAGACACCACTTGTTTCATCTTTTGGTTTATCTTTAACGGTTATTGTAGCAGAGATGCTATTTAACACCAGAATCTTTTTTTCCCTTTTCTCTTCCACACACAGCTAGGCCAAAATTCCCAGCCTCCATTGCAGTTAATCTTCACTGTGTGTCCCTCCTCCATACTCCACCATTATGAGTCTGGACCTGAGAACAGTAAATGTTGTAAAGAAATCTGAACATTTGGTTAGATAGAACTTTGAATTGCCCCCCTACAGGACAGCATTTATTTGCCTGGTTGGTTACAGGAGTTCTTTGTATTTTAGGAATGGTAAAATCTTTGCTTTGCTGATAACATCTTTGACTTACAGAAGACAAGAAAGTAAGGTTTGAAGGTGTTAATTGATGCATTCAAGGTACAAATGACAAAATCATAACTAAGTGCTAGGTCTTCTGATGCCAGTTTTTGGTGTTTGGTTTAAATGCGTCTTCATCATTGCCTTTCTTGAAATGGAGCACTTAGAAATCCAATAAATAGATGCTAAAATAATTGCACCTTGAGGATTCATTCCTCCCGAAATATTCTGAGAGTACTTCATGTATACTGCCCCATAGGAAAGTAATTTCTTGCTTTTTCTTAAAGACCGTGTGCTGATATAATTCCTGACAAATAGTAGGTTCTCTGTAGAAGTTGTGAATGAATGACTGCACAGTATCTTATGGTTAGAGAGATACAAGACACGGTCTCTACATTCAAAGAACGCTCAAGCTTGTGGGAGGTAACAAATGAAAGATAAAATAACACAAAATAAGGTAAATGTTATAATGGAAATAAGCATAGAATTAATCTGATATCTAAGAAAATGTTAGAAATGATTGACAAGGACTACCAAATCCCCTTTCTCAAATATATTGGCTAGGAGCACCTCATTTTATAATGTGACGTTTTTCTTTATGGGAAGTAATAATGTGATGAGAACTACATTGGCACTGGAGTTACATGTACCTGGACTTAAGGTCCAGCTTTACTACTTTCTATCCAAATAATCTTGAATGAGGTAGCATCTTTGAACCTGAACTTCTCTGCCTATTCATTTCATTAACAGTGTCTCTATCCTAGGCCTTTAGAAGGACCAAATGACAATATATACAGTGTTTAGCTCTTAGAAGGTGCTCTGGAGACCTTGGTTCTTTTCTATGCTCCTCGAATAAATTATCTTAAATTTTTTTAAAATTAAAAGTATTAAAGATTACTTGACATTTTTGCCCATGATTATACCTTTTTGAAAACTATTAATAGTTTATTATCTTAATTTGACTTTCCCTATTAGCAGAGCTTTGGATAGTCAGCAGCATATCTTTACCCTGAGACTGTGTACCTCTGTCTTACACAGGCCTATTTAGAGACAGAAATTATGTACTGGTTTTAAATTCTTCAAAAATACAGACGGCATGTGTCTTTTTAAGTTCTCAAGATCATAGAAAGCACTAAACAATAATTTAAAATACTGAAATGTTGTTTAATAGAAGTTATACAAGTGCTGAAGAGATGGCTTTAGTAAAGATTACATGGTGTTGCGTTGCCTGTTCTTAAATCATAATCTCATTTCCCAAGTGGGTGTTAGAGACGTAAGATTGATCTGCTATACTATGCAGAATAGGTAACAACGGGCACTTCACCGAAGCCTGTTAATTTTGAAATCTCATGTGCGTCCTGATGTGGGAATGTGACAAGGACAACTCTCGGGAGCCAATGTTTACATTTCCCAAGAAGTAATTATTCTAACTTCACAAGCAATTAGTTCTCCCACCCTCTTTGGCTCTGGATAGTAACTAAGATATCTTCTTATTTCTGCTCCTTTTCCAGAAAACTTTGGACTACCATGATTTATGTTTATCAATAACTTGTAGCTCATATTGCCATACTAAAAAGAGGCATATCAACAACTTTACTTTTAGAAAGTATATTGAGTGTTCCCAAATAACCAGATTATTAATTTAGTAGTAGAATAAATGAAGGCCATTTTTTAAAACCATAATTCCTTATCTTAAGCTGAACTGACCTTATTAAATATTCTATATTCAATGTTTTCTTGAGCATAAGAAATTTTACTTTTCAGTGCAAGAGGGTTCCCCTTTCTCCACATCCTCCTCAACACCTGTTGTTTCTTGTGTTGTTAATATTAGCCATTCTGACAGGTGTGAGGTGGTGTATCTCCTCATGTTTCGTTTTTGTTTTTTTTTTAAGATTTTATTTATTTATTTGACAGAGAGAATGACAGCCAGCGAGAGAGACAACACAAGCAGGGGGATTGGGAGAGGATGAAGCAGGCTCCCAGCTGAGGAGCCCCGATGTGGGGCTCAATCCCAGAATGCTGGGATCACGCCCTGAGCTGAAGGCAAACACTTAATGACTGCGCCACCCAGGCACCCCTCTCCTCATGGTTTTGATTTGTATTACCCTGACGATGAGTGATGTTGAGCATCTTTTCATGTGTCCATTAGCCATCTGGATATCTTGTTTGGGAAAGTGTCTATTCATGTCTTCTGCCCATTTCTTAACTGCATTATTTGTTTTTTGGGTGTTGAGGTTAAGATTGAGAAGTTCTTTATAGATTTTGGATCTTAACCCTTTATCAGATATGACATTTGCAAATATCTTCTCCCATTCCATTAGTTGCCTTTTAGTTTTGTGACTGTTTCCTTTGCTGTGCAGAACCTTTTTATCTTGACAAAGTCCCAGTAGTTCATTTTTGCTTTTGTTTCCCTTACCTCCAGCAACGTGTCTAATACACATCTGTGGCCAAGGTCACAGAGGTTGCTGCCTATGTTCTCCTCTTATGGATTCTTATGGATTCCTGTCACCCATTGAGGTCTTTCATCCATTTTGAGTCTATTTTTGTGTATGGTGTAAGAAAGTTGTCCAGTTTATTCCTTCTACATGTGGCTGTCCAATTTTCCCAACACCATTTGTTGAAGAGACTGTCTTTTTCCCATTGGATATTCTTTCTTGCTTTATTGAGGATTATTTGACCATATAGCTGTGGGTTTATTTCTGGGTTTTCTATTATGTTCCATTGATCTGTGTGTCTATTTTTGTGCCAGTACTATACTATCTTGATGATTACAGCTTTGTAATACAGCTTGAAGTCCGGAATTATGGTGCCTCCAGTTTTGTTTTCTTTTTCAGGCTTGCTTTGGCTATTCAGGGTCTCTTATGGTTCCATTTTGGTTCAGTTTTAAGACTGTTTGTTCTAGCTCTGTGAGAAATGCTGGTGGTATTTTGATAGGGCTTGTATTAAATGTGTAGATTGCTTTGGGTAGTATAGACATTTTAATGTTTGTTCTTCCAATCCATGAGGATGGAATGCTTTTCCATTTCTTTGTGTCCTCTCTAATTTCTTTCATCAGTTTTCTGTAGTTTTCAGAGTACAGATCTTTTACCTCTTTGGTTAAGTTTATTCCTAGGTATCTTATGGTTTTTGGTGCAATTGTAAATGGGATCAATTCCTTGATTTCTTTTTCTGCTACTTCATTATTGGTGTATAGAAATGCAACAGATTTCTGTATGCTGACTTTATATCCTGCAACTTTGCTGAATTCATGTACTAGTTTTAACAATTTTTTGGTGGGTTTTTTTGGGTTTTCTATATAGAGTATTGTCATCTGCAAATAGTGAAAGTTTGACTTTTTCCTTGCCAATTTTGATGCCTTTTATTTCTCTTTGTTGTCTGACTGCTGAGGCTAAGACTTCCAGTACTATGTTAAATAGTAATGGTGAGAGTGGATATCCTTGTCTTGTTCCTGACTGTAGGGAACAGTTTTTCCCCATCGAGGATGATATTAGCTGTGGGTCTTTCATATATGGCCTTTATGATGTTGAGGTATGTTCCGTCTATCCCTACTTTGTTGAGGGTTTTTATCAAAAATGGATGCTGTATTTTGTCAAATGTTTTTTCTGTGTCTATTGAATGGATCATATGATTCTTGTCCTTTCTTTTATTAATGTTGTATATCATGTTGATTGATTTAGAAATATTGAATCAGTCCTGCACCCCAGGAATAAATCCCAAACTGGTACAATCACTCTGGAAAACAGTATGGAGTTTCCTCAAAAAGTTAAAAATAGAACTACCCTATGACCCAGCAATTGCACTACTAGGTATTTACCCAGAGGATACAAAAGCACTGAATTGAGGAGCACGTGCACCCTGATGTTTATAGCAGCATTATCTACAATGACCAAATTATAGAAAGAGCCCAAGTGTCCATTGACTGATGAAGGGATAAAGAAGATGTGGTGTATATACACATTGGAATATTACTCAGCCATCAAAAAGAATGAAATCTTCCCATTCAGAATGACACGAATGGAGCTAGAGAGTATTATGCTAAGCAAAATAAGCCAGCCAGAGAAAGACAAATACCATATGATTTCACTCATATGTGGAATTTAAAGAACAAAACAGATGAACATAGGGGAAGGGAAAAAAGACAGGGAAGCAAACCATAAGAGACTCTTAACTATAGAGAAGAGACTGAGGATTGCTGGAGGGGAAGTGGGCAGGGGATGGGCTAGATGGGTGATGGGTATTAAGGAGGGCACTTGTTGTGATGAGCATTAGGTGTTATATGTAAGTGATGAATCACTACATTCTATACCTGAAACAAACAAGCAAAAAATTGTCACTGGAGAAAAAATGCCTTCACTAAGAGTCATCTTTCAAGGTTCAGTCAGATAACATTTTCAGATAGCCTAGATAACAAAAAGGATGTACAAAAAACTGATAATCAAGGTGTCTGAAAAAACTAAGCAAAATAATATCTATCTAATTTTAATTACTTGGGAAATGTTAGATTTCTAGATTCTTAAGAGCCTTAGTCTCAACTTTCTCTCTCTTCTTTACTAACATTTTTCCAGAAACAAATAAATGTTATGAAGCCCAAATCCAGCCATTTTTTTCAGGATTTTCTTTTTCTTATCATATTATTGTCTTTTCCAGCCATGTGTAACCACTTATCAACTCTTATCTATAAAGTCTGAGTTGTTAACTCCTCAGAGAAAGTACAGGACCTTCACTGAAGTCTTATCCCCATGATTTTTTTGCTTTTGTCCATTCAGACTTAGTGCCTTCCTTCTGATATCTGGTGGCCTCAGCCTGGGTTTACTCTTCTTTTGCTTCCTGTTTCCTAACTGATTTTCCTCCTTGCTTTCTCCTTTTCTGTTGGGACCTCATGTTATAGATTACATGGATGCTTCTGACTTTCTATATTGTTCTGCGCATAGTCTATGTTTGCTTAAATTCTGAAACTCTCCTTTTGTTTTGGTCATTGAACTTACAGGTACAGATCTGGCTGTTTCTTGCTGGTGTCCCTTCTTGGATGCTTTTCTTCTCATTATTCACTTGTTCTTAAGAATTACATTTTTGGAGAAATGCAAGCAAAAGATTTAATGGGAGAAAGCAGAGTGGAAAGTAAGAATTATAACAGAAAAATAAGCTGTCTGATTTTGATAAATGAAAACTGTTGGAGACTTTGGATGACAATGATGCCAGTTGAAATTATTGAATATTGAAATATTGAAATATTTCCCAACTGGAAAGGCCAGATTCCTGATAATACCTCATAGTAGCAAAATACATAGTTGAGAAATATAAAAATTTATGGGGGAAAATTAACAGTAGGGATTAGGCATCATAAATGAAAAACTTTGAGAGTGTCGAAGTATTATTTATATTTATTAAGAGGATAACATATTAAATCAGTATAATCTTGGTGAGTTTTTATGAATATCAGATGACAAAAACTGCAAATTACTTTCCATTTATCAGTTCTTGCTTTCTACAAAATGTAAGTATCTATTTTCCTAAAGTCTACATATGCTGTTCATTAAATTGGTCTCATATTAAGATGTTTTCTTAAATGTGGGAAATTCTGTTGCTTTTTTTCTCTGTATCTTTTGTTCAAACATTCAGTGCTCATACCAACTCTGATCTTCATCCATCTTAAAGTGCTTTTATCAATAGTCCAGTAATTCAGTATCAGGCAATTTTACTGTTTCTTGTTATGACTTTACCCTCCAATTCAACTTTAATAGGGTAGAGTGCCTACCTTAATTCTGTGATCACACCCTCAAGTAATATCCCTGATGGATGGATCAAGTTCTCTAACTTATTCCCCTCCTGCATGATTCTGGACTTTAATAACCTGCTTGGAGACTACTACTTTCAAAATTTGGCCTTATCTTGCCAGACACTGCGTGAGACTTCTCTTTGTCACATATTCCATATGTCACTGCCTCCATGACTGCTTAGAAAGTCACACATCAATTCCACCAGGATTCCACAAACACTTTCTCTTCTCGTTGTTATTTCTTGCCATTCTGCAACTCCCTTCCCAACTATTGCTGAAGCAGAGGTTAAGGCCTTCAGATCACTCTGGATTCAGTCTACAGGCATGCAAGAATACCAGGGATCCACCCGGGGGGGGGGGGGGATTCAAAATTAGCCAGCATATCAGTTTTCCAACATGCTCAGGATTCTCAGACAAAAAATGAACCTGACTTGCACCATATTTCAGTGATGTGGTAGTGGGGATAAAAAAGAAAGAATGAATTCTATTTCTGTTTAAGTGGTTCATTTGACAGAACTTGGTGGTTGTTTCTATGAGAGGAAGGGAGAAGTTGAGGATGACTCAGGTTTCTGGTTTGGGGAACTGGGTGGATACTGGTTGACCATCTTTTATCTTAACTGTTGCAATGACTTCCTATTAGTTCTTGCCCTCTTCTGACCTTATATCATCTTTCTAAACCACATATTTTATTATATCAAATCCCAGCATTTAAACTTTCCATGACTTCATCTTAACTGCAGGGTAAAGTCTAAATTTTTTGTAGCAGTTGAGTTTCCTCACAATCCAATTCTAAACTTAATGTTCTGTTCCACACACCTCATCTTACTCTGATCAATCACCTGGTGAGCATATACTTCCAAACATGGCATTCCCTATGTCTGCAATTTTCTTGCCACTATCCCGAAGTGGAGTTTCCACTAGGCTCTAATATCACTAGGTGTAGATCTTCATTATTGGTCTTCTGCTACTGTATCACAACTTGCTTACGTACTTCCACCATTAAAATACAATGCAATTCATGTACTTAACTTCTAATCTTATTCTCAAAAGGAGATTGTAGACAGTTTTTAGCTCCACTAGTCAGGTATTCCATTTTACTCATTATTTCAAATACATACTTAACAGTTTCAAAATTTTCAAAATTAAGAAATATATAATTTAATGTGCTTATTGTAAAAATTTTCTAAATTACAATGTTATTTATTGTCCTATTATATTTTGGGTGTTGTTGTTTGCTAAAAGACATAGGAAGAAGACACTGACTTGTGGGGGGAAGGAATATTCTCTGGACACTTCAAAGAAAAGCCTCCATGAAGGAGGAGCACCTACCCTATTTCATGTGGCTGAATTCTAAGACAACGGAATTAATCTGTACCTACAGGGTGTGCAACTAAAGAGAATTGAAACAAAAATCCATGTCCAAGTTAGGCATAGAGTCAAGAAGAGAAATGAATAGCAGAGTTTGTAACTGACATAAGAGAATTGGAGCAAGTGGCAAACACAAGTCTGTGCAAGGAGAGATTCTCTGAAACTTCTGGCAGAGGAAACACATTTTTTTTAGAGTGTCTGTGGCCCTGCTCATGTATGGATGCAAATGGACTACTAAGTGATCCTGCAGTTCACAACAGTTCAAGGATATCTCTTTTTTGCATCTTCTTGTAGGCAGAAGGCTTTCATTTCTAGTGACAAAGTGTGCTGTGACCACTAACTATGGTTTTCAGTAAATTTCACATGTGTATATGTATGTATGCAGAGAGAGACAGAGACAGACGCAGAGGGAAGTTGATTTATTGCAAGGACTTGGCTCATATCATTATGGGAGCTGGCAACTCTGGAACCTGTAGGGCACACCCACAGTTAAAACTCTTGAGTAGAGGTTGATGCAGCAGTCTTGAGGTAGAATTTTTTTCTCTGGAAAATCTGTTTTTGCCTGTAAAGAGTAGACTCTCAACTAATTGGATGAGTCCCATGCACATTGTTGAGGGTAATTTCCTTTATTTAAGGTCAACTGAGTGGTGCCTGGGTGGCTTAGTTGGTTAAGCATCTGCCTTTGGCTCTGGTCATGATCTCAGGGACCTGGGATCAAGCCCCTCATTGGGCTCTCCGCTCAGCAGGGAGTCTGCTTCTCCCTCTTTTTCTCCCTCTGTGATATCTCTTGCTCTCGCTCTCTCTCAAATAAATAAAAATAAAATCTTTTAAAAAACATAATTAAAAAAAAGTCAATTGATCATAGATGACCACATCTGTAGGCTACCTACACAGCATTATCTATATTAGTATTTGATTAAATAACTGGGTGCTATATAGCCTACCTAAATTGACATATAATACTATCAAAGCCCACCTCTTGTCAACTTGGCAGTCATACATATATCCTTAAACCAATAAAATCTTCAAATATAGAGAGTAACAAAATCATATTCCTGCCTAACATGATACAACTATCCTGCATACAATCAAAAACACACTTTTTCCCCAAAAAAGGATGTAAAGTCCTTGGGTGATATTCCTTCTTCTCAGTATCTTGTAACTCAGTACTGTGATATAAAGTTAACTACTATTAATGCATCTAATGTTATATGATGAGGGGATAAGGGAGGCAAGAAAAGACCCTAGTTTGGATGTATAGACACCGAGTAGGATCTCTGATCCATATAAGTCTGATTTGGCAATCCAGTTATTTGTGTGATATCAAATATAAATCTTGATCTGAAGCCAAACATTATTTCTTCTCATTAATTTGGTAAGCAAATAAGACATAAGATTATTGTCAGGTTTTTCTTTCCAGAGTAATTTGCATACCATATGTCAAATGGGAAATTGCAGGCAATTAAAATGTGCAGCAATAAATTGTAAGTCGGTCTGCAGAATTTAAGCCCAACCTCATGAGACATCAAAAAGAAATAGACAATAACAACTGAGGATACAACCCTGAGCAAGATAGATTTGGTCTTGTGAAGTCCTACCAAGAGGTTGGGGATAGAGAGCTTGTCAGAGCTTACTAGAATAAGAGAAGGCATGTGAGTCTTGGAGGCTCATTAAAACTTGTTAGTATTACAATCGGTGCTTTGTAAGTCTGACTTCTACTGGTTTTGCTTACTTTCCTTTGGTAACCCCTTAGCGTTTATAGAGCTACTTAGAATATTCCAGAATTTTTCAGATGTGCCAAATATAAGAGTTTATTTCTGCTTAGGCTGAGGATGTCAAGGGAGTATCACATACTATTAGACTCGGGGTAATGCAGGCAACAATCATAGTATAAACATTGCCTATCTCCAGAAATAAAATGGAACTAGGTTACTGTATTAGCGAGCATGTAGTAGAAAAATTTGGGTGAGATTTAATCCAGGAGTATTACCAGAAAGAGTGAGTTTAATATTACCAGAAAAAAATTAAGTTTTGAGACCAGTCTTTAGAGACGTATGTGTAATACTGAAAGAAATGGAATAATCAAAGGCTTTGAGCCATCATGAATGTGATAAAAGACCACTTCATTGCCCATAAAATTTAATCCCCACTGTTAAGACACATTACAGCGAGATACCATGATGTATTTTTCAATGTAGATCTGATCTTTATTTTTAATTAATAATACATGGCAGCAATATCTGAGAGCTGATCTATTATTTATATATCTCTTTTAAAAAGTCATTCATGCATTATATATTCAGACAGAAAATTCCTTATTTTATTTGAAGTTAGTTTTCTTTTTATTTTTTTATTTTTATTTTTTTAATGTTTTTTTATTATATTATGTTAGTCACCATACAGTACATCCCTGGTTTCTGATGCCAAGTTTGATGATTCATTAGTTGCATATAACACCCAGTGCACCATGCAATACATGCCCTCCTTACTACCCATCAATAGAAAATACATTAAGATGTTATCATATACCCTGCAAAAGGAAAATAAGTACAATGAAATTCACAATTCTCCCAGATATGTGCATGTCCTGCATACTGAGAGTTAATAGCAGTTAAATGGTTCAGACTGACTTTTCACAGAAGCTTTTTCTTAATGTTAAAGATTTTTATTTAAAGATAAGAGGTTGGTCCATGTTTAGAGCTATAAATAAGAATTAAATTAAGGGATAATGAAGCATTTTAAAAAATTTATTTCCCTAACTTGTTTGTGTACTTTTCCAGTGAAAATGAATATGATTATCCAAGCCCTGAGCACTTGTAAAAATATTTTAACAAGACATTATATACAAATTCGATTCAAATTGTGTTCACTAGCACTTAAAATGTAAAATATCTTACCCAATTCTGTCAATACAAACCATCTACCAGTTTCTTCAATGGCTTAGAACTTTTAAACAACAATCATGTAGCATTATTATTAATTTATTTTCTTATCAAGACTTCTCAGTAACATTGGAGAAGGTATATTAAATTTGGAGCGAACATAAAACTGAAAACTAAAGTAAAACGTTGCGGGAAGTATGCTGAGAGAGAGAGAACTTAACACATACTAATCTATATGCCTGAGACTACTTCATTCATTCAACATTTACTTAACCCTTCTTCTGGTAACCTATGGGTCTAGGCACTCAGGATACACCTTTGAACCAAGCGACAGCTCACCTGTCTCAGAGCTTTCATTCAGGCTCCATGTGGTTGGAATTTTTAAGAACAGTAAGATCAACAACAAAAAATGAAGAAATCTTCAGTCCTAATATGGGTAGTAGAAAAATGTTGACTATTGTTCGTAATTGTAGTTACTTTTCAAAAGCTTATTGAACAGAACTTTTCAGAAAGCGTTATAATAAACATTTGCATTTCTCCTACAAAATTCAGAGGAAGCATTATTTTGATTGAGACATTTCCAATGAGTTAGCTCTTTTTTTTAAAACACTGTCTTTACAACCCAAACATCAAATTCAAAATGGGCACATTCATTCAGTTATTCAGACATCTTACAGAGTCACATCAAATACAAAAGCAATAGTTTCCTTAGTTATTTTAGGTCACTATGCAGCCGTTGGTAAATTACTATTTGGGATGTTGCAGAAGCCCTAAATGACACTTAACAAAATACAGATTTTTTTTTCACAAATGCATTTCCTTTTAATTTCTTTTTCCATATGATCAGAGAGTCAGCCCTGTAAAGTTTCATAAGGAAAAAATGCTCCTTTGAAAAATACCATTATGTTTAAAATTTGTGCCATGTCTTTCTTTGAGCAGATCTTAACCTCTACCTAAATTATTCAATCAAAATAACATTTATCCTTAATTACTGAAGTAATGTTTGCTCAAATCAGAAAATTTGAAAAATACTGAAAAGCTAAGGCGAGAAAACTCTGAATGCCTTTCGTAAGCCCTGAGAGCAGTTTTGATGTGTGTCTTTTTTCCTGTCATACTTTTTGTGATGTAGCATACATAACTCCGTATCTTATCAGACAGTATATATAACTTTAAACTCTTTTTAGCATGCCTTTTTCCTTGGCAATCCCAAATACCTTCCTATGTCAGTAAGTAGTAATCTATTGTGGCATTTGGGTTTTTCCATAAGTATTAATCTTTGAAATGTATTAAAATACTGCAGATAATTCTAATTATTTTCTAAGAGTAATTACTGAAATTGGGAGTTTTGGACAAATGCTATGCTCAGTTAAAGGTTTCATTTGTGTGTGTGTGCATGTACATATATATTTTCCCATATTTTCCAGAAAGCCGTCTAGTGCTTTGTCCCTAGGTCTGTCACCATCCATTGTCTTTCTAAACGTTTATACCTTAGGTCAAGGTTTCTCCTTCTCACTTCGTTTGACATTATCTAGCCTTCCCTCTTACAGAGGAAACAGAAGACATTAGGAAAACTCCTCAACTTCACTCCCTCACCTGCAAAGTTATTTATAGATTTGCTTATTACTCTTACTTTTCCTCCTTGCTCAGAAGCTTTTTTTTCCTGTTGTGGGTGGTCTTCCCTTATGTTCTGAACTCTATCACCTTGTATTATATCTGAGGGTATGTGCCAACATTTGCCAAAGAATTTGTTCATTTTATCTACCTGATTATATTTCTTGGCAAAGAAGTGTTTTTCATTAATATATTTTTATTGTCATATAAATATTGATAGAATCTCTAATAATACTTTTTTAAAAATTCCTGAAATTGATCATTTATGTTTACTAATTTTTTCTTCATCAGTTATTCAGGAATTTATCAATTTTATTAACTTTTTGAAAGAACTAATGTTTCTATTGGGAAGTTTTCCTTTTGTACTTTTTGGTTTTTGCTTTAATTGATTTCTGTTCTTATCATTATTATTTCCTGCTTTATATATTCTTTGAATTTAATTTGCTATTCTTGCTTCTTGAAATAGATGCTTGAATTATTGAATTTCAGCCATTGTTAATTTCTATTTTTTTTTTAAGATTTTATTTATTTATTTGACGGAGAGAGAGACAGCCAGTGAGAGAGGGAACAAGCAGGGGGAGTGGGAGAGGAAGAAGCAGGCTCCCAGCAGAGGAGCCTGATGCGGGACTCAATCCCAGAACACCTGGATCACGCCCTGAGCCGAAGGCAGACGCTTAACGACTGAGCCACCCAGGCGCCCCCAATTTCTAATATATACATTTAAGGCTATAAATTTTCCTCTAACCAAGGCATGAGCTGTATCCCACAATTTTTGATATACCATATTTTCATTTTCTTTCAATATGAAATATTTTCTAATTACTTTTGTGATTCTTCTTTTACCTATGTGTTATTTTTAAGTATGTTGCTAAATTTCCAAAATATTTGGAAAGGGTGGTCTACTTCATTTTTAGCTTAACTCCACTGTTGTCAGAGAAAATTCTCTGAATTTTGTAATTTCATTGGTACTTTTTGAAATTCATTTCATGCCCAGTGTATGCTGTATTTTGATAATTGGTCCATGTACATTTGAAAAGGCAGTATGCTCTGTGGGTCTTTGGTTTACATTGGATTTCTGTAAATTAGGTCAAAATTGTGTCTCTATTTATTGTTTTTTTCAAAAACAGTATATTCTAAGTGATTTTGGTTTGCTTGTTCCAGCCATAACAAGGGCTTGTGCTCAAATATCTCATGTTTGTGGATTTGACTATGTCTTCTTTGTGTTCTGCCCATTTTGCTTTATATATTTTGAAGCTAGAAGATTATATGCAAACAAATTTAGGATTGCATTATCTTCCTGCTCAACTGACCCTATTATCATTATGAAATACCCCTCACTATGTCTTGTAATGCTTTTTTCTTTAAAGGCAACTTTGTTAGATATTAATACTATAGATTAAATACTTTGGCTGGTGTTTGTGTATATATATATATATATATATATATATAATTATATTGTCACTCCACCTGTGTCCTCAAATATGAGGTGAATCTGTTACAGTTAACAAAAATTGTGTTATTTTAAAATTCAGTTTAAAATTTTTTATTTCATTGAAATATGCAATTTACATTCAAGCACATTTAAAGCATAAATATTTATACTAAATCTAAATCTTATTACTTATTTTCTTCACATCCCATATTTTTTTTTAATTAATTTTTTTAAATGTTCCATTTTTGGGTGCCTGGCTGGCTCAGTCGGAAGAGCATGTGACTCTTCATCTCAGGGTCGTGAGTTCGAGCCCCACATTGAGTGTAGAGATTACCAAAAAAATATAAATAAATAAAAATATCCCATTTCCTTTCTTTATTTGGTTTACATTTATACATGTTACACATTTTTTGCTCTTTTATTAATAAATGCTTTCAATCAGAGTTCAACAAATGTGGCCCATGGCCCAAAGTCCAGCCTGCCACCTGCTTTTGTAAATAATATTTTACTGGAACAAGTCATGCCTATTCCTTTACTCATTAGTAATAAATATTTACTCATTGGCTATGACAGCATTCACATTACAAAAGCAGTTGAATAGTTATGACCACGATTATGTAATGCACAAAGACTAAAACATTTAATTTAAGGTCCTTTAGAGAAGCTGCTTGCTGACCCCTGCTCTAGACTTGAACATGAATCCCAAATTGTTACAATCTGTCTTAAATTAGTATTACCAGTCCATGGACAAGGCAAGGTTTTCAGAACATTTGAATACCATTTCTCTTCTCTTCTTGTATTATTTTTATCATGTGTTTTATTTCTATACATATTTGGAGCTTCAAAAAATGTTATAATTACTACCTAACATAAGCACTCATTAAATTTACATAACTAATTACACTTCTGGTCATCTTTTCTTTCCTCCCTACATTACTGTGGTATCTAGGACCATTTCTCTTATAAGAACTTCCTTTAGTATTTATCTTATTGTCGGTCTACTGGTGATATTCTTCCAGTTTGTTTGTGTTTTCCCTGAGTGTATCTTTCTTTGTCTTTATTTTGAATAGATATTTTTGCTGATTATATTATTCTGGATTGACAAAAATTTTCTATTAGACTTTTAAAGATGATACTTCATTATTTCTGGACTTCAGTATTTTCTGTTGTGTAATCAGCAGTTGAAATACAGTTGTCCCTTTGAAAGTGATGTGTCTTTTTCTTTGGCTGCTTTGTGTTTTGCTTCTAGCAATTTTCCTATGATGTTGCTCTGAGTGATTTTCTCTGTTTTTCATGATTGACTTTACAGAAGTTCCTGATTTGTGGTTTGATGTCTTTCATTTGTTTTGGAAAATTCTCAACCATCATTATCTCCTCAAATATTACACCTTATCTTTCCTCTTTTTTGTCATTTCCTTGGACTCCAATGACGTCTAAAAATTTTTATCATTGTGTCCCCTCTCCTTTTTTTCTGTTATTCAGTCAGTTTTCCTATATTCTTCCCATTTGCTAAGACCTTGATCTGTAGTTAAATTTATTTAATTAATTATTAATTTCAGGTAAATTTCAAGTTTTAGGGTTTAGTATTTTTCAGCATTAAGATTTTTAAAAACTTATTTTATAGAGGTTCCATTATTATGAGAAAATTTTCCTTTATCTCTCCTTTTAAATGTATTAATTATGAATGTTTTAAGGGCCAAGTCTATAACTTAAAAAGCTAGATCAACTATGTGTGTCTTCCGATTGTCTTATGTGTGTGAGTGAGTGTGTGTGTGTGTGTGTGTGTGTGTGTGTGTATGTGTGTTTCTTCTCTTGGTTTTGGACATTTGTTCATATTTCTTGATAAGACTGTTAGAGTTAATTGAATCCTGGACATTACTAATGAAAAATTGTGGAAGCTGTGGTTTATAATATCTTCCAATGGATAGAATATTTCTTTAGTAAGCATACTGAGTAAGATCAGCCAACCTTGGCTAGTTAAGACTAGTGTATTTCCAATTTGCATTTAGTTAAAGGGAACAGCTTTTCTGGATTGTGAATGGAAAGCCTGAGGTGTTTCCATTGGCTTCTTCTCTTTGGCAGGCCCTGAACTCTAATTTTTGTCTCCTCAGCACTTGAAGACCACAAGAATCCCTCCTTAATTTTTTGCCACTTAGCAGCCACTTTCTGCTTGGTTTCCGACATAAAACTCCATGCATTCACAAGTTAGGAATTTGCAAATGTATCTTGGGAAAATTGTGAACTGTCTGCTGGATCCATTTTTCTGTGACTTGTTTTTTTCAGAAATTACAGCTATCAATCCTAGCAGCCTTGATAATCTTGAATTTTGAATTGCCAAGTGAAACTGCTGCAAGCTTTAACCTACCTCCTGCTGTTCTACACCTATATTTTATGGTAAGAATCAGCAATTCCCAAAGAGGTTGTGTTGGCATTTTATATAGTTTCCTGCTCTCCTGCATTTCCATTGTCCTGAGGATTTGGTTCCTCACATTCAGTTTGTCTTGTTCTTCAATATCTTGAAAAAAAAATAGCCTTTCAAATATTTATTTAGATTTGCAGTTATAATTGGCTTTGGGAAGTGAGGGTGAGATGGGGTTTGGAGGAGAAGTCATAGTCTGAAACCAACTCCTGCAACAGAGCCAGAAGTGATTTTCCTACTTCAGTGATTTTTTACTTTAATTTTAAACTTCATCACTCCTGCTTTCTTGAGGTTTATTTTATTGTTCTTTTACTTACTCATTACCTTGAAAACTTTCTTTATCTGCTTGCATTCTTTCTTGTGTATTTTTTTAAGGCAATGTATTTTCTTCTGAACTTGACTTTAGCTATATATTCCACAGGTTCTGGTTTTTGCTTTGTATCCAATTCCCCTTCCCTACCCCACCATCCTGAATGTTTTGAAATTTCCCTTTGGATTTTGTATTAAACCAAAAGCATTTAAGAAAGAATTGTATTTTTTTTTTAATTTCTAGAAGCTAAAGTTTTTTTTTTTTCTTTTCTGGTTTTGTTACTAATTCCAACTTTATTGCATCCTAGATAATGAATACATTATATTTTGGAATTTGTTGAGGCTTCTCTCAGTTTAAGGTATGAATTTAATAAGTGTTTTCATGGTTCTTGAAAACAAAATATATTCTCTGTTACTCTTTACTTCCTTTACTGGCTTTGGGCTTTGTTTGTTCTTTTTCAGCTCCTTTAGGTGTAAAGTTAGGTTGTTTATTCGAGATTTTTCTTGTTTCTTGTGATAGGCCTGTATTGCTGTAATCTTCTCTCTTAGAACAGCTTTTGCTGATGCACCCTTGTGTTTTCATTTTCACTCATCTCTCTCTTTTTTTTTTAATTTTCTCTTTGATTTCTTGGTTGACACATTCATTGCTTTAGCATGTTATTTGGCCTCCATATATTTGTGTTCTTTCCAGATTTTTTCTTGTGACTGATTTCTAAGTTCATTCTAGAGTGGTTGGAAAAGATGCATAATGTGATTTCAATCTTTTTAAATTTATTGAGACTTGTTTTGTGGCCTAATATATGATCTGTTCTGGCAAATGTTCCATGTGCACTTGAAAAGAATGTATATTCTGTTGTTTGGGAACAGAATATTCTGTATATATCTGTTAGGTCCATGTGGTTCAATGTGTCATTCAAAGCCACTATTTTCCTGTTGATTTCATGTCTGAATGCTTTCTATTCCTTTCTTCTTTTTTTACTCATGATATTTTTGTATGTATGTATCTTTATTCTTGTTCATATAGTTGAGAAATTTCACTTAGGAAGGGATTGTGATTTGATCCAGATTAATGATTATTTTACATGTGATACAGAATTAACCTTTTTTTCTTCCAAATTGAGATATTTAGGCAGTGAGATATTTAGGCAGATCTTTTTGTAATGCAAATGTCTTACATCCCCCTTCTCCTATTTACCATGTGGACAGATTTTTTCTTCTTAATGGGACTTCTCTAAATAATTCTTCATTTGGCTCTATGTCCTCTGCTTTTCAAGCATATACATGTGAGGGAATTTTTTTTTTTTTTTGCCAACCTTTGCTTTTCTGTCCAACAATTGCAAACAAGAGTTGTTTGTATTCCTTGTACACCTTTTACCTTAAAAATAATATCTGCTGGATTTTTGGTGACCAACTGCCATAAATACCCTCTCTGTACTTTTTTCCTCTCCACAACATCTACCGGTTTGTGGTTTTGGGTTTTGTAGACTTATACTTTTTTTGAATCTGGATTTTGCCTGTTCCTTGCTTTTTCTGAGGGGGAACTGCTAACTTTTCATCATCACCTTCAAATTGGATGTCTGATCTACATTTTGATTTTAGATTATAAGAGCATAAAGGAAGCATAGAAAACTTAGGGTCCAAGTATTTTATTTTGCAAAAGGTGAAATTCAGGCTACAGTGAAATGGTATTCCCAAGCCAATGCCAAACCTATTATAAGTAGCAATATAAAAATCAATGCCAGATCTCTTGACTCTCAATCTAATCCTATTTCAGCCATGTGAACTATTCTACTTCAAAACTTCTAGTGAAATATGTCTCAAACCAAGTGGCTTGTTAGCAAGTTCAGAAAATATTTGTAAACCTTAGAAATGTGGACAAATTTTCTCAATAATGAAGAGATAATTTTCAACCAACATTTCTACTATAATAAAAAATTTTGATAAAAGTCCAAATTAACTAATACTTTAATTTTAGGGATTAATTATGTAATGATCTCAGCTTTTGGAAATTATGGTGGGATTTTGTTGCTACTGAACACTATGGTGGCCAGTAGGCCAGAAATGTCTGATTCTGTGTTGCCTGCTATCACTCAGGACTTATCCGAAGTAAGTAAAAACCATGTGCACTTAATTGCTATTTGAGACTTTGCTGGAGTTACCCATGAATTTATTCTGGACATGTGGACTACCCTGTGGCTTAGAATAAAACAATTTCTGTCCCTAATCCCAAATTTTTATTTATTAATTCAGCAGTATACATTTGTGCTAGATTCAGTTTTAAGCACTGGGTGGAGAGTGATGAAAAAACAGACACTATCTCTGCCTTCATAGAGCTAACATTTGTTCTGGGAGACAGACAATAATCAGATTTATAGGTACATAGATAGATAGATGATAGGTAATTGAATATTGCCATAAAAAATGAAATGAGGGTGTAAGTGAATGTAGTTCCCGTATTTTCCTCCTGTTACTCATGCCCATGTTTGAAGAGCTCTGGAGGCTGGAGGGGAATAGTTTTAAGGATTGTAGAACTACAGACTCACTATCTACATACTAGTTCAGGTTAGAGATGGGCAGTATTTCAGCACACACAGTCTACCTTATTAGCATAACATGGACTTTATATTGCCCTGTGCTTACATATTTTGAATTTTATTTCATAATGTATACGCAACTAATGAATCATCGAACTTTACATCAAAAACCAGGGATGTACTGTATGGTGACTAACATAATATAATAAAAAATATTATTATAAAAAATAATGTATTGCTGTGCTTTTGGGTCTGATTGAAGTGTCAAAGCAATAAGCCTGTTCATGAGCTACTAAAAGAGTGATGGGGATGGGAACAACATTAGATATAATGGGAAAAAGAACCTTCTGTAGTGATGTTTAAGTTGAAATATACCTGATGAGAAAACGAAAGCCTGCAAAGACCCCAGGGTAGGTCATAGGAACAGCAACAGGCTTCACATGTTTGAAACTCAGAAAGGAGGATAGTGTAGCTGGTATTAAGTGGAAGACAGAGTATTGAAAGATAAGATCAGGCTAATGGGTAAAATTCAAATCATAGAGATCCTCGAAGGTATAAAAGGGCTATGGACTTTACTCTCACTATAATAGGAAGCCATTAGTGTTGTTTTTGGTTTTGGTTTTGGTTTTTTAGGCACTACAACAGATTCTAAGGCCACAGAAATGAAAATACTGCTACAATCCCTGCTCTCAATGACTTAAAACATCAACAGCTTTGGTTTATAGTATGAACTTTCATTTCTTACTGCCTCTACCTGAAACTGAATGTTTTAATTTTTCTGTGACTATATATACCTATGTGATTTAAATTATTAGAATATATAAATAAATTATTTCTTCCTCTCTGATTCCATTTTATTGGTATCTGCAATCATATTTATTTGATTCAGTTTAACTTCTTTTCTTTTATCCTAATTGCTTGGCCAATATAATTTTTATCATATTTTTAAGGGAGTTTTAACCCAGAACATTGAATAAATGATGGCTGTGACCTTCTTATATATGGTAACTTTCCCATTTTATAACTCATTCCCCTGGATGCTTATGCTGTATTTTAAATTAGACTGTGAATAAGGTACCATGCTTAGATGACTCTAATCTGTCAATAACCAATTATGTTATTTTCTGTGCCTGTATTATCCACATACCTTTATAGAAGTTTTTAACTTATCTATTGCCACATAAACAAACTACCCCAAATCTTAGTGGCTTAAAATATATTACTTCCCACTATTCTAATATCTGAGCTGGGTTTAGCTGGGTGGTTCTTCTGTTCCATGTGGTGACTGCTGATGCTTGAATGTCCACAATGGCTTCTTTACTCACATTTTTCACTCCTCAGCTGCAGGAGTGGTTGGAATAACTAGGGACTGGCTGGATATCTCTCTTTATCTACATGGTATATCCATCAGGATGGCTGGATGTTTCAAAATAGTGGCTCTGGGTTCCAAGAAAAAGCATTAAAATAACAACTCCAGTGTGCAAGCCTTATTAAACCTCTGCTTGTATTCAGCTTGTTAGTGTTCCATTGGTCAAAATCAAATGGTCAGTCCCTGAGTCATTGTGGAAAGGAACTACACAAGTGCATGAATACCAGGACTGGTGCATTAGTGGGTCACCAAAATAGTAGCTATCGTTTCCAAGAGGAAATCCTATTTAGCGTCTGATGATCACATGTTTAAATCAGAGTTAGTCTGCATTGCATGTGAATTCAGTAGAACACCTGAGAATTTCTCCAGCATGTAATACGTAGCTACATGGCTACATGGCTACAATAAATGGCTGTGATTTGGGCAAAGACTAGGGAAACCATTACCATGAACACTTGATATGGTAAGTCAGGGTTCTTCCTGAGGATTTTTCATTCAGTGGGTTCTGACCTTGTGAAATGGCTCAGGTTTAAGAGCTAATTTTCTTAAATATAGTTCGAACAAACTACAGATTAAACAATATCTTGTAAACTGCCTAGTTATTTTGTCCCAGGAGCTCTGTGTTCTAGTAATCATCTCCACGGATTTCTGCAGATCAACTCCCCTATTTGTCATGCCAAACTTTCTGTTAATTACAATTCTTGTGCCTATTTTGTTTCTGGTGGTTAAAGTGTTGGATGCTTATTTTGGGACCCTATCATCCCTTTACTTCCTGGGATCCTCCTTATGTAAAAACCGCAGCCTTTAGATGATAGCTGCTACAAAACTTCTTAACAATTCTGGTTCCTCTCTCAGTAACACATTCTTTGTCACTTTGATAAACAGTGTTCTCTGGGCCTCTTCATAAAACAGTCATATCATGAGTTTTCTGTCTGCTGTAATATATTATCTTTAGCAAGCTTATCTGAACTTTTAATCGCCCTTACTCTACTATTTGCTGTAGCAATTCTACTTCATGTAGTATGAGCCATCAATTTCCCCAAGCTTCACAGTTCCAACTAAGCAGTGTATTAGCACCATTTACATCTCCTGAGGCTTCAGGATGTTAAATACTATATCTCAGAAAGGTGAATCCATGTTGAAAAACCCTCCATTATTCAAATTTATGTCTCCCTTGATTTGATTCAACTCGTTCAGGATCCAGTCCTGAATCTTGCTGGCACATGTTGACTAGGTCTTCCATCTTTTGACTTATAGACCCTTTCTTCCCTTAGGGGGCCTATTCTTTTTCACCTGGTCATATTGCTGCTGGATCCTAATTATTAATCTGGTGGCCAAGAGAGAAGATGGAGATTAATAATGTGGAGAGATGAAATATCTTGTTTTCTAAGGCACAAGCTTATGCATTGTCAAGCAAGGAAGAAGTGCTAGCCTTTTTCATGGAGAAGTGGTATAATTCCTGGGCAAGGAGTTGAGAGGAATCTGAAGATTAAAATTTTTAAATGTTTTGACCCAGAGATCCAAATATCACCATCCCAAGTTTCAGGGTCCATTAATTCTCAGTCAGAGCCCTGATCTTGGCATAGCAGACTTGTTGGAATTGAGAATTTGAACTTCTCTGGAGTTCTGCTACTCATAAAATTAAGTCTTGGGTCTGATCCTTAACCTTCTCTGACCTCCAGCCACAGCGGATGAGAATCTCTTTATTCTTTATATGCTTCCCTAGGAGGCTCTTGGTCTTTCAAAATTTGTTTTATATTGATGATTAATACCCTCCACCATTTGTTTTCTTCTTTCAATGAATCAGTGGTTTTTGTTACAGCCATCCAGTTGCATAGTCCTTATCATTACTATTTTCCTCTAACCTCTCATATGTCTGAGATATTACAGCCATCAATCCATTCCTTTCCTCTGGCATCCCATCCCAGTTCACCACTGAAAAAAGTTTTAGTAGCAATTACACTGAAACCATATGCCAGGAGCTATCAATGTCAGTGATGATGTACTCAGTGCTGGAATGGGATCCAGCTCCAAATTTCATTTTAGAATATGCTTCCTAGGCCTGCTCCTGATACCAACTGTCATAAGTTTTCTGGGAAATACATATGATATTTACATATAGGAAGTTTGTTGAGAAATATTCTTAGGAACAACAAACATAATGGGTAAGGGAAGTAGGATTGGGTAAAGGAAGAAGTTGAACAAAGAAGCAGTTGCAACACAGACCTCAAGTCCTACTTTCAGGAGTTCTTGCGCTGAATGACCCTTCAAAGATGTCCTAAATGTGTAAAAGGGTCCAGCCTTTTAATCCCACATTAAACTCCCACTGGAGCCACTGCTAGATATAGGTTGCCTTACAGGGAAGGTGAGGAACCTTCCCTGTGAGGCAATGAGGGAGCTTCTTTTTTGCAAAGGGCAATTCCTAGAGAGAACTCAGTTGTGAGCTGTCCTTAGCCAATGCTCCCAGTAGCTGGGAGATGCATGCCACAGAACTGAAGAAGTGGCTTGCAATACACCACAGCAAGCACTACTTTAGCTGATTGCCAAAGCCATATCTATTTTCAAACTGATCTCTTAGAGTAGACATCTATTTTTCGATCTACCCACATCACTTCTCTCTTCCTCCTGGGAATAACTTTCACCTTTTCTTAGGAAATTATTTCCTTCTAATCCAGTCACGTGCTCTGGATTTGTGTAGCCAACTTCTTAAATATCCTAACTCCTTCTCCAACTGTTGTTAATTGTCCCAAGGATGAGCACCTAACCTCAGCAAGATGAATTAGCATGCTCCACACCTCCCTTCCTAACTGCAAGATTAGCTCCTGAATCAATCTAGGTCAACTAAAGCCCTTCTTTATGAATTTTTATAACAGTTTTATTGAGATATAATTCACATACCATAAAACTCACCCTTTAAAATTGTATAGCTCAGTCATTATTTGTATATTCATCCAGTTCCACAGTCAACCCCACTAATTTTAGAATATTTTCATCATCCTAAGAAAAACCCATAATCTCTAGCAGTCATTCTTCATCTAAACCTTGGCAATTACTAATCTGCTTTCTAACCCTAATCCCCAATCCTTGGCAATTACTACTCTACTTTCTGTCCTTAAAGATTTGCCTATTCTGGACATTTCATGTGGTCTGGATATTACAATATGTGGTCTTTTTTGTCTGTCTTCTTTAAGTTGACATAATATTTCCATGTTGAAGTGTGTATTAGTACTTCATTCTTTTTTATTGCAGGATAATATCCCATTGTGTATCATAATGACCACTTTTTTTAATCCATTCATCAGTTGTTGGACATTTGGTTTGTTTTCACTTTTTGACTATTATGGATAATGCTGTTTTGAATACTTGTGCCTCGTGTTTTTCTAAATTTGAGCCCAGAGAGATCAACTCTCAATCCTACTCAGTTTGCCTCAGCTGGGTTATGTTTTTAACCTTTTAAAAAAGCTATTCTAGAAGAAGAGAAAATAAGTGAAGCAAGAGAGAACAACCCCTTTATTTCATTTTCCCACAAAGCCCAGGTACATGTACCACTGCCCTCCCCCACAGCTTGGTTATATGATCAATTAAAATATCTCATTTTACATAAACAGCTTTGAACTGTGTTTCTGTCATGTGCATACAAAAGAGTTCAGGTGAATACATGACTTCTGACAAAACCTTAAATAACACTACCAGCAGGGAAGCTATTTAAATCCCAAAAGTCTGAAGTCTAGAAAAACTTACAGGGGCTTCCTATTTCTACCTCCCTCATCTCTTGTGGAAATAATCTGTCTATGGAAATAAACCCTAGTCTTAGAGCACTAAACTCCAAAACTTACTTTGCCCAGAAGGTTCCCTAATGATATTTAATAATCTCTTTCATTTTAGGCTTAAAAATGTGTTTAACACCTTTATTTATGGTTTGATTCTATATGGATTAAATTGTCATTAGTTTACAATCTGTCTTCTTCATTAGACTGAAAGCTCTTTGAGGCCTGAGATTTTTCTTGTTCAGCTTTGTATTTCTAACAGTTCTCATGGAAATGTATTCAACAAATACTTATTAGTCATCTATTCTATACAAGACACTATGATAGGCCTGGGGTTAGAAAAATGAATAAGATCCTGTGAGAAGTTTACATTTTATTATAGGAAGTCTATATTTATATCAGTAAGAATAAACTATGTAACTCTTGTTATGGTAAAAAATTAAGTACAGGGGACATAAGAAGATGGAGCCAATTCTACTCAGATCATTGAATCTTAGATTTATAGGCAAATCCACTCTTAAACTCAAGGAGGAAATCCTCTTTCGATTCTGACAAACTATGCAATGGTTAAGCAAGTGTTAATCTGCACTGTACGTGAGTTCACTAACTAGCCCATTTCAGATTCACAGAGGAGCCACAAGTCTCATACTCATCTGTATTGTGATTTCTAGTTCATTTGGACACATCTCAGATGGTGGAGCTTTTCTCCCCTTACTGTCTGAATAGGAATTAGATAGGTAGGCCTCCTTCTGAGAACTGGAAGGATCCTAGGAGACTATTAGACCATTCTCATTGGTTATGTTTATTTGGGAGGGGACTACCCAAACCCTTGCATAATAAGTATTTCTGCAAAGGGTGAAAAAAATGACACACTTCTCTCACATGTAGCTTCTTTCTTTCTTCTTTAAGGTTATGTTTCTCATTAAAAAAAAAGAAAACGAAAAAAAAAGAAGTGGTGGGCCAGATAGAAATGGCTATCTATCAGTTGGTCACTGAAATCATATCCCTTCTTACTAAGTGCAAAATGTATGAAAGGGGAAACTATCAATACAGTTGGTGTGTGTCCACTTCAATCAGAATTTTAAGAAAAGAAGACTGAAAAAAATCTCTCTTTTAAGGCTATTATAGTAATGAATAAGTTATAGTAAAGATTTAGAAAGTAAAGTGATTATCTCTATACTATAATAGTTTCACTGATCTATTATAATTTTCTTAATTGTTTGTTTTATTGTAAGTTGAAGTTACCTTGTGAAAATAGTTTTAGTGTTCCAAGGGGCACTTTTCCTGAATTAAGACTACTTTAGAGATTTTATTTTAGTTACTTTAAATTGGTTAGGTGTAGGGATAATTGAATCTCAGGGAGGGTTTTTCTTACTGTAAGGCTAGGCCAACTTCCCCATGCCCTTCTCTAATCTGCTAAACATCCCATATAACCCATTACCTACTCTATAATATTATTCCTTCTCTATTATAATGGAATACTCTCCTACAATTATTCTGTTACTATTACTATTATTTGACTTACGGGAAACACTCCAAGCATAAAAATCATGGTCATGACACATAGGAGATATTCAACACATAATTGCTGAGTGCCTAGATAATAATCCATTATAATTGTTTTGAATATTCACCTTTTTTTCAAATTCCTTAGTGCAATTTCATGGCAACAATTCATTGTGTCTATAAAACAAAATTCTTTAATTTTTAAGTTGAATTTTTATTAATCCTGCCTGTTAATTATTATACTATTAAGGTCTCTTCATGAATTATATATTTTAAATGTCCATTACATATCATTATGAGAATATTATACACATAGAAGATGCTCAGTAAATATTTATAGAATTAAAAATAGCTTTTCTTTTTAATCTTAAATTTTTAAATTTTTCATCTTCTATTTGGTTACTCTTCAATACTAATTTCAGTCTTCCAAAATAAAAGGCACATTTTTTTTATCAGTGGGAAACAAATGTAGGAAAATTTATACAAAATACTTTTAGTAGCACAGGATATTTCTTAGATTTCTCAGTTTTTCAGAGTGCTTTCCTACTCACATCTCTAGCCATTTGACAAATTCAATATACCTTTTACTTTCTGTTTTTTGGCTATTTAGGCTACCTCCTAGGAGGTAGCTATGTTCATGCCTTAAACTCCTCTCTCTGTTGCAATATAATTTTAAATGTTCCTCTCCTATGTACATTTGACCTAGACTCACAGAGAAATCACCCCTGCCTTCTCTTTTCTTCAAAAGTATACATGGTTTTGATTCCAGGAGATCTTCATGAAGAAATATTTTTCATTGATCCTTAAAGGGTTCTTGGACCCAATTCCAACGTGTATGTGAGTGTGTATGTGTGTGTGTGTGTGTGTGTGTGTGTGTGTGTGTGTAGAGGTTTTCCCACGCCAACAAATAATTTTCAGACACCAGCAGGGTGTCTGAGAATTCAACTAAATTCTGACACTATTTACCTGGAGATAACATGAGATTCCACTTCAGGATCCTCCACTTCAGATGCTTGTCACAAACCGAGGTTGTTACCTGTGCTTCTGACTGACTGGTTCAGAGGTTCCCATGACCCTCTCCGGGGGTTCAATTAATTTCCTAGAATGGTTCACAGAATTCAGAAACATTTTCTTAGTATATCACCAGTTTATTGTAAAAGAATAAAAATCCAGAATAGCCACATGAAAGAGATGGATAGGGAAGGTATATGGGAAGGGGCACAGAGCCTCCAAGCTCTCACCAGATGTGCCACTCTCCCAGCACCTCCAAGTGTTCACCAACCTGTGAGTTCTCTGAACCCAGTTCTTTCAGGTTTTTATGGAGGCTTCATTACATAGGCGTGATTGATTAAATCATAGGCCAACAAATTCGGCCCCCACTCCTTCCCTCCCTAAAAGTTCCAACCTTCTAATCACTTGGTTGGTTTTCCTGGAAAACAGCCCCATCCTTGGGTGCTTAAGAAAATGACCTAATTAACATAACAAAACATACTTTGTATCACTGTCAATGCTCAGAAAATTCCAAGGGCTTTGGGAGTTGTGGACACAGACCAAATAAATATGAGAAGTGTATAATTGGTCATCCGAACAATCAAATATATATTTCTTATAAATTACAATATCACAGATCCCGGTAAAGATGGCCTGAGATTTCCCCTAGCATTCCTCAAAGGCTTGGGATGCATAACCTTTATATGAGGTCTTGCAACAGAATGTAGAGCCTGTGCCATTGAGAACCCCTGTCCTAAAATCTCATAGATACTCAGTAAGGCAGCAGAAGTCCTCCATATGTGTCCTCATAAAAAGAAGGATTGGTACCACACAACTGGTCTCTCAGAAGGTAGGGCATGAACTCTAAACTACCCACAGGACAGAAGCAAAAATAATTCTCAAAATATCTGCAGGAGATACTATTCTCTTGGTATTGGTTTCATATTACAAACATTTCTGTTATTTGCTTTTGGAGAATGAAGACTTAATTTTTTGTAAGAATTCTCACCACAAAATGTCACTTTCTGTTCTTATTCCCTTTTCTTTTAGCTCTTTATAGAGTCTATTATGCTAACTGCTTTTTCTTCTCTGAATGATTGTTTCAGACACTGACTGCAATGACTTGCTTATAATGTCATAGTCCAAGATGATCTGGACTTCAGAAGGAAACTTAAGTTCACTTGCTTCAAATAAATGTCCTCATTTTCTTCTCTTCTAAACTGTTCCCAGGCTACTCACTACCCTATGAAATTATGAAGTAGATGTGGAAAATAATTTCTATATTCTCTTCCAATTCTTGGATTGTGTCAAGGGGGCACACTTCTTAGAACCTGCCCTAAGCACAGTAATAGCTAGTTAACACCACTGGCTAGAAACATTATCTTTGCTTCTCTTTCTGTTGAAATTTTTCTCCAACCACTTCCTGTTATTGTCTTCTTGTTCCAAACACTCCCAATTTCAATTTTTCTTTAATATGATTGATTTACAATGGAAACTGCCCCAACAATCACATTGCTTACAAGAATATTCTTGATCCATCTGATGGTCCAAAGGTATATTTCAATTACTATAGAACCATTTAATATTACTTTATCTTACACAATTCTCCACAAAAACTGAAGCAGAATGTCTAGGAAGGGCTGAACCTTTCATCATTATATGTTCAGTGCCTGGCACTGTGTCTTGCATATGGTAGGCACTTACTAAACTCTTTTTGAATGAATTAATAAATGAATAATGAAAACCTGAGGAGTAATGTCTCTTTTTATCAAAGGAGGAATGAGAAACGAAGTTAACTGATTCAGATATTGAGAGAACCACAGTGTGTTAGATGCTAAGGAGAACATCAATATAAATTGGGCAGAGAGTGGGGCTGAAACCCTAATCTAATCAAGGGTAGAAATAGAAGCAAATTACCAGAGTTCACAAAGACAGCCAAACAAACAAAAAGAAAAATGGAGAATTTTAGATTTCTTGACATTTCAAACATTATAGATTTTTGGGTGTTAAAATTCAGATATACTGAGCAGGCTCCCTTAGAGTAAACTCACTCTCACTGTTAGCACATGCAGGAGTATGGAAGGGGGGCAGAGTCAGCTAGAGTGTAAGCAGAAAACTCAGTTCCACAAATCATCCTTAGCTGAATCGAAAAGAGAAGATTCAGCACATCTCCTGAATCACTAGAGAACAGAAGCAAGTACACAATTCAAACAGCCCCATAGGAAGGAATATCAAACAGCTACCACAACCACCAATGGACAATGAAATACTGTTCCACATGGACTTAGCAAATTAATGCTAAAAGGAACTGAATATTCCTTTTTATTACTGTTCATCCCATGTCTTTTATTTATTTATATATTTTTATTGAGGTATAGTTCACATACAATAATAGTTCTAGGTGCACAGCATAATGATTTGACAATTATATGTATGATGACGTGCTCATCACAATGTTTAATTACTATCTATCACCAAAAAAAGCTGTAACAGTATTATTGACTATATTTCCTAGGCTGTACTTTTCATCCCTGACTTATTAATGTTTTTTTAGAGAAAGAGAGAGAATCTTAGGTAGGCTCTTAACTGACTGAGCCACCGAGGCTCCCCTTGACTTACTAATTTTTGACTGAAAGTATGTACCTCTTAATCCCCTTCATCTATGTCACCTATTATTCCCCACCCTCTCTGGCAATCATCAGTTTCTTCTCTGTATTTGTGAATTTATTTCTAAGTTTTTATTGTTGTTATTGTTGTTGGTTTGTTTTTTAGATTCATATAAGTGAAAACATATGGTATTTGTCTTTTTCTGTCTGACTTAGTTCACCTAGCGCAATATCCTTCAGGTCCATCCGTATTGTTGCAAATAACAAGATTTCATTCTTTCTTATGGTTGAGTAAGATTTTATATATATATATATATCACATCTTCTTTATCCATTCGTCTATGGACAGACACTTAGGTGGCTTTCATGTCTTAGCTATTGTCAATAATACTGCAATAAACATAGGGGTACATATATCTTTTTGAATTAGTGTTTTTGTTTTCTTCAGGTAAATATCCAGAAGTGAAATTAGTGGATCACATGGTAATCCTATTTTTAATTTTTTGAGGAACCTCCATATTGTTTCCCATAGTGACTGTACCAACTTACATTGCCACCAACAGTGCATAAGTGTCCCCTTTTCTCCACATCTTCATCAACACTTGTTAGTTCTTGTCTTTTTTATAATGGCCATTCTGACTGTGGTCAGGTGGTATCTCATTGTGGTTGATTTGCATTTCCCTGATGATTAGTGATGTTGAGCAGCTTTTCATGTGTCTGTTGCCCATTTCTATGTATTCTTTTGAAAAATGCCTATTCGGGTCCTCTACCCATGTTTTAATAAGATTGTTTGGTGTTCTTTATGTATTTTGGATATTAACCCCTTATCAGATACATCATTTGCAAATATGTTCTCCCATTCAGTAGGTTGCCTTCCTGTTTTGTTGATGATTTCCTTCACTGTACAAAAATTTTTTAGTTTAGTGTAGTCCCAATAGTTTATTTTTGCTTTTGTTTTCCTTGACTGGGGAGACATAGCCAGAAAAATATTGTTAAAGTCAATGTCCAGGAGATTACCACCTGTATTTTTTTAAGGAGATTGGTTCATGGTTTCAGGTCTCACATTGAGGTTTGTAATGCATTTTGAGTTTATTTTTGTGTAAGGTATAAGAAAGTGGTCCAATTTCATTCTTTTGCATTTTTGCATGTACCTGTCCAGTTTTTCCAGCCTTATTTATTGAAAAGACTCTCTTTTCCCCCTCTATATTCTTGCCTCCTTCATTATAGAGTAATTTACCATATAATCATGCATTTATTTCTACTCTGTGCCATTGATGTATGTGTCTATTTTTGTGCCAGTACCATACTGTTTTGATTACTGCAGCTCTGTAGTATAGTTTGCAATCTGGGATTATGATACCTTCAGCTTTGTTATTTTTTGAGATTGCTTTGACTTTTTGGGGTCTTTTATGGTTCCATATAAATTTTAGAGTTATTTTTCCTAGTTCTGTGAAAAATGTTGTTGATATTTTGATAGAGATTGTATTAAATCTGTGGATTGCTTTAGGTAGTATAGACATTTCAACAATATTCTTCTAATTCAAGAGCATGGTATAACTTTACATTTATTTGTGTCTTCTTCAATTTCTTTCATTTGTAGTTTGGAGTCTAAGTCTTTCATATCCTTGGTTAAGTTTATTCCTAGGCATTTTGTTCTTTACTCAATTTTAAATGGGGTAACTGTTTTCTTAATTTCCCTTTTGGTTAGTTCATGATTAGTGTATAGAAATGCAACAAATTTCTGTATGTTACTTTTGTATCCCATGATTTGACTGAATAGTTTTTTTGGTGGACTCAGGCTTTTCTGTCTATAGTACTATGTTATCTGCAAATAGTGACAGTTTAACTTTTTCTTTACCAATATGGATGCCTCATTTCTTTTTCTTTTCTAACAGCTGTGGCTAGTCCTTCTAGAACTGTGTTGAATAAAATTGGTGACAGTGGAAATCTGTCTTATTCTTGATTTTAGAAGAAAACCTTTCAGCTTTTCACCAGTAAGCATGATATTAGTTATTGGTTTGTCATATACGGGTTTTATTATGTTGAGGTATGTTCCCTCTAAATCCACTTTGTTAAGAATTTTTATCATAAATGTATATTGAATTTTGTCAAATGCCTTTTCTGCATCTATTCAGATGCTCATGTGATTTTATCCTTTATTTTGTTAATATTGTTATCACATTGATTGATTTGTGGGTATTGAACCATCCTTGCACCCCTGGAATAAATTCTGCTTGATTACAGTGAATGATCCTTTTAACATATTGAATTCAATTTGCTAATATTTTATTGAGGATGCTTGCCTCTATCAGTGATATTGGCCTGAAATCTCCTTTTTCTTTTCTTTTTTTTTTGTAGTGTCTTTTCTGGTTTTAATATCAGGCTAACATTAGCTTCATAGAAAGAATTTGTAAGCTTTCCTTCCTCTTCTTGCTTTTGGAATAGTTTGAGAAGGATAGATATTAACTTTTCTTTAATGTTTGAAAGATTTTATCTATGAAGCCATTTGTCCTGGACTTTTTTGGGAGTTTTTAAATTATCAATTCAATTCAGTTACTAATAATCAGTCTGTTCAGATGTTCAATTTCTTCCTGACTCAGTCTTAAAAGATTGTATGTTTCTAGGAATTTATTCATTTCTTCTAGGTTGTCCAACTTAATGGCATAATTTTTCATAGTGAAAAATTCTCATACTTTTTAAAAAATTTACAATGTCAGTTAACTCCTCCTCTCTCATTTATGACTGTATTTATTTGATTCCTTTCTCTCTTCATCTTGATGAATCTATCAAACGGTTTATAAATTTTGTTTATCTTTTCAAAGAACCAGGTGTTAGTTTCATTGATCTTTTTCTATTATTTTAGTCTCTACTCCCTTTATTTCCACTGTGTTCTTTATTATTTACTTTCTTTTACTAACTTTGGGCTTTGCTTTGCTTTTCCTGGTTCCTTTAGACGCAAAGTTATATTGTTTAAGATTTTTCTTATTTCTTGTGGTAGGACTATATTGCTATAACATTCCCTTTTAGAATTACTTTTCCTGCATCCTAAAGATTTTGAACCATTGTGTTTCCATTTTAATTTGTCTCAGGTATTTTTTATTTTCTCTTTAATTCCTTTCTTGACCCATTTGTTGTTTAGTAGCATGTTGCTTAACTTCCATATGCTTGTGTTTTTCTGTTTTTTTTTCTTGTAATTGATTTCTAGTTTCATACTGTTGTGGTTAAAAAAGATGCATAATATGATTTCAATATTCTTAAATTTATTAATAATTATTTTGTGGCCTAACATGTGATCTATCCTGGAGAATATTCCATGTGCACTTGAAACAAATGTGTATTTTTTCTGTGATTATTCTTTAATATATGTTTATTTAGAAGAATATACAGTTTTTTATTAATGAATTTCCCCAAACACTCAATTTATCACAACTTGGTATGTTAGTTTCCTATTGTTCCTATAACAAATTACTACAAATTTAGTGGCTTAAAATAACACAAATTTATTATCTTACAGTTTGGAAGTCAGAAGTTCAAAATCAGTCTTACCTAGGTAAAACCCAAGTGTCCGCAGTGCTGGTTCCTTCTGAAGGCTCTGCAGGGAACCCATTTCCTTTGCCTTTTCCATCTTTTGGAGGCTGCCTGCATTTTTTCATTTGTGTTCCCCTCTCCATATTCAAAGCACATTACTCCAATCTCTGTTTCTTCACTATGTCTCGTCTCTGACTTTTCTGCCTCCATCTTATAAGTACCCTTGTGATTATATTGGGCCCACCTGGAGAATCCATGATACTCTTCCCATCCCAAGATCCTTAACTCGGTCCCAACTTCCTTGGAATGTAAGGTAACATATACATAGGTTCTGGGGATTAAACTGTGAACATCTTCAGGGAGACCATTACACAGTTAGATTAGTATTAAGTAACTAAGTTAAACATAGGGAAAGATAAGAAAATGAGGAAAGCCTATCAATAACAACAAAAAAAGTTTTATTGCTAGGAAATTCCTTCAGACTTTCTGAGTATTTCCTCTAGTTTTGAGCTAGCAAATGAGAAGTATAATAACATCCTATGAGAATAACATATAATTCAGTGTCTAAAGATCTGGACGTGTTCTTCAAAAGGAAAATTGTCCATTATATACAACCGTGAAGAAGCAAAATACTATTTCACTTTTACAACAGGTTACTGCTTTGGGGGGGGGGGGAACACAACAGTTTTATTTTTTAAAAGGATCCAGAATCTAAAAGTGGAAATGAAGCCAACAGCATTAGCAAAAGCATCCAGTCTGCAAAGGATGCAAGGAATCAGCCATAGCAACTGCAACAGGGCAACAGCGAATAACCTTAGCTGTCCATTTATTGGAACACAGAGTCAGCATGAGGCTCTTATAATCTCCACCAAGTGGGGTAATGATATTGAGGCATTCAATATGCTGCTAGAAAAAGAGTACAGGGGAAGAAGTCAATGGATCCAAGAGTTTGATATATTGAGAAACAAGAAACCAACTGTGGCTAGCATTTTTTGTCATTCTGTAACACAGGTAAAATCAGAAATCTGTGATTACATGCTGCTGGTGGCATTCTGCCTGAAAAAGCATCTCAGTGTGAGAATTACTGAGTGCCTCTTCCCCGAGAACAAATGTGAAACAAGAGATAACCCAGCATTTCAGACAGTATAATTTCCTTAAGGGAGAAAGCACAGGAAAATAAAGTCAACTGTGACTAAAGATGTGCTTGACATTGAGAAACAAGACCAAATGAGTGAAAACATTTCTAAAATATCTTTTCATAAATGCATGGGCAGTTAGAATACATGTAAGACTTAGGCCACAGCATCTCTGTCTGTCTGTGATCTCTACACATTTTCCTGTCTTTGTGAGAACAACGTCTACATACCCTCAACAAAACAGTGCCCACATTATAATGAATTATGAGTGCAGTTCATGCCTATTCTTAAAGATATAGATGTTTATTTCCATGAGATTATTTCCTGTGGGAAAGTAGGTAGGGAAACAAAAGCAACTTTTCGATATGAATATAGGTATAACCTTGCCCCTGATGCCCTGTAATCCTAAGCAATGACCTTACATAATTTTAGAAGGAAGGGGAAGATTATAATTAAGAGGGCAGGCTATGGAATCAGATCTAGGATTGAATTCTACCTGTTACTTAAAACTTTTAAAACCCAGATTCCTCATTTGTAAAACATGGTTAAAGCCACATTATTTTGAGAATCAAAGGGCATGACCATTGTGAAATACTTACACAGTGTTTGGCACATATAATACAAAACAAAATAGGGTAGCTGTTAACAGCAACAGTAATGAAACATAAGAACAAACAGGTAAAGGAGCTAAACATTACCTCATAACTTTTTTTTATAATAATTTTTTATAATGTTATGTCAGTCACCATACAGTATATCCTTAGTTTTTGATGTAAAGTTCGATGATTCATTATTTGCGTATAACACCCAGTGCACCATGCAATATGTGCCCTCCTTAATACCCATCACCAGCCTATCCCAATCCCCCACCCCCCTCCCCTCTAAAGCCCTCAGTTTGTTTCCCAGAGTTCACAGTACCTCATAACTTTGAACAAGAGTTATATTCTCATTCAGTACCTAAAACCAAAACAAAGCTGGAATAATTTTTGAGCTTTAGTGGAGGATTTTTCAGTGTTTTCTAGCACAAAGCCTTATTAAACAGTTTTTAAAAATCAGGGCCAAATTTTAAACACATTTTTGCTTTCATTTTTCCATTCAACAGGATTATATTGATGTAAAGTGTCCAAGTGATGATTCGAAAATGTGCTTAATTTTCCTGTGTATTTTACATCTTATTCTATGTATATTAGAGAAGACAGTATCATAAAATTGTATAGCTGGCAGAGAGTTGAATATAATTACTTCAAGTTCCTCATTTAGTGATTATACAAGGCTCAGAAATATTCACAATTGTCCTGGTTGCCCAGATAGCAAGGTGCCGAGTCCAGATGGCAACCATAGCCTTCTGATGTCCAATTCAGGGCTCTTCCTACAGGAAAGTTGCTTCATACATGTGACAGATACAATTTGCTATCTGAAGACTATCCTTATTAACAAATCTTTGTGTGCGTGGAGGGAGTGAGCATTGTGTATTTCCATGGAACAAACTAAAATGCCTTTGAACATTTGGACACTTAATTGGGGACCATAAGGTGGAATGTTTTTCTCTTCCTCCTCAAAATCATGGTTAAAGTATTTGTGAAGAATATATGTATATACATATCTATATATACACACATATATATGTATGTGTGTATACACACACACACACATGCACATATATATATACATATGTATGTACACATATGCATATATACATATGCAAATACATCAGTTAGGACATTGTCTCCCCAGTGAGTTGTTTTAAAAAGACTTATATGTTCCTAAGAATTGAATTTCTTTTTTTTTTTTTTTTAAGATTTTATTTATTCATTTGACAGAGAGAGAGACAGCCAGCAAGAGAGGGAACACAAGCAGGGGGAGTGGGGGAGGAAGAAGCAGGCTCCCAGCAGAGGAGCCCGACGTGGGGCTCGATCCCATAACGCCAGGATCACGCCCTGAGCCGAAGGCAGATGCTTAACAGCTGCGCCACCCAGGAGCCCCCTAGGAATTGAATTTCTGAAAATATTTACCAATGGTTTATATGTTCCCTGCAAACCAAACCCTCTCGTCTGTCTTTAACCTTATTGTATTGAGATCTCTTAGTAAACGGGTATTTATAGAAGACAACAAACTTCTCAATATATTATTTCATAAATTAGATAAAATCTCTTGCTATATTAATTCTAAATACAGAAAATCAACTTAAAGTTAATAATGACATTAAAGGAAATACTGGAAAGCAGAAAAATATATCTGCGACAGTTTCAGAATTGCTGTCGTTTCACACATTTCTCCAAGGTTTCTTTATTATGGTATAAACTATAAAAAACAAATCGAGTTATGTTAAAAAAGTTAACATTTTGGATACTTTGGATACTAAAAAAGACTTTGCATGAAATAAATAGTTGCTGCACAGCTCTCCCTTTTAGATTTCTTTTCTAAAAAGACGGAGAGGGACATTTAAGCCATGAATTATTACCAAATCTTCAATTTGATCTTCAAAAGTATTTTCAATTTCAAAAGGTAAATTACTAATTTAGAGATCTTGAGAGAAGAAGGTACATTTATATTAAGGCTCTGGGAAAAGTTTTAGTATTTCTGTCTTCAAAGCAAGCAAAGTAAACTCTTATTTGGAGAACCTATTTCAATCCATATCTAATTTTTTACTGGACCCAGTTCTGACTTGGAGCAGGAGAGGGAAATACAATTTTATATGGGATTTTAAATCACTTTACAATTTATGGTTCTAGGCTACAAAGTCTGGGCAAAATGAAATATTAAAAACATTCAACTGTATATCTACACCGACATCTTTATATTTTGAACAACCAGATCTATATATCTATTACTCCACTTTCCCGGCGAGTGTCTACGTCTGGTATCCCTATTTCTTCTCGGAAGTGGGAAGTATGGTGGAAGACCTAGAATGGGTCAAGAGTTGGAGTGATAGCCGACGTTGCTGTCAGATACTCCGAGTGAAAAGGTGAGGAGGGAACAGGACCAGAGAGTGTTTGGAGAAACCAGAGCAGCCTAAAAGGCAGGCAAGCGCAAGCCCCAGGGCAGTTTCACTTCCTCAGGTCTCCCGGCGAGGCCTGGCGGTGGCCCCGTGGCCCGAGCCCGGGGACTGCGTTTCCGGACGCGCTGGCCACAGGCGCCCGGGGTGTTCCGACGAGCGGCGGAGGCCGAGAGACGAGCTCGTGGGGCAGCTCAGGCAGCGGAGTCCGAGGCTCCGCGCGCATCAGTCCGCAGGCTGCCTGCCTTCGGCCGCCGCGATGCTGCCTGCAGCGACGGTGCGGACGGGCGGGAGCCGGCAGCGGGCCTCCAGCGGCCCAGCGCCCCCAGGTGGGTGTTCGCGCGTGCGGGCCGCCGGAGGGGGGAGGCCGGCGGGCTCCGGGGCGCGGTGGAGACCGAGCGCCCTTCCCTTCGGCGATAGTTGCGCCGCTGACGCCGGCGCGCCTCGGGGACGGGCACCGGGGCTGCCCCTTCTGTCTGCCCCTCAGAGGCGGGCGTCTTTGAGGGGCAGTCTGGCCGGGACGAGGTGCGAGCGCTCTGTGTTCGGACCACGTGGACCGCCAACTTTGGAGTGCTTAGAACTTTCCAGAGCACCTGGGACAGGGGTCTCCAGTTTCTCCAGTCACCTTGAGACGGGTTTTAAAGTGAAGCGCGTATTTTAAAGTCCTGCGTAATTCTAAAAATGCTGTCAACATGTTATTGCAAAACCGCTTGTCCGGTTTATCTGCCCTGCCTTACAAAATCCAACCCGGAAAATTGCTAGGATGGCCTGCGATTCGCTCATCTGACAGCTGACTCTGTGTAGAGCCTCCTAACCCGCAGATTTTGCTAACTTGTTGAAAGGAGAAGCCGTCCATGTTGTTGAATACGGAAATGGATTTATAGATCAAATGGACCTTAAGGCACTTGCAATCAGTTCTTTTTGAGTGTTTCAAATGCTTTTGTGAACTTTATAATGATTATAAAGTGTTCAATTTTGAAATTTTGAAAAAGCCTTCACTTGGGTATTAAGATTACTGGAGTTGTTCACAGTGAGAAATGCAAAAGAAAATCTGAGTGAAACTACTAATTTACTGAATAGAATTTCTCATAGCTTATCAGCATTTTTTTAAGGTAATGATGCTTCTCTTGGGTAGTGTATATTTTTAATATATAAATTTTAAAAGACTGCTTTTCTTAAAATGGGAAGTATATTTGTGACAATTTAAATGGCAAGAAAGGAATTAGAGCCATTGATACCTTGATATGTTAACATTTGTAATTTCAGCCTAACAATTTAGTTAAACAGAATGGGCTACAGTTTGTTCAAACTTCTTGATTGAACAGTTTAGCCAGAATAACAGTTTAGCCAGAATATGACTTTTATTCCACTTGATACTCAAGAATACTTTGAGGTAATTGCTGTTGTGAATAATGCTAGAGTGATGTGTCCCAACTGTTAGCTCATTCTGATTATTCCTGTTCCTTCTGTGTGTTTTTCCCCATTTGCTTTGGTCCTTTCCAATATGGTATTTATCACTTGTCTCATTTACCTCCTTTGGCCAAGGTTATGAATTTATTTCTTTTTTCTTTTTTTAAAAGATTTTATTAATTTATTTGAGAGAGAGAGAGAGAGAGAGAGAACACAGAGGGAGAGGGGGAAGGAGAAGCAGACTCCCTGCTGAGCAGGGAGCCCGAAGCAGGGCTCAATCCCAGGACCCTGAGATCATGACCTGAGCCGAGGGCAGATGCTTAACCAGGCACACAGGCACCCCTGAAATACTTTTCTTATAAGAAACTATCTTTTGATATTAACCCATGCCTAGTCCTGGGTATGAGTTGTTTTGTATGAGAACTGGTTCTGATTAATTCTTTTAACATAGGGAGAACTTTTTTGTGTGACGTCTCTCTCTGCTTTGGACAAGCGTTTCCACAGCATGGTAGACTTTAGCTTAACATGACACATTGTGGTAAAGTTAGTCCAACTTCATTGTAGAGCAGTGAAAGCTGAGACCCAAGTAGTGATTTTTCCCATGGTCCCATAACTAATAATTATTTGAAGATCATATTCATCACTTCACCAACAATTTTTTATTCCCCTACAAAAGCTGTGTGGTAATATGAGTATAAAATGGTAAACAGTTTCATGCCCATGAAGATTTTATACTTCTAGCTGTAGGTGTATGGTATATTATAATGACATCTGTGTATGGTGCCACCAGAAAGATGGATGAGTATCCAGTTTTTCTTTCAATGGAAGCAGGAACCCATTACTAAAGCAATGCAAAAATGTTGTACAGTAGATGAAAATTCCATTTAGGATGTATTTTTTCTGGTTTATATTTAATTAGATACTCTCCTCCGATGTACAAATGAGAAATTCTTCCTTTGCTTTATCCCAAAACTAGTAATTTTAAAAATAAATTTAATTTTAACTACTACCTTCTATTTATTTATTAAAGCGCAGATTATTCCCCACCCCATAGTTTTTATATTTTTTATTAACATTATTTGATGCCTTTGATGAGGAGAGTTAAATAAATTATTAGTTTAAAAAGAGAAGGCACCTACCCTGTCTCACCATGTGCTAGATCCTTATATATAACTTGTGAGGGACGTAGTTTGTCTGGGACTCTCTCTTTGTCTTGAAGTTCTTGAAGATTTGAAGCTTCTTATTCTGACTGCAGTCTTCCAACATAGCAAATAACCTTGATTTCTCCTTCTAAGGAAATACCCTGGTTCTGTTCTGGTGACTGGTAAAACTTGCCTCCTTTAGAGCAGCTGGAAATGTTCCGATAAAGTTACTTTTGCTGAGATTTTAAAGAGAGATAGCTCTCCTAGGGCATTTTCATTGTAATATGGAATAATTCTATGATATCTAATTGCTTAAGGTTTTCGATTTAAACAGCAGCATATGTGGTGTATACTTGGAAAATCAGAGGGAATTTTTTCACCACGTCAATCTGAACAGATATTGTAGGTGATCAAGCCCTACTTAAGATGGCCTCTGGACTCAGACTCCCTCACATCAGTCTAGCTTCATTGCTTACTTGCTGTTTGATCTTGGGTAAATAACTAAATCTGTCATTATCTCAGTTTATCCATTTAAAAAGCGAAAGTGGAGAGAACAATAACACTAACTTGAAAGAGTGGTTTTGAGGATTAAAAGAGAAAATGCACATGAAGTGATTTTCAGGGTGCCATAGCTAATAGTAATTGCTTAATACATGTTACCTACTGTTTTAATTCTTAGGTCATTGGTCAATAGTGTCATATTTACATATAAAATATAGAGTTTTTATTGAGAAAATAAACTATTGAATTGGGGGAAAACTTGAATGAAGTCAACAAGCGCCCACATGAAACAAATGAGGGTGCAAGGCTTCCTGTAGAAAGATACTGCTATATCCTTGGGGAGACATTGTGGTTAATAGTTCTGAGAGGAGAAAAAAAGAACAGACAATCAGAAGAACTAAGGATAAATTGATTTAAAGGGCATTAGGCTAGGGCATTTACAGGAAAGAAAGAATGGGAATTTAATAGGACAAAATGAGAACATGTTTTATTTTCCCATATCACAGAGTACCAGTTGTGACCTAGTTAAAAAATATATGTAAATATATGTGGAAAAGTAAGGATAAAATTGAAAATTATGGGATACTTCACTGAGTTATAAGAAGATGGAGAATCTACTTTACCAAAATATTTACTGCTTGGTTAAAAAAATATCCAATGTAAAGAATATTATTTCTGCCATATGTAAGTTGCATGTTTTAAGAATTTAACTGTTACCTGATTACCAGAGTTACATTGCTATTTTATTACTTTCTTTATATATTCTATAATATATTACAGTAATTTCAGAGACAGCTATGAAATAAAAATGGGAAGGGCAAGAATTCCAGAATTACTATTTAAAACTAAGTTGTTATATGGCCTTGTAATTCTTTGCTGTTCTAATAAAGAATGGTATCTAAGTTTCACTGCAGACATTGAAATAGTGCAGGTAAAAATGTCAGATATTATATGGAATTATGCCCCTCTCATATTTATTTTCACTCAGAGAAAAAGAATGATTTTTTTAGAAATTTACCACTGAACAGGAATTTCTTTGTTTTCAAGTGCTCCACATTGAAATAATCCAGAAAGACCACTTCCCTTTGTAATCATGAGAAGTAATTTTTCAATGCCTTGTGGTCTTTTATAAGATTTCCTGTGTATCCCATTAATTAAAATTAGTTATGTTTTATCACACTATGTGTCATATTTTCCTTTCCCTTAAGCTCTTATACTGTTTTTCTATATTAGTGATTCCCATGCTTCATTTTTAATGTGTTCCCCTTTATAAAAACATACTAAAAAAGTACAAGAAGTTTCTGACTTGAAATTTCATTTACTGTGTGCCTCATTTTTTGGTTATGATACATGCTGAAGATTAAGTCTTACCATTTGGTAAGGATCAATATTTCATTCATTTATTTGTTCTAACTTAGCCATAGGAAGGATCATGACTAACTTTCAGAAAAATAACATAGTGCCAAGACCACTTGAAATCCTGGCCTTCTTTTAAGACTGCATTTATTGTGTTAACTACTTTGAATTCATTTGATATGGATATCACATTACCTTGATAAGTGAGAGCATCAGAAGATTAGCACCTACTTTGAATAAGAAGTTATATTGTTCAGTACAATTATATGGAAGTATGTAATAATTCATTGTGTTATTTCATCTCCTACAAGAACTTTTCTAAACTATTTAAGTTGTAACTTCTAAGTCATCATATCTTTTTAGGGAGGGTATAGAGAGTGGAGAAACACCCATATCAGAGATGTGGGGAAGAAACATACCACATCAAAGTGATATGATTCTATAAAATCTTGTCACTAGAATGACAAACTATAGAGTATTTCTTGGGATGGTGTGAAGAATCCCTAAGATTTACACATTTTCCTCATTGGTTGATTGCATTTTATTTAGATTTAATAGACTGATATAAAATCTCAGGAGACAACTGCACTTTAGTGCAATTAGTCAACTACTGGGTCACTAATGAGAAAGTCAGTGAGATAAAACTGAAGCAAAATTATACCTTCATTTCAGTTAATGAGATAATTTCCTTAATTCTCTCATCACTTTTCAATAAAACTTTAGAACTTTCACTATTCCAGGTACTTGTCTATAGACCAGAGACCCATTCTTTATCAGCTCCAGTCCATCTGTACCCATGTTAAATGGTTAAAACCGTGTATCATTCAGATTCTTGGAAACAGTCACTTGGGTCAAGAACAGGCACTAAATTCAGAGGCAGCTTGCTGCTTTTGCTTACTGGCCAATGGTGTGTGTTGTCTGGCTTTTGGAGATTTGCTGGACTCAACAAAGCCTTTCCTTTCAAAAAAGAGAATGAGACTGTTGTCAGTGGAAGGGTAATGTTTGATGACACACAATAGAGGATGACAGCCAGTTGACTCTTGTCCACAATGGATGATTGGAAAGATGAGTTGAGGGAATTGAGGAGGACTGAAAGAGGGAGTAGTCTTAGTTTCTGACTTCATTTCCAGGCTATGTAAGATCCAGCTGCACTTGTTTCTCTGATCTGGTCTCCATAAAATGCCTGTAGTATCCTTAAAATTACCTTCTTTTTAGATGAACTAGTTTGACTGAGTTTCTCTTTTTTTGGAGGAAAAGAAGATTTTAGACTAGAATGACTTTATTTCTCAAATACTGCCTCTTCTGTTTCTGTAAAGCTTCTTCTCTTTTAGGAAGTTGTCATTGTTAAAATGATGTCTGCTATGCATCTTCCACCCAAAGTTAAACAACCTGTGAATTACATCTTTTATGCACTGAGAATAGGGTGTCTTATAAGTCTAGTAGTCCTCCTGATAAGAATAGTTGGTATTACCTTGCTTATTACTGAAATTTGAAGAAAATCCATGCAGCTATTTTTGTCTCTAAACTTAAAACCCCTAGAGTTGGTGAGGAAATAATTCACTCAAAGATTAATATTGTAAGAGTTAAGCACTGTTAAGAAGTTTATAATTTTGAATTATGTAGTTATAAAATTGTATCAATTATAAAATTATAACAGTAGTATTTTTAAATGTTTTTAATAGGGTGTTTTTACTTAAAAATTGATAGCATACTGTTTTTGGCAAATTTTAAAAATGTATTTAAATTGGGGCATGAGAGTGAGAGAATGCCTATGACATTTATCTTAATAAAAGAGGAAGAGGAGGTATAAAAGTAGCATAGTTTACTAGCTATTATCTCAGTCCCCCTGGTGGATTAAGTTTTTCAAAATAAGGGCAGCCAGTTGAGAAATCAGCATTTACGCTTCCCAGTAAATTGAAATACCTTCAAACCCTTAAACAACATGGATTTGAACTGGGTGGGTCCACTTACCCATGTTTTTTGTTTTTGTTTTTTGCGTTTTTTGGATACAGTATAGTACTGTAAGTGTATTTTTTCTTCCGTATGATTTTCTTGACATTTTCTTTTCTCTAGTTTATTTTATTGTGAGAATACAGTATATAATACATATACAAACTGTGTCAGTCAACTGTTTATGTTAATGATAAGGCCTCTGGTCAATAGTAGGCTATTGGTAGTTAAGTTTTTGGAGAATCACAAGTTAGACGCAGATTTTTGACTGCATGGGAGACTGGTGCCTCTAACCCCCCAACTGATTAAGTGTTGACTGTACCACCGTTGCCATGCGACGACGACATCTTATATATCCTGGAATCTGCATTCTGAATTCTCTATTCTGCCTTGCTAATGTGTTTGTTTATTTCCAAGCTAATATCTGGTAAGGAAAGTTCTCCCAAGAGATTTTCTTTTCCATAATTTTCTTGTTTATTTTTAGATATTCTTCCATTCTTCCACTTCCATTTAGAAATTATTTTAGCTACTTCTTCCATGAAACAATTGAAATATTGTGTAACACTTGATTTAGAGGCATTTAATGAAAGCAATCTAGCCATTTTAACAGAAAGAAGTTTGATATAGGAAATTAGGTTTTTACATAATTGATGTAAGGGGTTTGGGAGCAATCTCTAGTCTGGGCCATCAGGAATCATTTTCCTAACAAGGCTGCAGGAACCAGTTTTCATAACTGGTCAGGGGGATCTGCTATTTTATTACCATCAGGAAGCTGGGGAATCAGAAGGCACTGAACCAGCTGTCGGCACCTGGAACAGACTGGTGCCAGGATCCCAAGAATTTCTGGCTCACGAGCCATCTCCCATTTGCTGGATCTGCACCAACAAAAATAGATGCCTTTCATTCCATTGGAATGGTATTATATTTATATACTTATTTGGGGAGAGTCAACTTTAAATGCTATTAAATCTTCTATTGGATTAATTTGAGTAGAAAATTTTGTGTATGAAAGGCTCTAGGTTTCAAAAGAAATATATAGTAATTTGGTTTATTTAAATCAAATGATAAAGTTGGAGACTTTCCATTCACTCATGTTATAACCACATGAAAGTTGAACTTTCCTGTTGTGGTTCTGTGAACAAATGTAATAAGGTATTGCTTTCTATATTTAAAATGTCCTCCCATGTAAATGAATTTTCTCACAAAATTTATTCTTTGAATTGTTGTGACCTTTACATTGACATTATAGGAAGGAATATATCTAATGTTTTAAAAGTTAGTATTAAACTGTATAAGATGTTACAATAAAAAAAGCAATGCCTTTTCAAAAGAAATTTAAGATAGATCTTTGGATATGCATATAGAATTGCAGTGTAAAATATTTTTATTTGTATCACAGAGCAGTTGAACTAATTTCCTAATCTCTCACCTGTTTTCCTATACATTTTTCCAACTTAACCCTGATAAATACTATTTAAAAGACAACTGAATGTGTCCACATCTGCGGATTGATTGTCTATACCAGTATCTCTATCAACTCAAATATGGGAACTGTCACTTATTCTGTGACTTTGAGCAAAGTACTCATCTAAAATCCAATTTCTTTATATCGGAAATAGGTAACACACCTACTTTTGATATAATTAAATGTAATTCTGTTTATAAAGTGCCTGGAACATTCATAGCAGGTGCTTAGCAAATGGCAAATGTTATTACTTTCAGCATGAGCTAGTATTCAAATTTCACTCTTATTAGAAAGAATGTGTTTACAGCGCTCCTTCTTAGCACTTCTGGTGTCACATACTTATGAATCTCAAGACGGACAGCTTCATATAAATGTTCTTTCAGTTCTCCTGTTTAATTTTTCTGATTGCTTTATTAAACACATTAATATCTCAAATGTGTTTCTCTGGGTATTCACTATAGATTGAACTTGTTGAAATCTATGATCTGCTAAGAAAACAAATTATATGACTTTATATGTGAAATTATGTGTTGTCTTCAGGGGAAATAGTTAATGGGTAAAGAACACTTTCCTCCCATTTTGAGAATTCTGTTTTTATATCATTTTAAAATAAAAATGTGATTAATTTTTTCATTTCTTTATTCTTGAAGATTTATATATTATCCATATATTATCCTCCATCCCCTCTGCCACACCCCCCAAAGAAAAAAACACACACACACAGAAACTGGATCATAGTGGAGTTGATTCAGAGTCTCTTAACTTTTGGCATTTCTAATAGGCATTTCTAATAACCTCATTAGATAAAAATAATAGTTGATATAGTTGTATAGGTAAAGCTTTAGTGATGTTTTCAGAATTGCTTGAATTATGTCTAAGCAATTTATTCTCAAAAGAGTTTACATCTATACAATGTCTCACCTAGATCTTTGAGGGTCAGAAGAATAATAGAAAGGTCCTCCTAAGCAAATTTCTAGTTCTGAGTAACCTATGAGTAATTAGAAAGCACTAGTAATTATGGAAAGAAAGGGAGAGCTTTTCTATTTCTTTTGTGAGGACCAGTCTGCTGAGAAGTTAGCAATTAACACACATTTCATTTCTGCTTCTCCTTAGGAAAATACAGAAGATTCATTAAAAAGTATGTTCATATCTTATTTTATTATTTAAAAATATTTTATTACTTTATGACTCCTTAGAATAATTTTCTCATCTGCTGTGTATAAAAATCTAGGCTCCTCATTCTTTAGGTAATTCTGTTACAAGACCTCTTTGTACCTCATGATGAAAAGAGGAAAGAGCATTTGGTAAGACTGGCAGCATAGTAGGTGCTCCGTGATTGATATGTTATCATGTCTGTTGCTAGGTGAGTAAATGAGTGGACACATGGGACATTATGAAGGGTGACTCATAACTTCTTTTATCTGATGGCCAATACCTGAAAAACCTGAGCTCATACTCCCAGGCTGGCTTTCTTTAGTGCTGTGCTGCTCAAACTGTATTGTGTAGTATATATGCTCCTTGAAAAAAGTGTTGTGTAAGATCAGTTTTGAATGTGCATACTGGGACATTCCAGTGGCCTGAAAAATTCTACAACTAACAATGTATCTTCAGTTTTCTCTAATCCATTGTTTCACCAATGTATTTAACCATGGAATGCATTGTCATCTTAACACTAGTAGAGAAAAAGGGTTTTTTGCCAAGTTTTCATCCCTGTTAAATGGCAAAGAGAAGGAAAGGATGGTTCTTTCAAACCAGAGATTGGTAACACTGTGTTTAGCTATGTTTTCTTCAGTGCTCCAGCCACCTTTTGAGTGAGAGGGAGATGGGCTATATAAGGACTTTCGCTATTTTAGGAATAGAAATAGAAGGGGGTATAGAGTAGGGAAAATGACATTGGCAGGGTGTGCAGGGCACACATGATTTGCCTGTTTATTTAATTCCCTTATGATTAATTCTAACTATTCAAATGAGTGCTTTGACTGTGGGACGTGCCAGAGAAAATGGGAGGAAAATCAGAAGGGAATTATCTGTTAGGGAAGGTAAAGTTGTATGAATGAAATAAAACTGAGAATGCATGGGGCTCCTGGGTGGCTCAGTCAGTTAAGTGTCTACCTTCAGCTCAAGTCATGATCCTGGAGTCTTGGGATCAAGGGTCACATCAGGCTCCCTGCTCATTAAGGTTTCCACTTCTCCTCTGCCCTGCTCTCTCTCTCTCTCAAATAAATAAGTAAAATATTAAAAAAAAAAAAAAACCTGGAAACATTCTAAATGTAAGAATACTTTGGAGTGTGTGTACTTCTGCGGTTGGTATTTCAGTAGCATGTATGTGTCTCAACCAAGCAACTGATTTTACAGATATTTTCCCATGTCAGACTATATAAACCTGCTATGTCAGTAATCACGTAAGCTACGTAAGTGGCCTCATATTGTTCAAATATTAGGATTTTATTCATCAAAACATTCCAAAATTAAGATCAGTTTGGCCATCATCAGATTATTTCCATGTTAGAAATGTTTGTCAAGGAAACATACCTTTGAAGCAAACATAGGTTATTAGAAGTCACCCAAATAAATTACTGCTGAAATATTTTCCTAATGGAAACAACAGTAACTGATATAAATGCAGATAGTTTAAGCTGACAATTTTATGCCTTGGAGATTGACAAACACATGTAAACAACACTAATATGACAATGACTTTAATCACTCACATAGATTGGATGCTCTTTTAAGGGAGGAGTAGTCTCTGGCATCCATTTAGCAGAGGTAAGCACATTAATAGATGCTTGCTGATTGACTGGTAGCACAAAAGTGACAGGAAAATAGACATTAAGTTTATGAAAAAGTATAAATGAAGTTGTAGCCATTTCTGAATGCCCTACTTCTGAGGTATAAATCTAGCTCTACATAACAACCCCCGTTTTGACTTTCTTTTTCAAATTGATTTGAAGAAGGGCTTTTCCTAATTATGAAAAAATATTAAAAATTCACAAAACCTTTTACACAAAGATAATTTTAGGTCATTTTCCAATATTAAATTAACTTTTAATCTGATAACAGCTAGTTTAGTTATTTTTACTGAAATGTCTATAACTTAGAATATTTAGCTTATTAAAATATCTTCTGGGGCAAATAGAAAAAATATGATTAGTGTCCAAAAGCAAATGAAATTTAATATTCTCCTTGTGTGTCTAGGAGAAATCATTTTGTTTTACTATTTTTTTCTAGAATAATACATGCACATAATTGAAAATATGTACAATGACTAAAAAAAACTGGGAAAAGACATGGTATATATATATATACTTGTAGTTTTTATTTTTCTATGTTTACTTTTAACAATATTACTTGTTCAGCTCTGTAGTGTTATATATTTAATATTTGTGTATGCACTTTAAAGTTACATTTGTATGGCAGTTTAGTAACCTGTCATTCATAACTATTTCAATTTTGCTCTCTCTTCATATAAATCTATTGAACAGTGTTTAAAAAGAAAAGAAAACAAAGGAAAATCCACAATGATTTATTGGATAAAGAATAGATCTTCCTCCATACGAAACTATTAGTAACCTAAGGAAAGACTGAATAATTTTTAAGGATATAGGAAATACTTTTTCACTGTGCTGGATTTGAAGTCAAAAAAGCACAGGATTGGGCGCCTGGGTGGTTCAGTCAGTTAAGCACCTGCCTTCAGCTCGAGTCATGATCCCAGGGTCCTGGGATTGAGCCCCGCATCAGACTCCCTGCTAACAGGGAGTGTGCTTCTCCCTCTCCTTCTACCCGTCTCCCCTCCTCGTTCTCTCTCTCTCCCCCTCTCTCTCAAATAAGTAAAAATCTAAAAAAAAAAAAAAAGAAAAGAAAAAAAGCACAGGATCAAGTAGTGGCTCTGTCACTAATGAACCATGTGACTCGCTGATGCCCCGGAGACGTTATGTATATTGATGATCACATTAATTATTCATGAGAATGATTGGCTTATTATAATAATTCAATTAATATCTCTTATTTTAAGGGAAAACACTGCAGAAATTAAAATTGCTTTCTCTAGGCATTTGGAATTGAGGATATCCATCAAGAAAGAGTGGACTAATGCCTCTTTTGTCTTACGCAGGAGTAATTATCCTTTATTCATTAACTCTTCAAACATTTATTCTTGATCTGTGCTAGGTCCAAGAAATACATAAAAAGGTGGCTCTAGCCCTCAGGGACTGTATTTAAGTGAAAAAAGGATAGGAAAACCTGAATGGCACTATTTCTTCTTATCTACACTCTAATTGAATATCAGATGACTCAAAAACCTTCACTTCTGAGATCTGAATAATTTAGTTATGAGAACTAGTTAGTGGGGTGAGCTACAGCTAAGAGTACTTACTGTGACTACTGGGGGTGACTCTTGATGCATAACTTCTGTTCCAGAAAGTCACTACTCATTTCAGAATGCAGTCATGAGTACAGTCCCCTGGGACAGATTCTTGCAAATTTCAGTCATTCTCACAAAAAACCTTCCTCAAATTTTCGGCTATTGTACCTTCTTGTTTAAGAAAAAAAATTTCTTTACCTTTTTTTTTTAGCTTAAACATATTTTAAAGGAACATTTATATCACTACCATAAATGAAAAATCATTACCACTTGCCCTAAAGAGAAGGTGACCACACAAATAAACAGAAATTGAAAATAAAATGATGCTGAAAAAATTATGGGTAAAGATAGGTTCTGGGCACATAGGTCAACCTCTCTTTGATAGTGTTAGAGTTCATGAAGTCAGGAGAGCTTCAGTCTGAGACGCTGTCCTTGACCAAATCAGGGTTGAGAAGTATTCTAAAAGAATGAATGATTTTCTCTAGGATTCCCTGTCACTATGTCTCCGGGAGTTGGCATCCCACCCACTGGCAAATGCTATCCCCGAAAGGCCAATTTCACCTTACAGAAGGTTGAATTAAAGTTTTATTTAGCACTTACAGGTGTCAGGAACAATGATAAATTCTCTACATGGTTTATCTCATTTAATTCTCACAACAACAGATTTCACAGGTGGTATCGTCTGTATGTTACAAGTGGGGAATCCAAGCTCAGAGAGGTTAATTATTTGCTTGAAACTGCCTGAATTTGGATTCCAAGACAGCCTGACTCCTAAGGCTGACCTCCTAGGCACTCTATAACTCTCTGAAATGAACTCATTTTATTCTCACACAAATACGTGTATGCTCATGTCAGAAAAGCATTCCTCCCATGTGGACATTTGAATTTTTATAGTCAATGAAGTAGCCATGTATATAGAAAATAATTTTAATAGAAAATGAGAAACATAAAAGATGATATTGTTACCCATTAATAGGCCAACACTGAAACATTTCTTTACAAGGAATCGAATAGGCAACCACAGTTTCTAACCAATAATTGCAAACTTTTAGAAAGTTTTGCTGCTTTCAAGGTCCTTGGAGGTGAATGAAATAACAGGAAGTGAAATATCTACAACATAATGCTAGAAAAACAATGTCCTTAATGAGGGCCATTAGGATATTTAAAATCATCAGGACTGTATTACAGATGTGATTAAAATATAATGCAAAATGGCTGCAATGAAGACTACTCTAAAAATGCAAGGCTAATAATTTGTATTTGCCTAATGCTTTGCATCCTCAAAGGAATTTTCAAATCCCTACTAATGGACTCTCAGAAAATTCTTCTAATGTATCATATACTTTGACTCAATGAGATATCAAAACAATGATCATATAAACTATTTAATCAGGGTTATCCTGCAAACACTCTGTGAGGGGAAGCAGAAAGTATACTTGCACATATATCTGTTTTACTTCAGAAGGCTTTAGGAAAGGAGGAAAAGGAACTAGAGCTGAAAGTAATGTTCAGATGTTTGGTACACAGAATAATGGCTCCCCTAAGGTGTCCACATCTTAATCCCTGGAGCTGTGAATACATTAGGTTACAAGGCAAAGAGATTTAAGGTTGCAGGTGGAATTAAGATTGCTAATCAGTTTACCTTGAGATGGGGAGATGATCTTGGATTATCCAGGTGGGCCCAGTGTAATCACAAAGGTCCTTATAAGTGAACGAGAGAGGCAGTAGCGGGGAACCAGAGACATGGCAACATGAGAAGGACTCAGCCCAGTTTTGCTGGCTAGAAGATGGAGGAATGGGGCCAGGAGCCACGAGCTGTGGATGGCGTCTAGAAACTGGAAAATGCAAGTAAATGGATTCTTTCCTAAGACCTCAAGAGGAACGTAGCCCTGCCAACGTCTTGATTTTAGCTTAGTGAGACCTGTTTCAGACTTGTAACCTTCAACACTGTCAGACAATACATTGGTGTAGCTTTAGGCCCCAAGCTGGTGGTGATTTTATATAGCATCAGTAGGGAATGAATGCCGATTTTTAAACACAGGTGGACACCACAAGGACAAAGAGTAGCATGGACACCACAGATCGGGCCATATCCATCACACTTCGCACACCATCAGTCTAGTTAAAACACTGGATATAACCGTGAGGAAATAAGCTTTTATAAAATATAAACAGCATATCACTATTATCCTTAGGTGGTTATCCTTGGCAAGGTATATCCTTACTCATTAATGGAACATCTCTCTGGAATTCACTGTTGTTTTTATAGTGAAATAAAAAAGAAAGTCCCATAATTGTTTGCTCACTTTTGGTGTTTTTACCTGTTTAATAATCCTTATCATTAATGCTCCCAGCTGCTGTTGCTATTACAATTCTTTACTAGTACGTATCTGTGAGCTTTGGCAAGGTATTTACTTCCTCATGCTTCAGGCACCACCAGTGCAAAGTGGGATAGGAAGCTCACTTGTTCACAGGGTTGTTATGAGGTTAAAAGAAGTTAATTCGTGTAAAACACCAGAAGAATCATTGACACATAGTAGGCGCTAGCTACATTTAGGTAGCCTTTATTATAATTATCATCATCATTGTCATAACCACTGCTACGCTCATCAGTGACTGCTGAATGCCAGGACCTATTTTGACATACAGGCTTCAGATTTTATCTCAAGGAATTAGGGAACAGTATCTCTCTCCATTTTTTCAGGTTAAGAAACTGAAACAACTTAACCAGGTTGAGGAGTGAGGACTGTTGTGATGTATCTGGCTGAACTTCTAGGCTTAGTGCTAGATGCCATCTGCTTCCATTACATAAAGCTTTTTCTGTCCCAGCCCTTCGAAGGACAAAGATACTCTGAGAGACAACTGATTTAGATGTGCACTCCTCATAAAATGTCACTAATATTGTTTTATGGTCCTACTGTATTTAATATCTGAACATGAACCATTTTTAACCCTGGTAGAGAATTATTTTGAGACTATTTTCTCCTAATGATAAAAATTTGGCTAGAGCCTGGCTTGTTAGCCATGAGTAGAACCATATGTGATAATTTTTAAGGGTATTTTCTCATAAAAGTAATAAGGTGAATTGTAAAACATTTGAAAATAGAGAATATAAAAATAAAATTATAATATACTACAGTCTTCCCCTCAGAAATAAGTGTTGCTAATATTTATCTTGAATTATATGAGTTTGTGTGTGCATTCATAAAAGAGCTCACATTGTATATGTGGAACATTTTGAAATGTTCAGTGTGATTTGCACATTAATTCATGATACATTTTCATTCTTTTTTTTGTCAAAACAGACATTTTGTAAGATTTAAATCTTTTAAATTTGTAAATAGTTCAATTCTGCATTTTGTGATGCTGAAGGATTTATTGATACTTTCTTTCCAAGATAATACTTTTACACTAACCCCAGGATAAATAGAGTTAAAAGATTCTTCAACTACAGGTCTTAATGCAATAATATTATAAACTACCTTGTGTTGAGGTAGTTTCTAAAAATCCATTTCCTTTTTATGCTATGTAAGTTCCTTTAAGGGCAGGAATTGTGCTTCACAATCTTTATATCTCTTAAAGTCTGAACAGTTATTTTGAATAATAATCATTAAGTGATTATGAAGTAAATATATGAAAAGATATAAATGATTATGAAATTGATATTGAGGTATTGTTGTCAACATTATGATACTATGGATGATCATGGAAAATATCATGCTAAATATCAGAATGCTTGATCTGAAAACCCAAGCAGTGAGTGAGACTATAAAATGTTAGAACAGTTTAAATAGGTGATGGGGATCAAGGAGTGCACTTGTGGTGAGCACCAGGTGATGTATGGAATTATTGAATCACTATACTGTACACTTGAAATTATTATCACATTGTATGCTAATTAAATGGAATTAATATAAAACATTTAAAAAAGAAATTAAAACAAAAATCATGTTAGAGCAGTGAGGGTCAAGATCAAGAAGGGTAGGGACAATTATGTGTTAAATATGACTGCCTGGAAGTGTTAATGATTTCCAATGAATGATCCGTATCATTCGTCTCTCTATAGATTTTTATGTCTGTTGCTGATTTTCAGTTTTGCTTGCGATTGTAAACCACATTAAAATATAAGAATTCCTCAAATTAAAGCAGTAAAACTTTTAAATACTAGTAGTATCTTATTTTTATGCATTCAGAAAAAAATATAAGGGAAAATTCAGTATTTGATTAGCTATTTCTCTACACTGTCTTTAAATGTAAGTAACTAAGCAATCAGATTCAATAAATAAAATGGATTACAAAAATTAAGAATAAATTTAAAGCATTTTTTTTTTCATATATACTTGATAGCTCTATCTTTAAAACTTTACATGGTATAAAGCTTCTCCTTATATATTTTAATAGGAGAGAAGAAATATAGAAACAATTGCAAAAATTCTGTTTCTTCATATCCTAAAATTCTATTTCGTTGTCTGAAAGTCCACATTTTAAAAAGAATTCGTGCATAGATTTTATTATATTATACATTTCTAAATGTCAAATATTAATGAAAATAGCCCCATCAGGAATTCCCTATGCTTCGTTATTTCAGTTTAGAGTAGAGTTTAGTATATAATCTTGTGCAAAATGTTAGCCATGGGTAAAGTAACTGAACGTGAATTTTTTCTTAGCTTTGGCTTTTGTAACCAGGTTAGTGCCTGACTTCTGGGCTGTTAATTTTCCTAATGTAGCACCTGGAGCATGGTAATTAATAATCGTAAAACAGCAATTTTTATAAACGTTAGTATGAAGTGGAATACTTTTAAAATTGCTTTTACTTAACCACATATGGTATAAATCACCCCCATCATTATTTATGGTACTTTATATAGTTTAGGAAAAATATAAACACAATATTCACTTTAGAATTACAGTTTAAATTTTAGATATATAATTTCAGTTGTTCTTACTGTCTGGAAACAGACAATTTGGCCGTATATGACAAACAAAATCACATTGGTGAAATAAGGCAGATTTTGAGCAAGTTAATGATTTTAGTGAATTAAATTACATGTATGCATTCATTCCTTAATAAAAAACATAAACCATTTGGATTTTTTTCTCATTAGAAAAGACTAAAATCTTTATATTTTTATGTATCAGCAAAACTTGAGAGATAATAACTGTAATCATCAAATATGGTACTAGAAATACTGTCTATATAAAAAGAGACTACAGTAATTCTCAAACTTGAGTGGACTAAAGAATTACCGGGATTGCTTTGGGTGCTTCATTATGTGATGGATGATAACCCTATTCCCAATTCTTTCCAAGTCCCAATCCTAATTCTAGGTCCCAATCCCAATTTTTTTTTAAAGATTTTATTTATTTGACAGAAAGAGAGAGAGAGAGAGAGAGAGAGAGAACACAAGCAGGGGGGAGGGGAAGGGACAGAGGGAGAACCAGACTCCCTGCTCCCTGCTGTGCAGGGAGCCCGATTTGGGACTCAATCCCAGAACCCTGGGATCATGACCTGAGCCGAAGGCAGACACTTAACTGACTGAGCCTCCCAAGGGCCCCCACAATCCCAATTTTTCCAAGTTCCCAAAGAGGCTCTAGTGCAAGTAATTCCTTGACCACATTATTAGGAGAGAACGGAGTCACAACAGGGCAGTATAGCTCTTATCAAATGTGTAACAGGGTTGAGGACTTTTCTGGAGGTGCCCAGAGGTTTGATCCTTAGCTATTGTATGAGCTCTACCCAGAAGTCATGTTTACCAAGAGCATAGGTCCCAGGAGGCTTTGGGTTGCTTCTGTGAGTGGTAGGAGACACACTTTGCTAGGTTTGCTGTTTCCCTTTTAGTCAAGAATGGCTGCAGAGGATGCAGACATCAGGAAGAGGTGGGGGTTTACATGCTTGCTGGTGTTGCTTTCAACAAATGAGTAGACAATTATCCTATTCTGCTTTTCAGTATGTACATATTTCTAGTATATAGCCATTTCTAAGATATTTTAGAATCTCCATAGTAGGTTGTGAGATAAACTTCCTGCAGAGGGTTTTGCTAAAGGTGTGTTTTTAGTTATATTCTCATATTATGACATCATATTTAATTCTGCACATAACAAAACTGTTCAAAGACATTAGTGTCTAAGTGATAATCAAATATTTGCTTATGTAATTAGATTGCAAGATTTCATTAGAATTTAAGAACATGGAGTGTATTTGTCATATCCTTGATTTATATACTTCAGTAATGGGGACTGAAGAGCATCCATTTGCACAGTTAAATCTCCCCTAAAGTCCATGAAAGGATTCAGGAAGAAAAACAAGCTATTTGGTCATTGTTCTTAAGCCATGATTAGTTGTACTCCCCTTCCCTGCCCCCCCCCCCCCATTGGCATCATCTTGTGCTCTGGAAAGAAGAGGTAGAAATGGGGAGTGAGGGAGAGCAAAGGAACAAGGGAATACCAACACAATTTTCTCTTGCTCAGAACTAGGACAGAAAAATTAGATTTGCCAATGTACCTAAAGATAATTCTCTTTTTATAATCTGATAACTCATCATATGCTCTCATCCATTGGAAACCTCAAGGAAGGGACTGACTGCAGTTTAATTCATTTTTTAAAGAATATTGCCTGCATTATGGCTTGATACCTAAGCCAGAGTTGGTAATCCATGTGAATTTAAGCCCAGCTATGTGACTTACTCTTGATGCAATCTTGAGAGATCTTGAACAAGTCTTTCAAACATTCTAACTTGTGTTTTAAGTTTAAAATTTTGTTTTTAACTTTAATTGAGCTAAAAAAAACCCTTTTCTTAAAACTATAACACTATGAGTAAAAAAAAATACACCATAAAATTAATGTGAATGCACTTTGTATATTATTAGTATTGAATGGCATTTCAGTTCCTTTGAAATATGTCACATTTATAATTAAGTGTTAAGCCATTTCCAGTAAAAGAAAACTCAGAGATTTGTATTGGGAATGGTGATGGGATGGAAGAATAAATATCCCTCTTCAATCCTTAAGTTGTTAAACAGTTGAGAAATAAAACACAAGAATAAGGCAGAAAGGAAATCAAATATTGCTTTAATTATTGATGAAGTTGGCATTGGCTACTGTGGTATATATATCCGTGTGTTTGTAACATGAAATTTCAGAAATAGATGGCATTACCCAGCCAAACACAGAAGACCTTGGACCATAGACCAAGGGCTATCAAGAACATATGCCCTTGTATGTTACAGAAGCTTAACAAAATACTATAGGTAAGAATTGGAATATTAGTTACAAGCTTATCCTGAATCCCAGTCCCTATTAATGTCTCCTGGTCATTTAAAGAAGATGCAACTTTTAGATTAGAGATTTACTGAAATTACTAGTGCTAATTTAGATTTGTATCATATTCTCTCTTCATATATTTAGGGTTAGGTAATACGGGTATATAGTAAATAATAAAGTTTAAAATATTTAAATAGTTCAGTTACTCTGTTAGGGAGTTGCCATTCTGGACATATTTTTTCAATTTTTATTAATTTCTTGGCAAATTTATCTTTTATAGTCATAGATACTTAGGTACAATCTAAAGTGAAATTAATTTTTAGCGTACTCTTCTATGCATTTGACAAACCCATATAGTTATGTAAATTTAGTCAAGTGACATAATTCCTCAAGGATATCCTGTTTCATGTCTTCAAGATCGCTACCTTTACTACCCTAACTTTGTTTAATTATATGCTTTTCTTTGAAATGAGCTTTGAACGTTTGTGGAAAGTACTTTGCCACAGGACAAGATATTTCCAAGATGAATTTCCTTACGACCATATAAAACTGATAAAACCTTGAACCTATTGTGACTCCAGTAAATATTCAGCAAGCATTTGTTGATCACCAATGTGGCATTAGTGATCCTGGTTGTTATAATGTCCAATTATACTTGTTATACTGGTCCAATTACTCAGAAAAAAAACTGGGAAACATGAGTTCAAATACATCTTCTCTTTATATAAGTCACAAAGAATATATGGATATTATCGCATGGAAAAAGTAATTTGTAAGGCTCATTTTTCCAGGATATGTTCTCTTTTTTATTATTATTAATTTTTTATTTTAATTCCAGTATTGGTAACATACAGTGTTACATTAGTTTTAGGTGTACAATAAGTGATTCCACAATTCTATACATTACGCAGTGCCCGTCATGACAAGCGCACTCCTAATCCCCATCACTCATTTGCCCCATCCCTCACCTACCTCCCTTCTAGTACCCAAGAATTTGTTCTCTGTAGTTCTGATTCTGTTACATGGTTTGCCTCTCTCTCTCTTTTTCCCATTTGCTCATTTGTTTTGTTTCTTCAATTCCACATGTGAGTCTGAGTAAAATCATATGGATATTTGTCTTTCTCTGACTGACTTATTTCACTTAGCATTGTACCCTCTAGCTCCATCCATGTTGTTGCAAATGACAATATTTCACTCTTTTTATGGCTGAATAATATTCCATTGTGTATATATACCACATCTTCTTCATCCATTCATTCATCAGTCCATGGACACTTGGGCTGCTTCCATAATTTGACCACTGTAAATAATGCTGCAATAAACACAGGGGTCCATGTATTCCTTTGAATTAGTGTTTTGTGTTTTTTGGGCAAATACCCTGGATTGTGGGGTAGTTCTATTCTTAACTTTTTGAGGAACCTCCATATGCTTTCCACAGTGGCTGCACCTGTTTGCCTTCCCACAAACAGTGCACAAGGTTTACTTTTTGTCCATGTCCTCTCCAACATTTGTTATTTCTTATGTCTCTGATTTTAGCGATTCTGACAGATGTGAGGTGATATCTCACTGTAGTTTTGATTTGCATTTCCCTGATGATACGTAATGTTGGGCATCTTTTCATGTGTCTGTTGGCCATCTGTATGTCTTCTTGATGTTTTCTTAATTAGTAAAATCATTTGTATATTTTAATTCTGAAATGAGCATATCCTTTCCACTCTTTCTTCTTTTACTGAAAGTAAATTAATAGCTCAGGTCTTTTCTTCAAAGGAAAGTAGACAGTTAAGAGATACAACCCAAAGTTCTGTCAAACTGGGAGAATTTCCTCTCACTGTTCCTTTTCAGGGATAGCTATGAATGGGCTATATATAATACAGTAACCATTAACTCTGGACTGTTGCCAGTATATTTTCAGACTCATTCAAACACTGTTGTCATGCTTCGTTTTTTCTGTTGTCATGTTAAGTAATTCTCCATGAGGCCATAGGTATGTATTGAGGGAAAGGTGGTAGAACAATAGGATCTGGTGTGACAGAAGATTTAGTCACATGCTCATGGAACTTATCCCATACAGACCTACATGGGTCTGGTTGTGTATTTATCATTTCAATTTCCTATTGGAATATGGTTACTCACAACCAAATATATAATTTGGTGGGTCATATAACACCCAGTTTATGAATGACCAGTTGGACTACATAAACACTTAGGGTCCTATAGGCAGACCTTAATGTCTTTCTGGACCCAAGTATAACTCACAAGTTAATTTTCACATAGAAAAAGAATCATGGGAAGAATAAGGCATGGTCTTTCTCCAAAACCTTCAGGGTATGAGTTGTGGATTTTTTATTGAGAATTATCAGAAGTATGAGATAATATTATTATAAAACCCAAATGACAGGGAAGTCTGCACTGAAACCTGGACTTGCTGCAGGCCCCACTAATCTGCTCCCACTCAGAGCTGGTATCCTAATTGGTTACCTGGTGAGTGGTCAGGATACTGACCCAGATATATATGTTTCCTTTAAATGCAAAAAGGCCCATCCAATGGTGAAATACAGTAACTTATTTTTCAATACACAGGGTTATCCTGATACGACTTAAACCATTGGATGTGTAGAAAGTTTGCCAATATTGTAGGATACTGAACTTCAGCATGGTGATAAACCTCACACTCTGGTACAGAAGTATCATATTAAAGCTTCTAGGGCATTTGCTCTTTCTTTATGAACAAGTTTATTTAGAATCATGTCATCAATTATACATTACATATGTATTATAATATGCTTTATGGTATAGCAATATTTCTGCAGACGACATTATGACAGAGATCATAGCCTTGAGGTAAGTCAGTGACAGGTGCTCCTGTCCTTGCCAGGTGAATGCAAACTGCTTATTATATTTATTGATTGCAATTTCAGGGAAAGTATTTACCAGGTCAATATCTGTATTTAGCTTCTATAAGCTGGTTAATTTGTTCCAGTAAAGATATTGTGTAGAACAGCAGTTGGTATCAACACCTAGTTATGTTTATGAAAATGAACAGTTATTTTGTACTGGCAAACTGATGAGTTGAATGAAGATGTGAAGATATAATCACTATTACATCTTTCATATCTTTCTTGGTGGCGCCAGTCTTTACAGTCATCCCAGGAATATAGTATTTGTTTTAGTTTATGCTTTTGGTAGTAGGTGGTAGGTGGATGGAGTTGAACAATTCTAGACACTTATACATTTCCTTTCCTACCGTAATGTCTTCATTCTCTGTAAGGGTTCTGCCATTGCTATGCATATGTATTGCCATTATATATTGCACAGGAGATCTCTACAAGACCACTGGAACTATTACTAAATATACCCAAGGCAAGATGTCATTTGTCATTACACTTGATTTCCATAAGTTCCCATTCTTACTAGGTTGCCATGCTGACGTTTTGGGTCTTCAGGAATTTGTGTCAATGGAGATCAGTAACTAATAAGCACTAGGAAATAACGGATATTCCTTTTTCCCAGTGCACATGGCTGCAGATCTCTGGGGAAATGCTTAGAAGAAGATTCATTGTATATACGTTTAGAAGCATAGAAGAATCCTTTTTCAAAGGGACTTGGCCTTCCCTCAGCCAGAGGGCTCTGAGTCTGCAAACCAGATAGAAGGCTGTGAATCTCCATTTACCTCGACTTAAGTCATTTTTTGCACCCAAATTTAGAATTTTTTTTGTTTATAAAGGTAAAACTGAACCTTCATGGCTATATGTATATTTCATTAATAAGGACCTTCTGATCAATTAATTACCACAACAGATCCCTGCAGTAAAAAATATGTGGATTACTTAAATTGCCTCAAATATTAAGAGCTGCCATTCAGACTTTTCTGCCAATCGAGACTTCATTATTCCTCATTGACATAAAAGAGTTCAATTTGAAGATCCAATCGTTATCATCATGTCCAGGGTACACAGGATGTACATCACAGAGCTTTTCATGATTGAATTTCTTAATGCTTAGTAAAGAGAATGTCAGAATACTCTAGAACAAGGATCGACAACCTGCAACCAATAGGCAAAATCCAGCTGGTGAACTATTTGTGAACAGTTTGTAAGCTCAGAACAGTTTTTATACCTTTAAAGGATTATTTTAAAAAAAAAGAAAAATAAGGAAAAGGAGGTGAAGCAGAGAATAGAGAGAGAAAGAAAAAGAATATATCTTATATGACCCACAAAGTCTAAAGTATTTACTGTCTAGCTGTTTATAGAAAAAGTTTGCTTGCTGACCCCTTTTCTACATCATAGAAGGCAAGTCTGGCAATGTAATCACATTGAGTCCATAGTGATGGAGTCCAGATTTTAATTATCCATCCTAATAGGCTGCTAGTGCCACCCCAGGCACTTGAATTAGCACATTAAGTTCTGAATCTTACAGGAATACAACCATATTGATGGATTCCGTCAGATTCAGTCTTCTCTTTTGCAATCCTTGGTCTAATAACTCTTAAAATCCATTCCATACATATTTTCCAGACTAATGCTGATACATATTGGCAATATTCTGTAATAATTTTTGTGTGTGAAATAGTTTTTCTAGAATCCCTTTTACTTATGGGATCTAACACTAGTTATTGAGCTTATGGGGCAGTCAAGGAGGGGTGTTGGCATAGATGCTGAGAAAAGTTGACATCACTTGAAGGCAGTTGCCTTAGGTAAGGTTCTTGAAACATTTTCTTTTTTATTTTGTTTTGTTTTTGTTTCTTTTTACAAGAGAAAATATGTTCACTCAGTTAAGAATGATCCAGAGATGCTTGGGAATTTAAAGTTCTCAGCCTCATCTCTGTCCCCAGTCTCTCTTGAGTCTTATGATTCCACACTTTCTTCAACAGTGTCCTCACATTGGTTTAAGAATCTTGGAGGGGTTTGCCTGCTACTGGAGCTATAACTCTATCTTTGTGCATATGCATGCTCTCTAGGACAGTCGGAGAAGCCATTATACACCCCTCGCCCCATCTCTGTAATTCCTGTTGCCACGATATTAATTCCATAGGCACTTGATCTCTCAAAACTTTCCCCACCATTGACAGTCCATACCAAATTATCCCTGGTGGAAAATTGAGTCATTATGATGCTTCTGCATGCCATAAATTGCCAATCTATTATTTTCCTTTGGCAAGGGGTTGCTTGTATTCTCTGCAACAATGAGAGCAACACAATTCCAAAATCCATCTCATAGAATCTATTTCCTGTGGCAACTCCTAGTACCTGTATTTATCAGGATCCTGGAAGGAAATAGATGTCACCATCAGAGATTTTAACTGAAAAAGAATAATACAGGGATTATTTATTAACATGTGCAGGGCTGAAGAACCCAAGAAGGGATAGTTAAGTATTGGAAGACTAACAGCAGGAATTCTTTACTACCCCTGTAAGGGAAGGGGAGAGAAGATGGTTGCTAGAGCTGCATGAAAGCTAGAGCCACAGAAGAAAATTCACAGAAAAGAGGATCACAAAAGAAAGCAGGGATTGCCAAAACCAGAATGGGGAAGTGAATGAAAGAGCCAGTAATTAACCCTATCATTCCTTTTCTCACCTGCTCATGTTCTGATGGTGCTTTCCACTGGTGTGGGCACGGGAGCCTGGGTGATGTAATACATATGGGAGGAATCAGTCTGGACAGATCATAAAAAATATCCAGGTCCTAAAGAGATTATTCTTGAAGGTGAATTGAAGAAATGAGAAACACTTGAGAGACGGTATAAGGTGATACTATTACCATATGCAATTAATTCTGACGGTGTTTTTGTTTGGGGCTAGTCAAATTCTCTGAAATCAGATTTCATCTTAAAATTTATAGTGTATTGGGGCACCTGGGTCCCTTAGTCGGTTAAATGTCCAACTCTTTGATTTCAGCTCAGGTCATGATCTCAGGGTTGTGAGATCAAGCCCTGAGTTGGGTTTGGTGCTGGGTGTGGAGGCTGCTTAAGATTCTCTCTCTCCCTCTGCCCCTACCCCTTCCCTCTCTTAAAAAAAATTATAGTATATTTATATTTATAATTTATAATTTATTTGATCATAGCTTTCTTTCTTAGAGGAACATCAAATAATATCCTGTCTTACGGTCGATGTTGTGTTAGGTTGAATAATCTATAGAATAATGGCAATAAAAAAGAGGGAAAGGATATGGACATTGCAGAAATAGGTTTCCACAAATTTGCACTAACTTTGAAATATTTTAAAATCTGCTCATAGATATAGAATCTTTTATGTTTACAATTTTAAATAAACTATTAACAGTTTGTGTCAGAGATTAAAAACTGATAAATGTGGAGGAGTTGAACATTTGCAGTTTATATATGAGGGGTAGAAGGTCTTTGCAGAATAATCCTGTAACAGTTCACACCATGCTTTTTTTACAGAAAAGAAAAAAATTCTCTTATAATGTTGTTCTGTGAAGCACAAAAGCATTTGTTTTCATCTTAAAAGGAAGAAGAAAGAGGAAGGTTCTGCATTTATATAAAAATAACTTTTCCTGGTTGTTCTTCATCATAGCTGAAAAGCATAATCTTAAAATGATGTGTTCGTGCCTTCCTGTGTTTGTGTGTGTGTGTGTGTGTGTGTGTGTGTGTGTGTGTCTTCCCCTATATGAGAGAGAGAGAGAGTGAGAGAGAGAGAGAGAGAGAGAGAGAGATTTCCCCTGAAGAAAACTCTGAGAATTGGACATGAGTGCAGTTAGTTGATTTAGAGGATGAGCCCATGAAGCACTAGTGAAAAAAACAGGGAATGTGAGACAAGGGGAGAAAAGCTAATAATGTGTGTATTAATAAGCAGAATAACACAATAGACAATTGCAATTCAGCATCACTGGGGATCCTCTAATTACTATGTAGAATAAACCCCAGAATTGTCCCACTGAAGGATGGGAAAGCTGTTATTTACACATTGATTTCCATCCTTCTTTGACTGAGGGTTGCCTCCCAGCACTCCCTGCCCTAAATCCCCATGCTTCTGAACTTCCAGGCAGATGCATGGCACTGAGGAAGCTCCCTCAAAACAGAGAAAGTCCTCAGACAGCAAAACAGAGGTTGGAAATGGTCAGTGTGCTTAACAGCTGACCACTAACCTGCAGCTCTTGGGCCAGGAAGATATGGGATGTGCATTAGCAGAATCTGCTATACAGATACCCACAGAAAACACCTGGTATTTTTTTGTCACTATGAATAAGTGAAATTAACCAACTTTCTTGGAGAAGAAATACAAGTTATATGTTTTACTACATTACATTTACTACATTACTACATTAATGCCTACAAAAATCCCCAGTTTTGTTTCCTTGTTGTACTAGTTAAAGTACAAAGTTAGAGTTATTAGGACAAGTTCAATTACACTTACTATGTATTTTGAATAATGATATATTTGTGTGTGTGTGTGATTCTATCAAGATTAATGTTCATGTTATCACTACTGGGTCCATTATGGCTGTAAGTCATTTCTTTGTAATTTTCTGCTTTTTTTCCTGCATTTTGGTCACCAGGTAGGAAAATATAATATTGAAAAGATGCATTTTTCTATCTTCATTATGCACAGACATGAGTAAGAGATGGGATATTATTCAAAAAGAAGAAAGTATGCCATCTGAAACTACATATATGTAATAGGAAGGAATTTGATTCATGATCAGTCTCATTCTTTTGGTAATATGTAGTATAATCTGCTCTCAGTGCAAAAGCAATTATTGATATCAATTGATACAAATTTTCTTCAAGTTAAAAAGTTTGTTATAGTACTTTGTAACATAAATAAAAGGCATCATTATGGAATCTGAAAGAACACTTTATAGTAAATTTATAAAAATTAATATGGCTGTATTCTGTTCTACCATTGCAAAATGCTGTCATTTACATTTTATTGCTAGACTGGAGGTTTACATTTTAAATAATGTTTTTATAGACCTTAGTTGAATCTTCAAAAGCAATTTCCTTTTACTTTGTTGAAGCTTTCCAGGAATGAAAATTTTGTGTTTCGTATTTCAGATTCATCATTTATTGTTTCATTTCACAGCCTATAAAAGTCGGCCAATCTTAGTGACAATAACCTTCCTTAAACTGGCAAATAATGATTTAGGTTTGGTTATTTCAAACTTATTTGTTGTAAAACAAAGGCCAGTGGGTTCCCCGTGAGAATCAATAGAGAACTATCGTTGGGGCTACAGTCCAGATGTTACTCAAGGACAAACTTCTGTTTTCTAGAATAAGGAAGAAGAAGACCATGGCTGTGAAAAGGCCTTTTATTAACTTTCACATTTTGACTCAACATGGTTTCAAAACGAAAAGATTGGAAGGCAGCATAAGGAACAGTTACTGTCTCTGTGGCCCTGACAAGTTACTGAACCTCTCTGAGGCTCCGTGTGACCACCAGTAAAGTAAGAATAACAGGGCAACTCCATATAGTTTTATGAAGAGTGAATGAAATAATACATGTTACATGCTTAGCAACATGCCTATTACATGGAAAGTCTCAGTAAATAATAATTGAGAAAGTTAAAGATTAAAAGATTGAAATGATTTTATCTATTATAGAGAAGAAAGGGATGACATTTAATGCTTATCTTCAAGCTTTTGAAAATTGTCATACAGGGGTTATTGACTAACTATAAGTCAAACATAAATTCAAAAGGAAGGCTCAATTTCAACCTAAGAATAAAATGGCCACAGGGTATTGAGAAAGACTACCTGTCTACTTTTTCTTGGGAAGTTTTGAAAGATAAATTATGATTGTCTTTCTAATTGATTTCCTATGGTAGTGTGATTCCCAATGACATAACATGGAAATATTCATTCTGTACTTTAAAGATTTTATTTATTTATTTGTTTATTTATTTTAGAGAGAGAGAGCAAGAGCGGGCAAGGAGCAGAGGAGAGGGACAAGCAGACTCCACACTAAGCATGGAGCCCTACCTGGGGCTCAGTCTTAAGACTCAGATCATGACCTGAGCCGAAATCAAGAGTCAGATGCTTAACCAGCTGAGCCACCCAGGCGCCCCTCATTCTGTACTTTAAAATATCCTCAAAGCTTGTTCTATAATTTTATTGATTTAAGTTTTAGAGTCGAGAAAATAGTTCTGTAAGTTCTTCATAGATAACCATACTCTTGGAGTACACCATATGTTCTATTTCCTCTTTTTCCTTGGTGGGAACCGGAGTCACGGTAAGCTTTCACACACTTTGCGTACTTGAGATTAACTCGTAGGCTGTTAAATATTGACTAACACAACTCATATCACCACGAAGAATCTGTCTTAATCTTTTAAATAATGTTATTATGTCCTTTGCTGTTAGAGGTTAAAAGGACAGGCTGTAGGGTCAGACTGCCTGCATTGGAATCCTAATTCTAGTAACACTTCAGTTTTCCCATCTGTAAAATAACAATAATATTTGAATCTACTCAATAAGGCAATTTTGAGAATAAAGTAAAATGATACATGTAAGACATGTAGAGTTCTAGTTTACTTGAAACACTTGATAATTCACATTATCAGTTTTATCTTTACTGTTTATTTTATAACTATACACCAGCTTACTCTGGCTATATATAATAGAAAGAAAACTCTTTCTTCCTCAAACATAAAAATACTGAATTAGGGCACCATGTTTGTGTCTGTTCAACAAGTATTTATTTAACATCCAGGCTGGGTGAGACACTACACAGAAAATAGCAGAATTACCCTGATGACTCATACACAACTTGCGTATGATTCTGATATGTTTTCTGCCAGATGTCATTTTCATTCTGCACACATAAGTATATTAAAAGATCTACAGAATACCTGTTCAAGAAACTGTGGTAGGCATTGTTTAGGAATCAAAGAGTTGAAAGAGAAAGCATCTGTCCTTGGAGATAATATTTATATCATGAGAAAAGACATAGATAATTCAATAAAAATACAATAGCTCTCAAAATCATTATAGTATTAATCAGCCCATCAGTGTTGTAGAAAATACAAGTTTTATATCCAGAAGAAAAGAGATAATTGTGGATTACAAGAGTTTTGGTGTTTTGCTCTTTGTATTCATGATAATACCTAACCACTGATTTTTAAGGATGATTATTTTGTTTTATAAAATAATATAGATTTTTTTTTAAATATTTTATTTATTTATTTGACAGAGATAGAGACAGCCAGCGAGAGAGGGAACACAAGCAGGGGGAGTGGGAGAGGAAGAAGCAGGCTCATAGCAGAGGAGCCTGACGTGGGGCTCGATCCCACAACGCCGGGATCACGCCCTGAGCTGAAGGCAGACGCTTAACCGCTGTGCCACCCAGGCGCCCCTATAAAATAATATAGATTTACTACAAAAATATAAGCAATATGGAAGAGGTTTTTATTATTTATTTATTTATTTTTAAAGATTTTTTTTATTTATTAGAAAGAGAGAACAAGAAAGCACAAGCAGTTGGGAGGGGCAGAGGGAGAGGGAGAAACAGACTCCCCGCGGAGCAGGGAGCCCAACTCCATCCCAGGACCTTGAAATCATGATCTGAGCTCAAGGCAGACAGTTAACCAACTGAACCACCCAGACATGCCTGGAAGAGTTTTGTTTTTTTTTTTTAAAGAAAACAATATATCTCTCACAGTCCTATCTTTCATGGATAACTGTTGCTAACAGTCAATAGAGTTATTTTAAGTAGATGCTCTTGGGTGATTGTTTAAAAAGAGAGCATATTCTACATGCTATTTTTAAATAAAATAATTTAAATTAATATAAAGTAAAATTGAAGGACATATTAATTTTCAGATAGAAATCTTTACTTGAAATACTCTAAATTATTTATTGTTTAGGGAAAATGATGATACAAAAACTAGAGAATGGAATCATTTTTTAAATTCATATTTCAAATTTAGGAAGTATTACATGACTAAATTCTATGAAAGATAAGGTTAGTATTTTATACTATTTTTTCCTCAAATGCTTAGCTTTCCCATCCTGTGAGTACTTTTATTTCATCGAGATTTTTAATATTTGCATTTTGTACTGCAATCGTAATCCCCTCAATATTTTGTCTTTGTTCTATAAGTACTTGTATTCAACCTACCATGTGTTCTTTTTTCAAACTTTTTTACCTTTCCATTTTGTTTACTTTGGTTCTTCTATGTGAAGCCTGTATTTTTCTTTGTTATTTAAATTTTGATTATGGTTACATTTACATATTGAACAATGATAAAACATCTATAATGAACACCAGCAGCCCCCTGTTCTCCCCCTCCCCAAACACAATTCCATTCCCCATAGAAACTCAACAACAATAGTTCTTTCAGATTTTTCCTTTTTGTTGTTCTATTCCATGTTTCTAAAAGACTCATCTATACTACAACTTCTTGAGTTACTAATTCTGACTAGTATTTGTTGGTTTCCTGTAATGTGCTTTGGCTTTCCCTCCCAAAATGCTCCATTCACCTGTTAGAAGTCCCTACTGCTCTCTAGGCCTCTTGCACAGCTGTCATCATGGAACTTCCTTCTTTCTTTTGATACTTTACTTTTTTATTGCAGAATAATTTACACACACAATCTAAGATATACAGATAAATAAACTTATATGTGTGTGTGTGTGTATATATATATATACATATACATATATATATACTTTGTGTGATAGCCATTCAGACCAAGACAAAACCATTTCCAGAATCCTGGCAGGTTCTCCCATGCCTGCTTTCGTTCATTACTCCTATGCCCAGATATTCTGTCTGTATCACCATGGATGGGTTTGTTTGGGTTTTTTTCTGGTTTTGAGCTTCATATAAATACAATCATGTGGCATACACATTTTTTCTTCTTTCACTCCATCTTATGTCTTTGGATTTATCCATGTTTCATGCAGCAGTGGTTCATTTTCACTGCTGTCCAATATTCTATAGTATAGATATACTATAAAAATTATTTTTGTAAAAACTTTCTTGTAATTCCTTCTAACCTGAGCTTGATATTGCTCTGAAGAAATCTTTGACCAACTTAATATTTTTCTCCTCCTGGGTGACTTGTTGTTCCTTCCTGAATATATGAAGACATTTTATAATAATCATTAAACCAAAGGCAATTTAATCAAGATAGATTTTCCCTTAACAATTTTTCTTAGAACATGATTATGCCCCACTGGTACATGGAACTGGTTCCTTTGTCTTTCGTATTTTATGGATTTTTAAAATTATATTTTAAAATATTTTAATGTGTCTTTTGTTCTCTTCTACTTCAGCTTTTAGATTGTCTTTGTATTAAGTCTTTTCCTTTTTTGTCTCTTACCCAGATATATCATATTTTTACCAGTTGCTATAACCTTGTTCTCTTTTTCTGCATTTACTCTGAAAATATCAAGCTTTTCTTTCAGTCCAGAAATTAAAATATTATTTATGTTTAACCTAGTTATTGCTTTTTGTAGTTTATGTATTATCTGGGTAATGGTACTGTTTTGGCTCAACTTGTCTCCTTATCTCTTAGATACTTTTCATTTTGCTTGTGTTTCTCTTTAGGCTTTCTGTTTGCTTAATATAGTGTAGACAAAAGTTCTTTAAATTCCCCTATCTTTTTTGCTACTTTTTATCTTTCCCTTCAAGCTACAGTTTAGGTGACAAAATCTATGTTCCAGGCAGTTTTTTATGACCCGAAAGAAAAGGGGAGAAGTAGCAAAGTGTCCTAGGTTGGAGGTCCTGGGTTGTAGTCTCTAATGAGACCTGTTAAATGTTGTCTGCGAGGCCCCTTCTCTGCCCAAGGATGCACTTGAGTTCCTGTGGGATTTGCCTGGATTTCCTGACTCAGCTGTGAGCCCTGGCTTGTGGAAAGTCCTGACAGTCTTTCCTATTTCTGCAGACACTCCCTGATCAGTTTCCAAATGAGATTCATAAGCACCCTGGTGGTTTTGGTGATGACTCAAGTTTCTTTATCAGAATTAACTAATTCTAGGGTCAGAGAGAGGTTTAGGATTAGTGTTGTCCCATCAGAACCTTCTAATTATTTCATTAGCATGAAATTTAGTTTATGACATGAGATAGTACCCACTTTATTTCATTCCTGCTATTGAATTTCTTTCTTTTTAAAAATCTGTGTTTTGTTAGTATTCAGAGCTTGGGAATTCTGTCATCTGTCTTTCTGCAGTCATCTTTACCTGGAAAAAAGAATTGAAAGTTCTTTAATGAAAATTCTCTCATATTTTCACAGAATAAGCTGATTCCTTAGGTAGGGCTTATTTATTTATTTACTTTTACCTTCATTTAGTAGAAGAAACAATAGCTCAAAGGGGTTAAATACTGTGATCTAGGTAAATTTTGTGGTTACTGGCACAGCCGTGCCTGGTAGCCTAGCTCCTATAATCCCACAAGATATTCTTTTTATTCCACCATGAAACCTCTCTCTTCTTTGGGTTGAGTATCCTCATTCACTCTGGTACAATGAGTACAGTGTAGACTTGCACAAAGCATGAACTGTGTTGACCTTCAAGATTACTTTAATCCCATATGATTTCATAATGAGGATAACATAAATTATATTATTGGTCTCTGGTATCATAAAAGTAATATATTCCCTAGAGAATACAGAAAAATGTTTGAGATTAATAATATAATCTGCTGTTAGCATTTCAAACATAAGAAAATTAAAATATTGTTTTCTCTTTTTCCAGAAAATACCAAAGACATCATAATGATATATGAAGAAGATGCTGAGGAATGGGCTCTGTACTTGAAGGAAGTTTTTTTACATGTTGTGAAAAATGAAGCAGTCCTGTTATATTGCTTGGAGAATTATTGTTTTTGGGATTTTGAACTGCTGAGTTTAAACTCTTACAAATGTAAACTTTTGATATTATCGAATGGCCTGCTTAAAGACCTATCTCCAAAGAAATGTCAGTTTCTGGAAAAGGTACTTCATTCAGCAGAAAGTGTGGTGACTCTGCTGTGTGGGGTGACGAGTTCAGACCAGCTCTACAAATCGTTAAATATCCCTGGAGGCAGATGGGAGATGTCTACTGAGCAGGAGCCCCAAGATTACATCGCTGTAATTGAGAGTATCATATTCAGAGGTAATGTTGCCAAGTGTTCTTTATATTTTTTTATAACTGAGAAATCCAAATTTTTTTTGAACCAGTGAATATCTGATATTAGGATAAAAAAGAAAAATGGAAGCCAACTTTATGTTATATGTATGTTGCACTTTCCTCAAATGCATGAAGGTTCTTAATTTTTAGCTATCTTCCAATCAGGGCTTATCAGTTGTTTTAAAAATGGTTTATAAATATATTCCTTAGGGTAGCCTGTGTGAGCTCATACTTGGTAGAACAGGTATGGTATGCTAATATGGCAGTTTGGTTCTAGAATCTGGTTTCTTACTTAACTAGTAAGGCTTGAGTTAATAGCTACCCTATTACTGTTACCAGTCAGTAGCAGTCCAAGCCTTGAAGGTCTGCTTTAGAATTATAAAACTTCTGTTGTGTTAATAAGTGTATAATATCTCTTACTACGGTATGGAATACTGTTATTTTTATTAGTTTTAAATTTTAAAAAACTTCATTTTAATCATACAGCCACATGTCAAAGAGCAGAACACAAGGTTCCCCTTCGGTAATTAATTATGGTTCCATGTAATAATCAAAACTCTGAAGCTCTCTAATGTTAAAGTTTCTCCCTCCCCCTGTTCTATTCTGCTTCTGCCTGGGTGCAGAGGTGGTGCTGTGTCAGCTGCTTTCCTGGTTTTCTCAATCTGCTTTTAGCCTTTTATTCCCAGTGTTCTACTATGGCTCCCTCTCCTAGAGGAAAGAGGTAAGGTTCTTATTTTCTATTGGCCATATCGAATATTAAGTGTTGCCTCTTTTTCTTGGAGCATATTTCTGGGTTCTTTGGAGTTCCCTTCATTTTTGGGATGTGTCACCTGTGGCTCCTTAATGAGACGAGTGTGTCCTCTCTTGAAGCTCCTGCTTGTGGTGGTCCGTCCACTATGGTTTCTTACTATTGATATCTGTGGCTCTCTCCTGTGTCACTTTTGATAGAAATCATGCCAAGATTTCCCCTAGCTGGCCTTTTCTTTCACTTGGCCCACATCTGTCTGTAAAAACATGTGTTTGTCTTTTCCCTGCCAAACTCTGGGCATGCAAGCCATTTTCAGTATGGCCAATGCCATCTTACCCTCCAAGCAGCAACACAGTCACAGCTTCTTGCCTTTAGTCGTTTCCAAACATGGGTCTAGCATGAATCTTGTTCTGTAAAACCAGAGAATGTCTATCAATCCCCAGTCCTTTGCTGGAGGCCCTTGTCACTGTGCCTGAAAATGGTGCCATCCATCCGTCTTCCTCATGGGGAATGGTGGAATGCACAGCACACCAACAACTCGCTTTAAAAAATCCTCTTCCTATTTTCTAGCATTCCAACCTCTTCAAATTCAGTATTTTCTAAGCCTCGTTTTATAGTTATCTATGGTTACGTAACAAGTTACTCTAAAATTTAGCAACTTAAAACAGCAAATGATGATTGTATCACAGTTTCTGGAATTAAGGAATTTAGGAGCTGTGTAGCTGGGAGGTTGTGGATCAGGGTATCTTGTGAGGTTGCAGTGAAGCTGCCCAAAGCTATAGTCCTCTTAAGCCCCCACAGTCCACTGGGGAAAGATTTACTTCCAACAGGAGCATACATTGTTGGCAAGTTTGTTATTTTTTTAATCATCTCATTGGATGAAAGTCATCTTTTATAGATTCCTGAGGAAGGGCCATTGGGAGCAATATTTCTGAAATTTTGCATGTTCAAAATTCTTGCATGTTTGTTTCTTGGAGTATAGTTGGGCTGAGGACCATTTTGCTCTTCTTTCTTCTAGCATTATAGAATTTAGGGAATTCTTACTTACCTGGCTGAATAAATGATTCTTAATTTATATTTGAATTCTAGTGACTTTCACTAGAATTTTATTCTAGTGCTGACTGTTCTGAACTATATATATTGCCCATGGACAAGGTTATTTTTGTTTTTGTTTTGTTTTGATCTTTCCCCCAAGATAGAGATTCAAGTGTTCTTGACTTCTATCTTTAAATATTTGCACTATTTTCTTGTTATTATTTGTACTATTTTATTGTTATTTTCTTTTTCAGGAATTCCTTTTGTATGTATGTTGGATTTGTCTGTGCTGCACTCTGTAATTTCTCTCTAATTCTTTCTCATTCTTTATTAATATATATTTATTTAGTTTGCATCTATCACTTCAATCCTTGCTACTTTCTTATGCTTTCAGTGCTCTCTCTTCTCCTGTATTACTTCCAAATTCTCCTTCATCTTTATTGTGCTTTTACTTTTTTCCATTATGCCATTTGGTTGAGCACTAGGAGCTTACAGTTCATCTCTTCTTCTCGTACTGCTAACCTTGCCTTGACACCTTGCATTTTTGCATTATATAGATTCTTCAAAAAGGTGGTTGTTATTCATTCCATTTGAAAAGTTCATGGTGAAATATTTGGCCACCGTTTTCCGCTTCTTTAACGGTAACATGTTTTTAGTGTGTGTTCCCCTGTATGCCACTGGTTTTCTGCTCCCCTCCGCCCCCATCCTTTTCTCCTGCTCTTGTAGTATCTTTATATAGACCCAGTGCTGGTCCAGTTTTTCTTTTCGGTCATTAAGCTGAGTGAGTTTTTCTTGGTCTCGCCAAAGGAGATAGGTAGAGTGGGCTTTGTTGTTTGTTTTGTTCTATTCCTTTCACACACAGTGAAAGACTCGACTTCTCTGTTTCCACAGATATAGACTGCTTTCTACAAATCTGTCTTTTCTGTATAGTTCCTTAGTTAGCCTCCCTTTCTCTGCTTTTTGAAACCATCCACAGATGCTTCTACTTGAAACTGAAGCATTATGTCTACAACATTAAAAGGCATGGGTCCTGGCCTTAAGGAGCCATTTCTTTTTGAAATCTGCACCTTCTGGATTATTTCTTCAAGGTTTCTTTTCTCTTTTTCCTCCCGTACACCGTTTTGCTCAGTCATCACTAATTTTGGCACCCGGAGGTCTAGGATTTCACTGTTTCCTATTTACAATACATAGTGCATTTGCATAATTATTTCTTATTCTCTAGGTTTCAGAATGATTTCCAGGAATAAAATGGGGAAATATTGACTCTGTTCTACAATTTTCAAATTGGCAGTCCTCAAGTTTCTTACAGTCTCTGGGTTTTTTAGTCCTCTTCATGTACATTAGAGGTTTGGGGGGTTTTTTTTTTTGGTTGAAAAGGGAAAATGTTACAGTTGGAAATTATGGGAAAGATTCCAATCATGTACATAAAGTGCAGGTGATTTTATACTAATTTCCTCCCCTGAGACAGAGGAGCACTAAAAATTGGCGGCAAAATCTTAAGTAATTGTCTACACCCATCATTTCTATTTCCTTGAAAAACTCAAGTTTGTTTTGACCACTTAAATTATGATATCACTGGTAGATAAAAATATGGAGGAATATCTTTTTGCCGTTTTACTTACTTTGTTTTATGATGAGTACCTTTGGGTGGCTATGTCAGTGGTGTTACCTATATCTTCAAATTATATTTCTATCGATATTTGATAGGAGAAAATCGTACATTTTTTGGACAACACAGGACTGACTTTGAAGACACTGTTAACTCTCATCTTTCCACATTCAAGTATTAGACTCTGATTTCCTAGATTAACTTAGACGCACCTGACAAATGAGAATTATAACAAAGTTGTGTGGGAAAATACATTCCAAGATGATAAATTTTTCTGAACTACAAGCATGCAGCCGGAATGTAGATCTATAAACAATTTGCAAACCGTGCATAAAAGAACTTTTGTGTGTAGGTTGTGTCCCTTGACAAAATTGGTACTAAATGCTGTAGTTCATGCAACAATAAATGTTTTAATAAACATTTTAAGTGATCTGCTAAAATATTTAGTTTTATACTGCTATTGGTGTTGAATACATAAAGTCTGGTTTTCAAAAAATAGGTGAAATAGGATGAAAGGTGTGAAATTCAATTTTTATTGCCCCTTTTCTTACCTCTTCTCTATCCCACAGAGAAATTATACAAAGAAAAAGGAAAGTTATTATTCAGAAACATGATAAAGAGAATAATAAAAATGCCAGAATGTCATGGAAATAATTAAATGTTCTAATATAGTCACATACAAAGGAAACCAGAGGAGATTTTTGTAAAACTTAATGAAAAAGAAAGATATTTTATAATTAATCAAGGCTCCAGAGAAGTTTTTAATATTAAAAAAAGATGAAAAAAGATACATTCATGGTTAATCTGAGTATTATATTTCCTTTTAAGGAATTAAGAAAGTTAAATTTCCTGTCTTCTTAATTCCCAAATTGAAAGTAATACAAACCCATCTGTGTTTTCCACAATTCTGTGTGTGCTACAACCACTTTGACCATATTTCTTCCTTTTTCGGTCTTCTATTTCTTTTTTTATTTTTGAATCTTTACCTCATTTTCTCCATCTAGTCGTTCTACATGTATAGGTTTCATATAGCATTGTTTATATAAAATTTAAATGATCCAATCTCAAATTTAGATAAAATAAACTAACATTTTTGAATGTTACCATTGTGTACTTTATTGTTTATAAATCTTATCCTTAAAAAATGATGAGTAGTTCCTGTGATCATGGCACATTTATTGGATCTTTTTCCTCCCTTGCTCTCTCTTTTATATTGTGACATCTTTTGCCTTTGGACATTGAGGTTTGTTCTAACAGTTGGGTAGTGCTCTCCAATCTTTATTTTTATCATATTTTCATTATGCATATGAACATAATATTCATGTTTCCTATTCATTTTGTTACCGAGGGTGAGATGGAAAAAGAAAGAAGCCTCGGTTCTTTGTGCTTCCACAGTAAAGAATTACAGGACAATGAAACGAAAGTAAAACCAAGCAAAGTTTTATTAAAGTGCACTTCAAGGGAGAAATGGGCCAGTCAAGAGAGACATGGACCCAGAAACTCCAGGGTGTGGCTGTATATTCATTTTTTCTTTTGGGTAGGTCCATGGATCATAACATTTGAGAGACAGGCCTGGATTATAATAATTCGCCAACTTTCCCAAGAGGTATTCAAAATGCCTGTGTGGGGTAGGAAACCGCAACATTATTTCTATTCTAGAGACAGGTCAAATAAGGACAAGGGGCTGCTTGTAACAAGCACAACAAACTTAACTCTTCCTCTGACTGGATGCTGTAATGTCAAACTGATGGCTAGATGGGTGCAGTGGCGTGGTGCCTGGGCGGTCCTCCACTGGGGCTTTCCATCAGGACCTGTAAGGCCCATCCTCCTGTCATTTGTGCCTAGCTTCCTGCCTAACAATTTTATATTTCAATATTTCATATTTATCTTACTTTCTTCATTGTCAAATGGTAGATGTAATGGTGGTGGGAAAGCTGCTAACTTTTTCATGAAGAACTTTAACATTTTAATTTTGTTACCATACTACCAAACCAAGGATTCTGATTTTTAGCTTCATTAAACCTAAAGAAGAAGCCTAAATTAAGAATAGCAATGTTAGGGGCGGCTAGGTGGCTTGGTTGGTTAAGCACACAACTCTTGATTTCTGCTCAGGTCATGATCTGAGGGTTGTGAGATCGAGCCCCAGGTTAGGCTCTGTGCTCAGCACAGAGTCTACTTTGAGATTGTCTCCCTCTGCCCCTCCCCCTGCTCGCACTCACTCTTAATAAATAAATAAATAAGCAAATAAATAAATCTTTTTAAAAAAGAATAGCAATGTTAACAGTGGAGTTACTGGACAAATAAAACAACAACATAACAGAAACAAACTATACAGAAACATTTGTTTTTCTTTCCTCCCATTTGAGCCAAGTACAGCTGCAAGAGCTCTGGTTTGCTGCTCAGTGAGGTCACATGACCTTTCAAATGAAGTCCATCCTTTCTGCGTGGTCTTTCAGCAACCTGAGGTTATGGCTCCAGCATAGAGGGTCAGGCCATCTCTGTTGTTACCATTAGTGTAGGCACATGCTGTTCAGCAGGGCAATTACACCACCTCGCATTGAACAAACACAGTCTCCCATTCCTGCCTCTGTACCATTTTTCTTACACTGCCTCCTTTACCTGGAATACCCTTCCCCATGTTTTCAGTTGAAATCCCAGCCATCCTTCAAGGTCAACTGTGAAAAGCTGCTTGATCAATGAATTCATCTCAGATCCTTTCTGCTTGAAAAATATTTTCCTCATCCCTAATTCTATTAAAATTTTATTGTTTACTTAGGACTCGCAATTCTCTGTAATTATTTTTGACAATTTCTTTTCTTTTCCCTGTTTCAATTTTAAGAATGTAATGCTGGTAAGTTTCTTTTTAAAACATTTCAGCATTCTAAACATCCAAAAAACAACAGAAGAGTACAAATTGTGCTTTTTAAGTACAGGTTTATAAATGTTTATTGATGCAGTTGGGCTTTTCTTTTTGATAATTATGAAAAGGTTTACTGCAGTATTCTTGCCAAGAATACATAACCCGAATCTAATCATGATGGAAATATCAGACAAACCCAAACTAAAAGAAATTCCACGAAAGAATTTTTTGTACTCTTCAAAAATGTTAAGGTCAAGAAACTAAAAGAAAGGTTGAGTTATTGTTCCATATTAGAGGAATCTAAAGTGATACGAAAGCTACATACTGCGAATAACCTTGAATTGGATACTGGACTAGGAAATATGGGACAATTGATGAAATCTGATTATTAACTGTATATTAGTAGTGTTGTATGAGGTTCTGTTTTCAGATTTTGAAATTATATTGTGGTTCTGTAAAGGAGTATCCCGTTTTTAAGGAAGTATATATTGAAGTATTTAGGAGTAATGTGGGAGGATGTCAATTGGCATATATATATACACACACGTACATATATATAGACACACACAAATTTAGATAGACATATGTATCTTTTTATACAGGCATATGTATATAGGTATGTCTATGTGTGTATTGTATGTATGATAATTGGCTAAATATCCTGAGTTATCTACTATGCATATCTATAGTTCTAAGAGATAAACAAAAAGCAAAGTAAGCACGTTCTTGTTCTAGGTGCTGATAGTTGTGTAGCTTTGAGAAATGATGCTTTTCTGAGGACATAGTTCAGTGCATGCACTGTGAAATTAGACCTAATTACCCTGTGATTGGCATCTGCGGAGCCTATAAATCTTTATTTCATATGTAATGATACAGCGTTCTCCTGCCATTCTTACTGTGGGGATGGGGGTAATCATCTGGCATGAGGCATAAGAAGTTGATCTTTTTTTCTACATATTTAGCCCTTATGTCAAGTACCATATCTTAAGTCTTCTACTCTGGTCTGTTTTATATTATGTTTTCATCTTAGAAAATCTGAGTGGTTTGAAAACATTAGATGATGATTAGGAACCTTCAATTTACAATGAGTTTCTCCTCAAAATTTCCTGTATAAGCTGAATGTTTAAAAGGTAAATTTACTTTGTTCATTAAGAAAATTTTAAATAAATATATTTCACACAGAAACCCTACTAGTTGCCTCAGAATAATAGGGGTAGCAGAGAGGTGACTTAAGTAATAATACTTCTCACCTGCTATTATTATGCTGATTAAATTATTTATACATATGAAGGCTTTTAAAGAGTTTCTGCCAAAGAATCAGTGCTCAATAAATATAAGTTGGTTTTATTACTCTTCTTTCTGTACATAAAATGAGAGGAAGGAAGGAAGGGTGGGTGGGAGGGATTAGATAGATAGATAATTGGGTTTGTTTTTCTCACTAGCTAGATGTGGTAAATATGGAAAAAATATATACATGTTAAAAGCAAGCAGAAATTCCATTTTCTAGTGGTTCTAGTTCATTTTCATAATTTGATGGGTTTAGGCTTTCTCTAATAAGATGAATGAAAGAGAACTACTCCTAGTTTATTAAATGTTTGTAATTTTTGAAGTTTAAGTATTTTTTTTGAAGATTTTATTTATTTATTTGTCAGAGAGAGAGAGAGAGAGCACAAGCAGGGGAGTGGCAGGCAGAGGGAGAAGCAGGCTCCCTGCCGAGCAAGGAGCCCCCAATGCCAGGACTCGATCACAGGACCCTGGGGTCATGACCAGAGCCAAGGCAGATGCTTAACTGACTGAGCCACCCAGGTGTCCCTTGAAGTTTAAATATTTTTTAGAGTAAAGGGAACTTGGGGCGCCTGGGTGGCTTGGTCAGTTAAGTGTCCAACTCTTGATTTTGGCTCAGGTCATGATCTCAGGGTTGCTAGATCAAGCCCCACTTTGGGCTCCACATTGGGCAGGGAGCCTGCTTGAGATTCTCTCTCTCCCTCTCCCTCTGCCCCAACCCCCCTTCCTCTCTAAAAAAAAATTAAAAGATAAAAAAAATAAAGGGAACTTATAAATGGTAAATTTAATTTACTGGTTTTATGAAGTAATGTAAGTCTTCCTGTATTGTTTCATGAAGTAAAAGGAGCCTTCCTCCATTGTTCCAACTTTATATAAAAGCAAGAATAAATACAAATCATTATTCATTTTGTGAGTCTCTGTCCTTCAGTCAGACTGCAAGGAGTGGGGAGAGGGCTTGCCAAAATTTCAGATACCTGGCCCCACCCTAGTCCTACTGAGTTACAGCTCTGGGAGTGAGTTGTGAAAGCAGAGAGCAGAGGTCTTGGGAATAAACATTAAATGAGTTCCCCTTGTGGCTTGTGCACCCTGAAGTTTAAAAACCACTGATCTGGACCAATTTTCTCATGAATATAATCTTTGTTGATGGATAATAAAGCATTGCTCAAAGAATAGAAATGGTGGCATTGTGCATTTTAAATCAGTATCTCTCCTTTGTTGTTTGAAAATTTCTAATTTTTCTTTTTGAAAAGGAACTCACTTATGATGATTTTGTAAATGTGCATGCAATTATAATTTACCTCATTACTTTAAAAAGTAATGATTACCTTGAAACATGACTCCTGATCATTTTTACTGGTATAAAGTTATTTTTGAAATTCTATTCTTGTACTCTATTGTGAAATACATTATGCGTACATAGCAGAGTATATGTGTATAAGCACTTTGTAGAGAAATTTAAAAATCACACACCTGCAGGCTTGTCTTCACCTTAAGATACAGAATGTTACTAATTCCCTTGAACTCCCTGGGGACCTCTCCCTCCATCATCTTTCTCATTCCCATTTTCTTAGCTACCCACCATTCTGCAATTTCTTTTTATAGTGTTTTGTTTTGTTTTGTTTATAGTTGTACTGCATGTGTATTTATCTATAAAATATATTATCTGGATTGCTTGGCTTTTTACTTTATATTAATGGAAACATATTGTATTAACTCTTTTCTGATTCAGTATTGTGTTTTTTGAGACCTATCCATGTTGATGTATATATAGTTCAGTTATTTTCATTGCCCCATAATTGAATGCACCACAATTTGTCATTCAAGTTTATTGCTCACATAAATTGTAAGTATTTTGCAGAGCTTTTTGGTTTGGGTTTTCTTTAATCAATGCAATTACAATCCTGTTGCACAAGTGTTAGTTTTGGGGCGTGTGTCCAGGAAAAGAATTTTTGGGTCACAGCATTTATGCATATAATAGTTAATGTAAATTGTCTTTCCAGTGCTGTTGCACCAGTTTATTTGATATAGAAATGTGTGGGTCCCCAGTGCTTCCCATTCTTTCCAATACTTGGTACCTTCTGAATTCTTAGTTTTTAGTTTTGCAGTTTAGTGGCTGTGAAAGAAAATTTTATTATAGATATAATTTATACTTTCTTGATTACTAATGGACATTTTCTCTTATATTTACATATTTATATATTTCATATATTCAGTCTTCAGTTTTGTTTCATGAGGTGCTTCCTTCTGTCTTTTTCCCACCTTTTTGTCTTTGTAAAAATGATTTATAGGGTACTTTAAAAATATTTGTTATATATTTTACAGATTATCTTCTCAGTGTTTGAGCTTAGGGCTTCCATTTTTAACTTTTTAACAGCTTTGTTAAATATGCTCTAATATAGTTAAGTGTGTCAATAAATTTTTAAGCTTACTATTTATTCTATCCTGTCTAAGAAATTTTTGCCTCTCTTAAGTCATACAAATATCTTCTAAAAATTTGAAACTTTTGACTTTCTCATTAAAGTATAACATCCACCTGGAATTAATTCTGTATGCAGTATGAGATTAGCCTACAGGTTATGTTTTCCATTGTGAATTACCTGTTCTTTGAATGTTTTAACCAAATATATTTAAGAGTTTTGGAACCATTCAGATTTTCTATTTAGGTCATTTTTGTTGTTTAAGAATTTGCTGATTTCACTTGTTTTCCAATTTCTCTATATAAAGTTGTTTATAACATTCTTTTGTTTTTTATATCTACTTTATATGAAATTGTGTGCTTTTTTATTTCTAAGATCATTTATTTGTGTCTCCTTTTTCAGATATCAGTTAAGCTTCTCAGTTTTTCAATGTCATTTGTCCTTTCAAAAGACAACCTTTCAATTAATTTTTTTCCTATTGTATATTTTTCTATTTTGGTTATTTTTTTATTACATTTAATATTTGTTTCCTTCTGTTTTTTTTTTTTAATTTTTAAAATGCTTAGCTCATGAACATGTAACCTTTCTGTTTTCCCTTTTTACAATAAACATTTAAGGCTATAATTTCTCTCTAAGCCCGTCTTCATTTATATCCAACAGGTTCTTACAACTCTTTTCAATATTATTCAGTTCCGCCTATTTTCTAATTCTATTTTGATTTCTTCTTTAGATGTATTATAAATAAACAGAAGTATGGGCTTTATTTATTTTTTTGCCATTGATTTATAAATTTTGTTGTATGATCAGTGGATGCAGTCTATATTAGTCAGGTAGTTTGAAATTTATTGAGTTCTATTCAGGGCCTAGTATCTGATTTTTAAAATATTCCATGTGTGCTTGAAGAGAACACTTATCTCCATATTTGGTATGCATTGTTATGGCCACTGGACCAAGCTTGTTATTATATGATATGTCTTTTTACATTCTTTTATTTTTAACTGTCTTTATAGATTAGGTGTATGTTTTATAAATGGTACATAGCTGGATTTTTAAAATTCAGTCTTAGCACCTTAATCTTTTAATGTATAACTTAATCAGTTTATATTGATTATGGTACCTGATGTATTTGGATTTAATTCTGTCATTGTTTTTTTTTTCTATTTTTTCATGTTTCTCTTTTCTTTAATCTTTTTTTGCCACCTTTTAGCTTGAGTCCCTCCCCATTCCGTTGGTGTGCTACTTTATTCTTTTAGTGATTTCCTAGAAGTTTCAGGGTGTATACTTAAAGTGGCAATTAAATTATTATTAAAAATTGCCTTTAACTATTACCTATTATATCTAATTGTTATATTTCCTTCATACTGAAAAATAAAAAGACCTTTTATAATGCTTTAATCATCTCTTTTCCAATTTTACAGGATAATAATTCTTAGTTTTTTCCACATTTTTTATACTTACAGAATCAATATTTGTTTAATGTAAACCATATATTTAGAATTTTCTTTGTATGCTGCTCTTTCTTGCATCTCAAACTTTCTTCCTGGGATTATTTCCCCCCCCATGAAATATATCTTTAAAGATTTTCTTTGGTGAGCTCTTCTGGTAATAAATGAAAAATAAATAAATAAATCTCAATTTCAATTTGCACCAAAAATATCATTATTTGCATCATTATCGAAGATAGCCTCACTAGATATAGAAGTTGTTTTCTCTCAGCTCTTGAAAATATTATTCTTGTCTTCTCACATCCATGTTGCTGCTGAGAAGTTGGTTATCTAGCATCCATTCTTCTCTAGGCAATCTACTTTTGTCATGATCAACTATTAAGATCCTCTCATTGTGTCTGAGTTTCTTCAGTTTATAATAATGTGTCCTAGATATTTAAGATTTTTACTTATCCTGCATGTAATTATTTGAGCTACTTCGATCTCAGATTCCATGTCTTTCCATACTCTGAAAAATGTTCAGCCATTCCAACTTCTAAAATCTTCCCTCTTCTCCATTCTTTCATTCTCTCCTGGAACCCTGAGTAAGCACATGTGCGGCCATCTCATTTTCCCTGTATGTCTCTCAACCACCCTTCCACATCTGCCTTCCCTTTGTCCCTCTGGCTTCATTTTACTTAATTTCTTCAAATTTATCTTTTAGATAACAGATGTCTCGGTCATTTCTCATGTGACTTTGAAAATTTCATTGAGTTTCTAAATTCAGTTATTACCTGCCATTACACATTTTATTTCTAAGAGTTCCATTTGGTTGTTTTATCAAAGCCTGGCCCATCTTAATAATCTTTGATTTTGTCACAGCCTCATTTTCTTTTTTTATTTCTTTCATTATATTAACACTTATTTATATTCTTTTCCTGGAAATAGTAATATGTGGATTGCTGGCCTGGTTCTCTAAGACTTTCTGCTATTGAAGTAATTTTTTTTTCATTGTAATTGATGTAACATGGAACTTTATCTATGGAAATCCTTTGAGGTCTGATTTTAATGTATTTTGCTAAAGAAAAGATTTAGGTCTGTTTCTGCCAGGAACTCGAATTTCCACCTGGGACCACTTTAAACTAAATTTTTGGTTTGCAGTTTTTTTGGCAGTTTTTTAGGTAGAATCTATCCAGGTCCTAAACCCATGTGAATGCTTGTAGTTTGGGAAATCTTAAGAAGCAATCTTTCTGCATTTTAATTCCACCCTGAGCCAATGCTGAGAAAGAAAATTTCTTTTTGCAGGTTTTGGTGCCCTAGTTTATAAGATTTCTGGTCTGATCTCTCAGTTTGCTCATGCCCAGACTTTTCTCCCTTTCAATGAGTATAGAGCTTCTTAAAACCCAGCACCACTGGGATCAGCAGAACATGCAGAGCAAAAATGGGTTCCAGTGTATTCCCTTAATACCATGAATTTGTGCCTATTTACTATTTTGGTCTCTGAGAAATTTTCTTACTTCATCTTCGGTTATTCATGAATGAACGTTGTTATTAATATTATTGTTGCTTTAAATATTATTATTTGAAATATTTCAGGTTTGATATACAGGGATGGGTACTTCTGAACCTCTAGTCTGTTATATTTCTGTAAAGAGATTACTAGAAATACTGTAAATTGTAGAAGAATTGTTATCTTATAACAAGTTCTGTGAACAATTGGAAATTTCAGCTAATTAAGGTCTCTGGCAGGCATCTTGAGAAATGGCCTCCAGGAGCCTTTGAACCAAATAACTAAAATTAACTTTGTTTTTCCTCTAGATGTTTTATTTCCATTGTCACAATCCACCCATGAAATAAAAATCCATAAAGCCCCAGTAGATTGTTAGTACAAAATTTGTAGACATTCCAATTTGAGAAGAAAAAATGCTTTTAAGTGATTCTAAAATGCTGCAAATAAAAATTCTTTTTAAAAATTCCAATGAAATAGGAAGCTATATTTAAACACATATGAAAAAAAAAACATATATGAGATAGAGATTTCTTAGAAACAGTGAGATTTAATCAGTATTTCAAAATAAGCCAACCAGTGTTCTTTAACTAAAAAGAAGAAAAAAATCATAATAAATAATGACTGTGTTCTACTATTCCCATCATCTGCCAGTCATAAAAGATATAAGTAGGCCCATGTCATCGTAAGGAAGATGTGATTTAATTAATATTCATGTTTTATTGGCATTCATGACATTGCATTAGGCAGTTGAGTTCAGATTCATATCAAAGAAAATGCTAGTTTTTTCATAGTGGACCTAATAGTGAAGATAACTTACTGATTTATAATAAGAGCAAATTAGAAATAACTGTGATATGGCATATTAATTAAATGGAAACATTTGTATTGTGGGGTTTTTTTGTTTTTTGTTTTTTGTTTTTTGTTTTCAAATTTCTACTGTCGGGATACCTTTTGGGGGAGCTTATTGTATGAACCATGGTATTCTTTAGGGGAAAGACTATCCAGTAATCATGCACTTTCTGTGTGCTGGCCTTTGGTCAGATGTGCTTAGGGAAATGTGGCATAAAGTCTACTTTTGGCTTTACTGAGTATTCTTTTGTATACACTGTCCACCAATTTAGTGAGGTATGAGGGAGTTGGGGCAGGAGAGGCCGTATGAAGGAATGTTGTAGATAAATTCATAAACTCTTAGACTGTAACTAGAGTACATGAATAGTAACAATGAAGTTCATCACTTTAGTCTATTACAACTTTCCCTAAATCTCCAGTGAATTGCAGTGATCAGAAAGTGCAAACCTTACATAGGGTGACTGTTTTCAGCCATGTAAACATTGCATTCAGGTAATTTCTGGTCAGTTCTACTCTTGTACAATTGTTTACTGGATTAGAAAGAAAACCTTTGAGTAATTGTCTAGCCACCTATTTATAGCAATGTCTGTTACTCATAAATATAGGGTGATAAAAAATGACTCTAGGAAGGCTCAGTTACTTGTTTTTATTTATTTAAACTCTGGTTTAGGGAGTACGTGGCAACGTGGACAAATACTCTGATGCTAAGGCAAATCCGTTTTGCTGAGAAAACATATGTAGCTTTAAATGACAATTCATGTGTAGGTGTTCTTGTATAAAGAGCTTGGAGAGCTAGCCTGAGCTATGCAGTCTGAAGGCTTTTTCATGCTTCTGTGGAGTTTGAATTTTAACTTCAAGGCACTGGTTTCAAAGCTGTCTTAAATGTGGATAAGATATAACTAGACAAGGATTTTAGAAGGATTTCTCTGACAGATAATGGCTATAATGATTGGGCAAGGAAGACACTGAAATGATACAGAAGAGAAGTGACGAGAGCCTTAATTAAGGAATTAACAGGGGGATGGATTCTAGAGAACAAATTGGAAAGATGTGTCAGGGATCAAATAAACAAGTCGTAAGGACAGATTGGATGTATAGAGGTTGAGCAATCACAAGAAGGTGACGATCTCTCTCAGATTTCTGTCCTTGGCCTTTTTATTCTGACTTGTTCTCCCTAAATGTAGTTTAAAACATTTTGTGTAGTCTGAAGACTTTCATATCTGTAATCCTAGGCTAGCGATTCTTAAAGTTTTTGCTCTCAAAACAACTTTATATTCTTAAAATATTTTGAGAGCCCCAAAGAGCTTTTGTTTATGTCCGTTAAATCTGATTTTTACTATGTCAGAAACCCAAACGTAGAATTTAAAAAATTAATTCATTTAAAAATAATAAGCTCATTATATGTGAACATAAATAACATATTTCTATATAAGAGGGCTATTTTTCAAAAACAAAAGTATACCTGTCCCCACTCACTACCTGGAGAGAGATTCTAGGCCACAATGCAGGAAGGAGCAACCCAGATAGAGTCAGTGGTGTTGCAGAGTTGAGAGATGGACGTGGGAGAACAGGGGGACCACGACATGTCAAGTTAGCAGGCAGGTGAAAGCTGCTCAGAGAGGAGCTATCGAGAGGTGCAGTGGTTTCCCCTTTAATCCTCAGCTGAACACGCATCAGGACATGCCTGCCAGGAAACTCCTTGAGACCTGTGGAAGAAACACCCTGAAGGAGTACAGAAACATCTCAGGAGCTTACTCAGAACCATAAAGAGTTTTGTCGCCACCAGCAAGAGCGGAAAAACCTTATAATCCAAGAAACAGTGGGTAGGATATTTAGAAAGGTATTGCCTGGGTAGTGGAAGCAAAATTAGCCATAGATTCAAGGCTATTCAGGCCGCCTCTCACAAAATTTAAAAGCAAGCCTTAAAAATATCAAAGTGTTTTCAAGTAACATAACTGCATCCCACAGCAAAGCTCAGGAACATCTGTAGGAATATAGCACCCAAGAAGATAAAGTTCATAATGTCCACCAGCAGATCAAAAATTATCCAGCATGCAATTTTCCATATAATAAGTAGAAAAATCAATCTAAAAGGGCTTTATCCAGAATATAGAGAGAACTCTGAAAACACAATAATAAAAAGAACAAACATTCAATGAAAAAACTGGGCAAGAGATATTTTACCAAAAAAAAAAAAAAAAAAAAAAGGATATCCAGATAGCAAGAAAGCACATGAAAAGATGCTTCACAGTACTAGTGGAGCACGAAATACAAAACTGTGTTCCAAAGTGGTTCTATCATTTTACATTCTCACCAGCCATGTTAAGAGTTCCAGTTGCTCAACAGCCTTGTCAACACTGGGTCAGTGTTTAATTTCAGTCATTTTGATGGTCGTAGAGTGGTATCTACTGGTTTTGTCTTCTTATACAAAATCAACTGTATTTTAACCATGAGCACCCGGTGTTTAATACCACAATTTGGCGCCACTGCCTTTGACGTTAATGCTCAGGTGATAGTTGGTTTACTCTCCATTGCTTTTGCACCATTATAGGCAGATGACATCTTAGTATTATCACGAAAATTGTTTTGACTTCAGGGACTCCTTGAATCACTGTTCTACTGTGCATTTTTTCCCTAGACTTCATGTTGTCTATTTTATGTTCCACCTTCAGATTTGCTAAAATCATTATTTCTTCTAGCCTCTCTCCATAAAAAAAAAAAAAAATTAACCCTCTTCGTGTGTTCCATATTTTAAAGGCATTACTACTGCCCAGTTACCCCAGTGCTATCACAGAACCCTCTCCTCCACATTCAGCTAATTTCTCTGCCTTAGAAAAATGTCTGTTTTCCCATTCTCCATCCCCATTGACCTGTATCATCATCTTTCTTTTTCCCGTCTGCTGCTAATGGCTCCTTTCCTCTCTTTCCGAAACACAGACTCAGTTATGGGACTCTACATCACCAACAGAATAAAGTCAAAGTGTCTTGGAGTAGCAACAAGCTTGCTCATAATCAAATATTTTAAAATTAGTAGCATGATTTAAAATACATACATTGGTTGTTCCCTAATTTAGACAATTAATCAATTCTAACAGTAAACACATAATGATAACTTAGTATATTTAGGACAAAGGCTGGTAGAACTGTTTTGTACTTCTAGAATGTACTAAGGTTTGAGAAATTATTAGCTGCCAACTTTTAGATTCAGGGATTGAATATCTGCTTTTTTTCTTTCTCTAAGAAACTAATAGTTCATTATAACTTCAGAATTCCAATTAAAATGATGGATTGTTTGAAAAGTATATTATTCAAAAAGTCTGAATTATAAATGTGAGTTCAGGTATGTGATGCTCTATGCAGGGTTTTATTTTGTCCCAGTAAGCTTCTCTGGCTTAGATGATTTAATAAAGTAGCTCAAATTATTTCTAAGTCTGCAGAGACTAAGGGTTCAAGGTGTTCTCCTCACTTTATGATACATTTTCAAATTCTCTTTAAAGTTAGTCTTTTTTATTTTAATCATTTTATCTTTTTGAATCCACTTTTCTTTATTTTTTTTTACCTTGTGTCCTGATGTCATTTTTTGGTCATTATTATATATATTGAAGAATGAAATTTAAACACTTAAATTGTTAGCAGGAGCTTATTAGTCCTAGACACCAGAGTGTAATTGCAAGTTACTTATTGCAAATAAAATAAGGCATTTGGCCAGAATATTTTCAGTTGTATTGCCAGTGACCTTTTAAAATATTTATTTATTTATTTTAGAGAGACTGAGAGAGAGAGCACAAGCAGGAGGGGCAGAGGAAGAGGTAGAGAGAATCTCAAGCAGACTCTCTGCTTAGCGTGGAGCCGGCTGTGGGGCTCGATTTCACACCCCTGAGATCAGGACTTGAGCCAAAACCAAGAGTGAGATACTTACCCAACTGCACCACCCAGGCACCCCAGCAATGGCATTTTAAACACTATGCTGTGTAGCTTTTCATCACATTCATATTATATATATGTTGCCCTCTATTCCAGATTTCTACCACCTCCCTTTGTTGAATCAAAACTAAGGTGTACTATTTCATATTACTCAGATTCATTATGCTCTTAACTACATACTACCTAGTTTGTGTCATTCTTTGCTACTCCAAAAATCCTACTTTCTTTGTTTTTGCTGAAAGTTGGTCTTTTCCATGTTTCAGTTGCACATGTAAATGTTCATATGCTGCAATAACAACACCAATCTGAGGCTCCTCTGAGCATTAACTCTAGTGTTAAAGGAAATACACTATGTATAGCACAGAAAAGCAAAAGATAGCCATCTCTTACTGCAGAAAATACGTATCTAGCTTTGAAATGTATGTCAAGGTAGTCAATATCTTGAAGCCTATGGAATTGTAATCTGAGGTCATAGAACTTCACCTTCAAGTGAAGATTGAGCCATTGGAGGGAAATTTTACATATGAACTCTGTTTTACTTAAACATGCCTTATTCTAGCTAGTAACTAACCATTTGTGAGTCTTGGTAATTATTTTCCTAGGCAGACACTTTAAGTTTTATTTTCTTAACATCAGTAACATTTTCCCATCCACACTTAGGTTTATGCTGGAAGATCAAATTTAGAATCATATCAGATTAACTAACAGCTTGAAAAAAAACGATGTCTCTAACAACGATTTCCCATATTTTTATATATCACATAGGAAAGAAAGTGAGAGGTCCTTATATTTGAACTTAATTCTTCACTGAGAAACACAATATGCAGTTTTAAATTATGTTGAAAAATAAAAAAATGATTTAAAAAGTCAGATATTTTTATGATATCACCAAATTGGAATTCACTTACACTCATATATTGAAGATGTATATTTTTCACCTTAAGTTTGTGTTAGAGATTTCAAATTACTTTTACTAGTGTCTTGATATTCCTATATATTGGGAGAGCTGAAAAAATTTTAAATCCCCACTTACAATTGCATAATAGAGTTGGTATTACAGGTCTTCCTAGGAACTATATCCATTAACTTTTTATGGTTGTACTCTTTACTAGGCAATTAAGATTTCCTTTTTAATTGTAATGAGAGTGTTTGGGCAGATGGAAATCAACAAAAGTCCTTCTCTTAAGTTTATCCTGTATCTGTATTTTTTTTGGCTGTTAACAGTATCATAAAGCTATAAAGTGTATTTATAGGGATGTAAGTAATTTTCATCAGTCTCTTTAATAGCTTCCCATATGAAGCTTAACTTTTATTCATCGTTTCCTTTTATTCAAGTACCTCAACAAGAATTCAAGTCGACTAACATTATAGTAATTAACATGTTTCTTTCAGCCCTGTTTGAATGCCACCCAACCCCCCAGCAAATGCTCTACCATCCATTTCAGTAGTCTGGAGCTTCTTAAGTAAAGGACTTTCTCAGTCATTGTTTCATTATTCACAATGACTAGAACCAAACACAAATTTTGTTTAAATTCTCTAAAAATATGAGAAAGTAAGGTTCATGTCTAATCTGTAAATGTTTCTTTGTCTTTCAAAGCTGTTTACAATGTAAGAAAAAAGAGCTATACAGTTGTTTTTTGTTCTTTCCTTCTTAAGGATACTATATAATTTCACATATTTAATTTTATAGTTTTTTTTATCTCAACAAATAGATGACACTGACTTTGAATTATGGGTGAGAGTTTTAAATTAAAAAAAATTTGAATGTTTTATTCTTTTTAATTATAAAAATAATTACGCTTATTATAAAAATCTGAATAGTACGGAAAATATGAAAGAAACACACACACACACACACAAATGTCATTCAGAATGACAATACCTGGAGGCAATCGCTGTTAGCATTTTGGCATTTTTCGTTTCGAAGATAAATTCTTATATGTAGAATATAAGGTACTTAAAAGTTGAGAGAGTATTTGCCAAATATGTACATACAATCATTTGAACACAAAATCATAAGTTATGTTCAAAGAAAAGACAACGCACAGTAAGCATAGGACAATACTGCTCAAAGAATGTGGGAATTTTTTTTTTTTTAAGTTTTAAAACATCTGCAATGATAGCCCAGGGTGTCAAATTTTGCCTTTGGCTTGGGAATGATATATTAAGAACTGTTCCGTGAGAAAATGAAAATCTCCCTCAAAATCAATGTTGCACTTAATGAAAGATTCCAGTTTGGAACAAATAGTTCGGAATAATAAAACAAAATATTAATATATGGAAGCATAGATTTAAGTGGTAATGATAATTACACAGAATTGTGCAAACAAATGCACTATTATGAAAAATAGAAGAAGTTATAAAATTATAATGAAGATTTTTTTAGTACTTCATATGAGGAATTACTTTTTGAAAACTCTTTTAACTCTGTTAAAATTTTCAGAGTTAAAACTCATCTCAAATAATGTCTTCCACAACATTGTTGGGTTTCTATTATGTGGCCAGTCTTTGGTAGTCACCTGAAATTGAGGCAGAAACAAAGATTATCAGTTGCTACTATCAGAAGTTCACTATCTAATGAAAGAGATAGAAAAGTAAATAACATATAAATGATATGATCCATGTGACACTTTCTAATGATGTATAGTACATCCTATGAGCTATGATTACCGGGAAGTTGGGAAAGGTCTTCCACTAGGAGTAACCATTAATGGGAGTGTTGAAAATTAGGAGGAAAAACGAGACAAGGTACAACAGGCAAAAAGAAAAGAGCAAATGAGCACTGGGCATTATATAAGACTGATGAATCACTGAACCTCTACCTCTAAAATTAATAATACATTATATGTTAATTAATTTAATTTCAATTAAAAAATAAATTTAAAAAAGGAGCATATGTGAAAGAATGAAAGATTACGATTATATTCAGGGACTGGTGAGGAGATTGGAATGGCTGCAAGGGGAGTAAAGCATTGTCACAGATGAAGCAAACAAAGTGGGTCATTAAGGCTCCTCTTAGCTCTTAACAGAATCAAGTTGGCTGATGAGGCCAGCTTGCTAGTACTTCTTGTGCATGAAGCTGGGGACAGGCAGGATGTATGTGCATCAGCAAAGGGTGTTTCCCTTTCGTATTGAGTATAGCTCTGTGGCCAAGAATGCAGTGTTTGGAATCCAAGAGTTTCGCCCCAGCTCAGTGAGCTATGACCATTTATTTGACTTTTAAAAAACTCAATCCTTCATCAGTAAAATCAGAAAAAAATTGTATTCATCTCTTAGGATAATTGTGAGGATCAAAGGAAATAATGTATATAAATCTCTACCTAGGGTATTTCAGACTTAATCCAAAATCAATGTATATTACTTCTTTTTAACCTAACTTAAAAAGACTCCTCTTAGGGGCTTAACTGTCAACAAGGTGAGCCCTCTCTCAAAAACAATTTTTTGGCTTAACTGCAAAAAATTTCTTTCTCATTTTAATATATCGCATGGAATAAATGGGGGAAAAAAAGCAAAACCTATTTCTGCCCCAAAGGTGGGTAGATTCAGTTTCTATAATTTTTATTCAAGTTGAAGAAGAGTCATGCTTATATGTAAAATTTCTGAGAAAGGGGAAGTATCACTTAAAAGGCTGCTTTTACATGAAAGCAGACAATTTCAAAAGTCATTTTGTTTGGTCACATGAAAATATGAAACTAAAAACTACAACACGTTCTAAAATTATTTACATATAGCACTGGAATTTTTTATTTAATTTGGAAGTTAAAATAACATCCTCAGGTACAGAGTCTTTGCTACTTTATGGAAATAGTCTTAGGTATATCAGGTTAAGATGTCGATTATTATTTAAAATGTGTTAAATGCTGGTAGACATTTTTCTAAAACAGAGCAAAGAAAGTTTGTCATCAAAATTCAAGTTATGCTCTTAGATAATTATAAAGAATCTGAAGATGACTTGAAAGAAAAAATCAGAAATGTATCTTTCTCCTTCAAATCCAATTTAGACTGAGAAGAATCATCATTACCTATTGATAATGATCCCACGTGTTTGGCATTATAAAAAGAGTCATTTTCTCTGGCAGCATGAGTCAATCCAACTGCATGTAAGCTGCTCCTGGGAATTCTTTGTAAAATAAAACATTCTTGTGAGATAATTCAGTGAGCAACAAAACTGGTAAACATACACACTCACACATAAACTGCCATTTCTATGTAAATTAGCTGTCCTAACTGGAGCATCAATTTCATGTCAAATGGAGTACAGTCTTATGCTATCATAAGAATTAACGCCTTAGACATTTTCACTGGAGTTTTGGACCATATGTTGTTTTTAGCAGCTCTGAAAATTTTGTGTCTTTGATTCTGTCAGATCATCGCTGTGATAAATTGCCATATGTATGATTTCGCTGTGCGTGGAGAGACAGTATAGTGTAGTGATTAGGGATGTCTGAAATCTGACTAGTTAGTTTCCTCTTTGTCTTCAGCAATAACTAGCAGTGTGGCCTTGGAAGACTTAATTCACTGCCCAGCCCCTTATTTTTCTCATTTAAAACAGCAGCCCCCACTCCATCTCCTTGAAGTCCCATTAGGCTTCCTGGCTTTAATTTTCCTCCCAGCACTTCCCAGCATCCGCTACTCTCAGCACTTTACTCAGGTAGGTTTGCCTCCACCCCATTAGATTGCAAGTCTGGGAAGGAAGCCTCGCCTCAGCATTCTGCATAACACTTGGCATGTAGTTAGTGCTTCATAAATATTTGTTCAAAGAACAAATGAATTAATTTGTAAAATGAGGATGATATTATCACCTGCTTCATGGAGTTGGTAAGTAGTAAGTGTGTTAATATATGCAAAGCACTAAAAACACTACTTAACACATAGTAAATGTTCAATAGTTGTTAGGTGTTATTAATAATCCCGAGGAAATTTGTTTATAAAATCATGGTTATTCATTTTAGATCAAATCTCTTTTTAAAATTCTCTTCCTTTTAGGCAATGAATTGATTATAGCTTCCTTTTCATTTACTAAACACCATCACTAAAATTCCAGGTTTCTGATAGTAATTTATGGCTGATGTTGCTGCTTTGGGAGAGGAAAAGTCGGGCGTTAGATCAACTTGTTAAGACAGTATATTCACTCACTGATAATGTCAGAGAAATTCAAGTCCAGTAGCAAGGGCATGAAATCTGAAGTGAGGGGTGATATTCTGATATGTTTTTTCATGCTTTTATTATTTAATTTAATCTAATCAGCCATTCATGGAAGTTAAAAAAAAGTTCTATTGACATGCTTAGGTCATTCAAATGTACAATCTCTTTTTCTCATTCTTTCTAAGGGAAACTTTTTGGGCATTATAGAAGGATATACCCTTCTCTCTCTTTCTAGTCTGTCTTTCTAAGATCCTGTTCTTGTCTTTCTAATAGCTTCCCTCCTTTCTTTTTCAGCTATTGAGTCATTCTCCAAGTCTAGCTACTCCATAGGCTCATGCCCTTCTCTGCTGGGCCTTTGAGGAAGTCAGATTAGACACATTTGCCTTGCTTTTGCTTCCCTGTTTTTAGTATTCTGTAGTCTCCCGAAACCTACCACATTAGAATCTGTAGCTCTGCGTAAATACCTGTGCCAAAGGCAGTAGCAAAACCAAAAACATTGTAATTGCCATTAAAATTGATGGTTCACCTAGTTTCAAAGGAAAGACAATTATTTGTAGACCCATCACAAAGAAAGGCACTTCTCTGCTCTTAGCTTCCCCTAGCCTCATCTTCTTCAAGCATTTTCAGTTGAAATATATTACTTCATCCATTTTACAAATTATTATTGAGCATTTGTTATATATTCAACAATGAAGGAGATAGTTCCTCAATCTCATGTAGATTGAAGGAAAGAGTGATAGGAGCGTGGTTCTGGTAACTAGAATGTTCTCCCCTCCCCTCTTCAGCGTTTATATTTAAGGCCCATTCTGAGAAGGCCAATCTGAATGCTTGATCCTCACAGTGGTTTTTATCTTAACAACATGTGGAGCATTTAATGTTTTCAGTTAGGGTGCACACATACACTTGCACAGAGAAATGTCTCTCTAGTTAAACTACTTAAAGCTTAAGGAGGAATAAACTCAAATCATTTTATAAGCAATACTGCAATTGTATTTCCTATACAAGGACCAGAGGATCATCATTAGTTCATTTGCAAAATTTAAGATTTGAATTTACTATTTATGACTCTATTACTTTCTTCCTGGGTTAATTGTATTTACTTTTTTTTTTTTTAACTCTTTTTGATACAAATACTGTATTGTCTGCACGTAAAAGATTTTGTTTGGCTGAAAATTTATGGGGGAGTAATAGCTTCTGATACAGAATATTAAAACTCTGCAAATAATTTTAAATGGTTGACATAAATTCAGTAATCCAGCATTGAACAGGGATTATAGTTTTATGTGTGTCTTTAAAATAAAATACAACGTATGTGAAAATCTTGATTGCAAAGAGCCATTGGAATACAGCCGTACCTTGTTTTACTCTGCTTTGCTTCGTTGTGCGTCAGTTTTTGTGTTTTTTACAAATGGAAGGTTTGTGGCAACCCTGCATCAAGCAAGCTTATCGGCACCCTTTTTCCAACATTTGCTGACTTTGTGTCTCAGCATCACATTTTGGTAATTCTTTCAATATTTCAAACTTTACCATTATTTTCATATTTATCATGGTGATCTGTGATCAATGATCTTTGAAGTTACTGTTGCAATTGTTTTGTGGCTCCATGAACCACACCCATATAAGATGGCAAACTTAATGGGTACGTGTGTGTTCTCTCTGCTCTGCCTATCAGCATTCTCCATCTCTCTCCTTCTCCTTGAGCCTTCCTATTCCCTGAGACAAAAGCATATTGAAATTAGGCCAATTAGTAACCCTTCAGTGGCCTCTAAGTGTTCAAGTAAAAAGAAGATGTGCATATCTCTCACTTAAATTCAAAAGTTGTAAATAATTAAGTTTAGTGAGGAAGACATGACAAAAGACCAGATAGGCTGAAAGCTAGGCCTCTTGTGCCATTTAGCAAAGCTGTGAATGCAAAGGAAACGTTCTTGAAGGAAATTAAAAGTGCTACACTAGTGAACACACAAATGATAAAAGTAGCCTTATCGCTGATATGGAGAAATTTTTAGTGTTCTGGATAGAAGGTCAGACCAGCCACGACAACCCCCTTAAGCCAAAACCTTAACCTAGAGCAATGCCTTCAATTCTATGAAGGCTGAGAGAGGTGAGGAAGTTTCAGAAGAAAAGTCTGAAGCTAGCAGAGGTTGGTTAGTGAGGTTTAAAGGAAGAAGCCGTCTCTATAGCATCAAAGTGCAAAGTGACGGAGTAAGTGCTGATGTAGAAACAAGTTATCCGGAAGATCTAGCTAAGATCACTAATAAAGGTGGCTACACCAAGGAATAGATTTTTAATGTATATGAAACAGTCTTCAATTAAAAGAAGATAACATCCAAGACTTTCATAGCTAGAGAGTAAAAGTCAATGCCTGGCTTCATAGCTTCAAAGGACAGGCTGACTCTCTTGTTAGGGGCTAATGCAGTGACTTTAAGTTGAAGCCAATGCTCATTTACCATTCTGAAAATTCTATGGCCCTGAAGAATGATGTGAAATCTACTCTGTCTGTGTTCTGTAAAAGTTGGAACAACAAGGCCTGAAGGCACATCTGTCTACAACATGGTTCACTGAATATTTTAAGCCCACTGTTGAGACCTACTACTCAGAATAAAAGATTCCTTTCACAATATGACTGCTCATTGACAATGCATTTAGTCACCCAAGAGCTCTGATGGAGTAATACAATGAGATTCATATTTTCATGCCTACTAACACAATATCCATTCTGCAGTCCAGAGGTCAAGTAGAAATTTTGACTTTCAAGTCCTATGATTTAAGAAATACATTTCTTAAGGCTACAGATGGATCAGGGCAAAGTAAATTAAAAACCTTCTGGAAAGGATTCATCTTTCCAGATGCCATTAAGGGCATTTGTGAATCATGGGAATATCATATCAACCTTCACTGGAGTTTGGAAGAAGTTGATTCCAACATTCATGGAGGACTTTGAGGGCCTCAGGGCTTCAGTGGAGGAAGTAACCGCAGATGTGGTAGGAATAGCCAGAGAACTAGAATGAGAAGTAGAGCCTGAAGATGGAATTGAATTCCTGCAGCCTCATAATAAAACTTGAATGGATGAGGAGCTGCTTATTATGGATAAGCCAGAAAGTAGTTCCTTGAGATGGAACCTACTTCTGATGAAGATGCTGTGAAGACTTGAAATGACAGCAAAGGATTTAGAATACTACCTAAACTTAGGTGATAAAGCAGCAACAGGGTTTCAGAGAATTGAATCCAATTTGGAAAAAGTTCTACTATGGACAAAATGTTATCAAATAGCATCATATGCTAGAGGGAAGCATTAGTGAAAGGAAGAGCCAATCGACATGGTAAACTACACTGTTGTATTATTTTAGGAAATTGCCAGGGTCACACAAGCCTTCAGCAGCCACTACCCTGATCAGTCAGCAGCAATCAACATCAAGGCAAAACCCTCCATCAGCAAAAAGATTATGACCCACTGAAAGCACAGATAATAGTAATTTTTAATAAATATTGCTAAAAATATATAGCAAATATTTTTTAATTAAGGCATGCACTTTTTTAGACATAATGCTATCACACACTTTATAGACTACAGTACAGTGTAAACATTTATATGCACGAGGAAACAAAAAAAATCATTTGACTTGCCTTTTTGCGATATTTGCTTTATTGCAGTGGTCTAGAACTGAACCCACAGGGGCACCTGGGTGGCACAGCGGTTAAGCATCTGCCTTCGGCTCAGGGAGTGATCCCGGCGTTGTGGGATCGAGCCCCACATCAGGCTCCTCCGCTAGGAGTCTGCTTCTTCCTCTCCCACTCCCCCTGCTTGTGTTCCCTCTCTCTCTGGCTGTCTCTATCTCTGTCGAATAAATAAATAAAATCTTAAAAAAAAAAAAAAAGAACTGAACCCACAGTATCTCCAAGGTAGCCTGTATAAAACATTATTATTACACCTAGTAGTATAAATACTTATAAGATTGTCCCCTTTTACTTTTTCAAAAATATGCATTTATATTCCTCAAACAAAGGCTAAAAGAATATGTAACAAAATGTTAGCTGGAGTTATCTCTAGGAAATGCAATTATAGGTGATTTTATTTTCTTCTTTTTATTTATGTGTTCTAAATTGCATATAATGAATAGATATTACTTTTGTAAAAAATACATAAATTTAATTATGAAAAATGGAATTGTTGCTGTCCTGTTATCCAATGAGAATGGTGAATAATTTTTTCATGTTCATTTTTGTCTAGTGACTAGAAAAAGTAATATTTATGGGTTGTTAAAAATCGAGTGTATATTATAAAGAATGAAAAAACAATGACTTTTATTCCCACCTCTCAGAAATAATCAGTTAACTGTGATTTTTCTTGTCATATTTTATATATATAATACATATATACCAATAGTATATTTATATACATATATAATATATATACCAATAGTATATTTATATACACATATCACTTATGTAGATTTATGCATGTGCATATGTATGTGCATATATCTGTACACATATACATATATAGGATTTTTATTCAGGTAACATTATAACAAAAATTATCTCATGCTATTGCAACTTCATATGGAACACTGCTCAAACTATACATTTTATGCATCTCTATTCAAATTAACCGATGCTTTTTCTTTCTTAACTGTAAGGAAAGAATAACAACAAACTGGCAAATTGCTGAATATGCAAGGTTGAGTGTACATCATCATACCCTAGGTATTTCAGTGGAATATTTTGTAAGACAACAAAAGAAAATCTTTCCTTTACTCATGAATTCTATACCCCATGTAAAATTTAATACTCAAAGTTGAAACGATCAATTCATACAAACATTTTTCTTATAGCTTGATTTTGAAAATATAGCAGTCGAATAGATTCAGAGCTTTACAATGTTATTCATTAAAGGTAATAATTGAAAGTCTGATGGTCCATTTTGTTTGCAATCTTATTCAATAGATCTTGACTTTATTTCATTCTGGACAATCTGCTTAAAGGAATTATCTTGATACATGTTGAACTTCTTCAGAGACGATATAATCAGCGTTTGTTTCATTATCTGGCCTTTCAGTTCCTTTATCTCAGTGCTTCATATATCCAGATATAGGAGATAATGTTAATGTAATGATGATACTAAAACTGCCTTAGCAACTCTCAGAAAACATAAAATGAAAATGTGTACGAAAGGAGGCAAGCTTAGTGCTTTCTAAGCTATGGTGATTTTTTTCTAGCTTTGTTCAATTCCTGTTTTTTAGAGCCATACTGACTGAAACACAGATGTACCTTTTTAAGACAGGCATAGAATGTAACAGATAAATTACTGGCCTTGAGATTCAAGCCACTATTACCCCAGACCCATAATAAAAGCTAAGCATGCTTTAATTCAATCATTAAATCCGGCAACAAATACTTATAACATCTACTCTGTGAAAGGCCGTTTTTATGCACTGGAGACACTGAGGTGAAGGAAAAGAACTAATTGCCTGATCTCAAAAGCTTGACTTCTAGATGGATGGGCAAGAAACAAGGAAACTGGTAAAACACATGATATAATTTTAGTAAATGGTTTATGCTATGATAATGTAATGGAAAGTTATCACACTAAGGTAGAAACTATTACTGCATATTGCTTCTCAAACTTCAGTGTGCATTCAGATCACTGGGGATCCTTTTAAAATATATATTCTGACTTAGCAGGTCCGGGGCAGAGGCTGGGAGTTTGCATTTCTAATAGGCCACTGGTCTGAAGGCCACACTCTGTGTTGTGATATATAGTACCATTTCTGTGCAGGAAGTTTGCCTAAGACGTCGGTAGAAAAAGGCTCCTTAAAGGAAGAGTGGGTAGTGGGTGATGAATTTGGAAAAGGGAAGGAAAACAGTAGGAAAAAGGAGAAAATATAATAAACAAAATGAAATGGAAATGCAGGTAAAAATGGAACACAGAGGCCACCAAAGAAAGCATCTCCTTACATATGCTTTGCCTTGGAACTATCCCTGCATGTATGAACTCAAACTAAAAGACTAAAGAGTCAAAGAGTCAAGTATAAATTTGCATTCATGCTAACATTTGAGAGAATTTTAGCTAGTAGACTTTGTGCAGTTAGTGTGCCAAGAAAGAAATGGGCATTTAAAACAAAGGAGATTTATCTTCTTATTGGAAACTAACATTTGGCTATATTGAGTATATTTGTGTTGTATGTATTTGGTAGGTAAGAAGTTTTATTGTTATCATTATTATGTTTGTTTTGGAGGTAGCCTTGAATGAAATATTTCTTATTTAGTGTCCATTATAATGTACAACATACAACAAAGATTTAAGAATGCGGGGCACCTGGGTGGCTCAGTCGGTTAAGCATCTGCCTTCGGCTAAGGTCATGATCCCAGGGTCCTGCGATGGAGCCCCACATTAGGCCTCTTGCTCAGCGGGGAGCCTACTTCTTTCTCTCCTTCTGCCCCCTTCCTGCTCGTGTTTTCTTTCTCTTGCTCATTCTGTCTCAATTCAAAATAAATAAAATCTTAAAAAAAAAAAAGATTGTTTAAGAATGCCAGTGACTAGACCAATATGTTGGTAAAAATTACATCTCTTGGTACTGTACATTTATTTTTTTCAATCTCTTGGAGAAATTATGTGTTTACTTACCTGAATGATGGAGAGTATTGTAGTTTTGGTTATGATCATTAAAATTCCAGAGAAGCATGCTAGGTTTTGTACTGCCTTAAGCACCCTTAATAAATCAGCAGTATTGTGATTATAGAATCATTTACCAAGATTATAAATTTGACAAAAACAATGATACTCCATTGTTGAAATTCCAGGGGAATGTCATAGTCCTCTCTAAATAAAGGTGGATTATAAATTGAGAAAGATTAATTTAGAATCTTTTGAAAATATAAAATGTTGTTTTTATTCATTTTGATATAAGAAATCAGAAAAAAAGAGAAAGAAACTAAAATTTAATGTGTATTTTAGGCCAGACACATCATACATATTATTAAATGTAATGAAAACAGTCCAAAAAGAAGGGCACTATTTATCCTGTTAAGTAATTGTGGACACTGAAGCTCGTAGTACATAGTACTTTTCCCAAGGTTACATGGGAGAATAAGAGGGTTTATTAGCAGTAGGTATATTTCTTCTGGATTAGTTTTTGCTGTTTTTTCCAAATCATTTGTGATGAAAAGTGAATCTTTGGTTTGTATGTTAACTATTGCCAGATTTGAAGAGTCTTTGGGCTTTTTTTTTTCCTTCCAAATCAATATAACAAAAGCAATTCAAATATGATAGAAATAGAAGATTCCACTTTTTTCTAGTCTTCACTTCACTTTGTTGATTATCCGAAAACTGGTCCTCATGCCAAATGAGGATTTAATCAATTGACAAATAAATAGAAACAAAATTTTAAAAATCTAAGCTAAAAATTAGATTTTTTGAAACGATATTATTAAAGGGTGTCTGTTTTGAAAAGCATATGGCAAGCTTTAAAAATTACATATAGGGGCACCTGGGTGGCTCAGTTGGTTAAGCATCCAACTCCTGGTTTCAGCTCAGTTCATGATCTCAGGGTCCTGGGATCAAGCCCCATGCCCACCTCTGTGCTCAGTAGGAAGTCTGCTTGAGATTCTCTCTCTCCCTCTCCCCTCCCCACTCTCTCACTCTCTCTCTGAAATAATACATAAATCTTTTTAAGAAAATTACATTTATACCCATTTTTGTGACTTAATTCATAAAGGAAATTTTATTTTCTTGTGCTTTACTATTTTAACAAAGCTTTACTATTTACTAAGTTTGTAGTGCAATTTTATTGGTTGTTAAGAAAAATACACAAAATTATCTTGCCTTAGGGTATCTATGATTATTTTGCCTAATATTAAATTCATTTTAAAAGAGGAGAGTCACCTTTATTCTAGATGGTATCTTTTAGAATTGCTTAGATCACCTTAACATAGAGATAATTTGTGAAAAGCTGATTCGTTTCACATACCAATTACAGAGCAGAGCTTCCTACCCATATTTGTCATGACCCATAAAGAAAGTAATCTTTCCTATTATTTTATTTACATGTGTAGAGGAGGGGTAGAGAATAATCTATAATCTTGATCAGTTAATTGTATTCATCAGTTATTCTTGATCATTCAAATCATTCAACTATTTGAGGAATGTATATAGTTCAATCTTAAAACAAATACATTTTCATTATAGAAAAACCAAAATATATATTATGTATATTAGATATTATAAATTAACATTATTAGTAATATATATAATAAAATTACCCATAACCCCATCAGTCAGAAATAACCACTCTTGATATTAATGGAATATGTACATATAGATATAGATACAGATATAGATATGGCCAATGTACATATATATATTTACACATATGGCCAATGTATTCTTATGCATTCAAGAATATGTCTTAAATCCCTACCACATAGTTCTATATATGTATACTTTCTTTAAAAGACATTATTTTTTTAGAGCAGTTTTATGTTTACATGAAAGATGAGAGGGAGATAGAGATTTCCTGTATACTCCCAGCACCCCACCCCCATAACAGGCATAGCTACCCCCATTATCAAAATCACTCCCCAGAATGGTCCGCCACTTAAGGATGGATCTACACTGACACATCTTAAGTACCTGAAGTCCATAGTTTACTTTAAGGTGCACTCTTGGCATTGTATAATCTATGTGTTTGGACAAATGTATAATGACAAGTACCTTTCACTATGGTGGCATACAGAGTATTTTCACTGCCCAAAAAATCTTTTGTGTTCTGCCTATTCATCCTCCACCCCACCCCAAACCCCTGGCAACCCCTTATCTTTTTACTGTCTGTATAGTTTTGCTTTTTCCAGAATGTCATATAGTTGGTATAATAGGGTATATAGTCTTTTCAGACTGACTTTACTCACTTAGTAATATGCATTTAAGGTTCTTCCATGTCTTTTCACTGCTTGGTAATTCATTTCATTTTAGCTATAAGTAATATTTAATTGTCTGGAGGTACCACAGTTTATTTATCCATTCACTACCAAAGGACATCTTGGTTGCTCCCAAGTTTTGGCAGTTATAAAGAAAGCTGTGGTATGAACATCCATGGGCAGATTTTTGTGTTCACATAAGGTTTCAATTATTTTGGTAAATGCCAGGGGGCATGATTGCTGAATTGCATCGTAAGACTATTTTTAATGTCGACAGAAACCACCAAACTATTTTAAAAAATGGCTGTACCATTTGCATTCTCACCAGCAATGTATGAGAGTTCGTGTTGCTCCAAATCCTCCCCAACATATTTTATTGTCAATGTTCAGACTTTGACTATTCTAATGGATATACATGTACTGTTACTTTTTTTTTAATTTTGCATTTACCTGATGACGTATGATGTGGAGCATCTTTTCATATGCCTGTTTGCCACCTGTATATCTTCTTTGGTGAGGTATTTGTTAAGCTTTTTGGCTGATTTTCTAATTTTGGTAATTTTCTTGTGTTGAGTTTAAAAGATTTTTGTATATTTTGAAGAATAGTCCTTTATTAGATATGTCTTTCGCAAATATTTTCTCCCAGTGTATGGCTTACCTTCTAATTCTCTAGATATTATCTTTTGCAGAGGTTTTTTTTTTTTTTTTCCATTTTAATGAACTCCAGCTTATCGATGATTTATTTCATGGATCATGTCTTTGGTGTTGTATCTAAGAAGGAATCACCATACTCAAAGTCATCTAGGTTTTCTCCTTTGTTATATTCTAGGAGTTTCATAGTTTTGCATTATACATTTAGGTCTGTGATCCACTCTGAGTTAATTTTTGTGAAGGGTGTAATGTCTGTACGTAGGTGCATTTTTTGCATGTAGATTTCCAGTTGTTCCAGCACTACTTTTTGAAGAGACTGCCTTTGCTCCATTGTATTGCCTTTGTTCCTTAGTCAAAGATCCATTGACTATTTTTATGTGGCTCTATTTCTCAGCTCAGCTCTCTATTTTGTTTTAATCATCTATTTGTCTGTTTTTTTTTTTCCAAGATCACATTATCTTGATTATTGTAGCTTTATAGTAAGTGTTAAAGTTGGATAGTGTCAGTTTTCCAACTTTGTTCTTCTACAATATTGAGTGGGCTATTCTGGGTCCTTTTCCTCTCCATTTAAACTCTAGATCAGTTTTCCCATATCTATAAAATAACTTGCTGAGATTCTGATTGGGATGGCATTGAATCTATAGATTAAGTTGGAAAAACCTGACATCTTAACAATATTGAGTCTTCCTATCCATGAGCATAGAATATTTCTCCATTTTTTTAGTTCTTATTTGATTTTGTTCTTCAGAGTTTTGTAGTTTTCATCATATAGCTCTTGTACATATTTTGTTAAATTTATACCTAACAAATTCACTTTTATGGGTGTTAATGTAAGTGGTATTGAATTGTTTTCAAATTCCATTTGTTAGTATATAGAAAAACAATTGCTTTTTTTGCATATAAACCATGTATCTTGATACCTTGTATAATTGCTTATTAGTTTCAGGAATTTGCCAGTGCTTTTGGATTTACAACATAGACAATAATATTTCTCCCAACAAATACAATTTTATGTTTTCCTTCCTAATCTGTGTTTTGTTTCCTTTTCTTGCTTTAATTGCATTAGCAAGAACTTCCGGTAAAATGATGAAAAGGAAAAGTGGGAGGGAACATTTTTGCCTTGTACATATCTTAGTGGGAAAGCTTTGAGTTTCTCACATTAAGAATAATGTTAGCTGTAGGTTTTTTGTAGATAATTCTTATCAATTTGGGGAAGTTTCCCTCTATTCCTAGTTTACCGAGAGTTTTTATTATGAATTGGTATTCAATTTTGTCAAGTATTTTTTCACATCTATTGAGATGATCATGTGATTTTTTTATTTTTTAGCCTATTGATGTGATATATTACCTTAAAAGATTTTTGAATGTTTAACAAACTTGCATAACTAGGATAAATCCCACTTGGTCATGGCATATAATTCTTTTCATTCTTCTTTGCATTCAATTTGCTAATATTTTGTTGATGGCGTTTGCATCCGTGCTCGTGAGAGATTGGTCTATGGTTTTCTTTTTTTGTATGTCTTTTTTATATGTCTTCTAATATTCTTTTTTCATGTAACTTTTCAGTATTAGGGTGAAGCTGGCCTTATAAACTGAATTAGGACATATTACCTCCACTTTTATCCTCTGAAAGCAATTGTAAAGAATTGCATAATTTTTTTTTCCTTTATTATTTGGTAGAATTCACCAGTGAACCTATCGGCCTGGTGCTTTCTGTTTTGGAAGGTTAATTAATTATTGATTCAATTTCTATAATAGAAATTTGCTGTAGACCTATTCAGATTGTCTTTCTTTTTGTGTGAGTTTAGGGAGATTATGTCTTTCTAGGAAGTGGTCCATTTTATCTAGGTTACCAAATTTGTCAACACAGAGTTGTTTATAGTGTTCTTTTATTATCCTTACAGTGTCCATGGGATCTACAGTGCTGTCCCCTCCCCCTCTTTTATTTCTCATGTTAGTAATTTGTGTCTTCTATCTCTCTCTGCCTCTCTTGCTCTTTAGTAAGCTTGGCTATAGACTTATCAATTTGACTGATTTTTGCAAAGAACCACTTTTGGCTTCTTAATTTTTTTCTATTGATTTCCTGTTTTCAATTTCATTGATTTCTACTCTAACTCTGCTCTGATTTGCTCTTTTCTTCTCCTTACCTTGTATTTAATTCAAAAGACAGAAACTTGGATTTGATTTTAGATCTTTCTTCTCTTCTAATATATGCACTTAACACTGTAGATTTTCCTCTAAACAATGCTTTCCCTGCAAAATTTTTTGATTTTGATAAGTTGTACTTTCACTTTCATTCTGATTTAAAAAACCTTTGTAATTTCTTTTGAGATTTATTCTTTGACCCATGTGTTATTTAGAAGTGTGTTTAATCTCCACATATTTGGGGATTTTCCAGTTATCTTTCTGTTATTTATTTCTAATTTAATCCACTGTGGTCTGAGAGCAGACGCTGTATGCTTTATTTCTTTTAAATTTGTCAAAATGTGTTTTACAGCGCAGAATGTGGTCTACCTTGGTGAATGTCCCATGTAAGCCTGAGAAAAATATGTATTCTGCTGTTGTTGGATGAATTAGTCTATAGATATTAATTATATGCAGTTTGTTGGTGTTGTTATTGAGTTCGGATATATCCTTACTGATTTTCTGCCTGCTGGATCTATTTCCAAGACAGAAATATTGAATTCTCTAACCATGATAGTGGATTCAACTGTTTCTACTTGCAATTCTGTCAGTTTTTGCCTCACATCTTTGGTGCTCTATTGTTAGGCCCATGCACATTAAGAATTGTTAAGTCTTCTTATAGAATCACCCCTTTATCATTATATAATGTCCTTTTTAATCCCTGATAACTTTCTTTACTTTGAAGTCTGCTCTGTCTGAAATTAATATAGCTATTCTTCCTTTCCTTTGATCAGTATTCATATTGTATATTTTTCCCTATCCATATACTTTTAATCATTGTATGTCTTTATATTTAAAGTATGTTTCTTGTATACAAAACATAATTGGGTCTCATTTTCTTATCTACTCTGACAACATCTGTCTTTGTATTGGTGCATTTAGATCATTGACATTCAAAGTGATTACTGATATAGCTGGATTGTTACCTACCATATTCGTACTGATATTTTTTTCCCTTATTCTTTGCCTTTGTTCATATTTTGTCTTCCACTCTTTATCTGTCTTTGTGATTTTAATTGAGTGAGCATTTTTATATGTTTCTATTTATATGTTTCCATTTCCTCTCTTTTCTTAGTCTATCAGTTATCCTTTTTTCCCACTTTTTTAGTGGTTTTCCTAGAGTTTGCTATATACCTTTATAACTAATTCAAGTCCATTTTCAAATAACACTATACCACTTCACAGATAATATTATTACCTTACAATAACAAAATAACCCTAATTCCTCCCTTCCGTCCTTTGTATCATCACTGTCATTCATTTTTATATACATACATACATACTCAATAAACATAGATAGTTAAATACACTGTTGCTATTATTATTTTGGGCAAACTATAATCTGTTAGATAAATTACCAATAAGAAAAATAAATGTTTTTATTTTACCTTCAGTTATTTCTTCTTTGATGCTCTTCTTTTCTTTATGCAGATCAGAGGTTCTGACCTGTATTATTTCCTTCTTTCTAAAAAACTTCTTTTAACTTTTCTTGCAGGCTGGTCTACTAACAACAACTTATCCCAATATTTGATTTTCAGTGAAAGTCTATTTCTCTTTCACTTTTGAAAGATCATTTTGTGTTTGTGAGGGTTTTTTTTTTTTTTTTACACTTTAAAGATTTCACTCTACTTTCTTCTTACACATGGTTTCTAAGGAGAAGTTAAATATCATTCTTGTTTTTGTATTTCTATAGGCAAGTGTTTTTTTTTTTTTCCTCTAGATTCCTTTATGATTTTTTTCTTTATCCTTGATTTTCTGCAGTTTAAAGATGCTATCCTTTTTTGGAATTTTTCTAGTTGGTGTTCTTTGAACTGCCTAGATCTATGATTTGGTATCTGACATTAAAGTGAAGAAATTCTCAGTCGTTATTCTTTGAAATATTTCTTCTGTTCCTTTTTTTCTTCTACTTTTGATATTCCCATTATATGTATGTCACACATTTGTAGTTTCCCACAGTCCTTGGATATTCTATTCTATTTTTTGTTATTGTTTTTGTTTATTTTGTTCCTATTTGCTCTTCAGTTTTCAAGGATTTTATTGATGTATTCTTTAGCTCAGAGATTCTTTCCTTAGTCATGTCCAGTCTACTAATAAACCCATCAAAGGCATTCTTCATTTCTGTAACAGTGTTTTTAATCTGTAGCATTTCTTTTTGGTTCTTTGTAGGTGCTCCATTACTCTGCTTATATTGCCCATCTGTCTTGCATGGTGTCTACTTTATACATTAGAGCCCTTAGCATATTGATCAGGGTTGTTTTAAATTCCCAGTCTGCTGATTCTAACATCCTTGCCATATCTGGTTCTGATGCTTACTCTGTCTTGTCAAATTTTGTGTTTTTGCTTTTTGATATGCCTTCTAATTTTTCTCAATAAAGATGATGTACTTGGTAAAAGGAACTGCTATAAATAAGCTTTTAGTAATATAGTAGTGAGGTATGGGTGTAGGGGAAGCTTTCTAGAGTCTTATGATTAGGTCTCAGTCATTGAGTGAACCGATACCTCTGGACCATGAACTTCACAAGAGTTCCTTAGTTTTTTTTCTCCCCCTTATGTGTGACAAGATGGCTACAGTGGGCTATTGTTGGGTATTTCTCTTCCCCAGGTCACAGACTCTGATAATACCCCAGTAGTTTAGGCTGTCAATAACCAGTCTGCCCTGAGGACAAACCTTTCTTAGAAAAACAGAGTGCTCGGAAGTATTTCAAACTGGTTTCTTTCTCCCTCTCTCTGCCAGAAGCAGGAGGGGAATTTTGTCTAGGATTTTCTGTGGGAATCAAGTCAAGCTCCTGGAGATAAATCTCAAAATAATTTGGAGCACCTCCTTTGGTTGGATTTGCCTGCAGTTCTTAACTCTCAGATTTGTCCACACTGAGCATCCAACAATTCATCCATTACAACTGAGGCTTCCCTACCCTGGCACTGGTTCCTGAGGTTGCTTTCACTCCTGACTTTACTCTATAAGTTGAGACTCCTTATATTTGCCTGTCTCTCCAATCTGGGGACAACAGTTTGTGTTATGTACACCCCTTTCTTAAGGATCAAAGAAGAGTTGCTGATTTTTTCACTGTGTTCAGCTTTTCGTTAGGAGTGGTGATTTCCAAAGCTCCTTATATCCAGAACCTGAAAGCAGAAGTCTTGTACTTTTTATTTTATTAAAATGGGAGCCTACTAAATTGATAATTTTGTAACTTGGAATTTTTTTAGTTATATTATAAACTTGTTCCTTATTGGTAAATACTGTTTGATGGAATTTTTATTGGTGATAGTATCTTTTTCATAGTACATATTTTTATATAGTCCCTTATTGCTTAGACTGCTTCCAATTATCTGCATTATAAACAGTACTACTGTGAACGTTCATGGAAATAAATCTTTTTGTACTGTCATGATTATGTCCTCAGGGTAAATAAAATAGCTCTTCTTAACCCTAATGCCACAGAAGAATTAGCACAAAACATCTAGATACTGCCGTGGTAGAATAACTTCCACCTCCTTCTAAGGTGATTAAATAAAATCAGTTTCCTTGTTCTTTCATCAATTCACAAAATGATTGAGCCAATTCTACACAACCTTTTACTGTTTTGGAGTGTGTGTGTGTGTGTGTGTGTGTGTGTGTGAGAGAGAGAGAGAGAGAGAGAGAAAGAGAGAGGGAAAGAGAGAGAGAGAAAATGAAACTGCTAATGAAAGGATTTTAAATTGTTAGAGAAATAACGGCTATTTTTTTTCTTTTCTTAATTTAAATTCAATTAGCCAAGATATAGTACATCATTGGTTTCAGATGTAGTGTTCAATAATTTACGCATATTGCATATAACAGCCAGTGCTCATCACATCACGTGCCCTCCTTAATGCCCATCACCCAATTACCCCATCCCCCCACCCTCCTTGCCTCCAGCAACCCTCAGTTTGTTTCCTATAGTTAAGAAGAGTCTCTCATGGTTTCTCAATAAAAGCTATTTTTCATTTCATTTCAAGGAAGACTACTACTTGAAAGAATTTGGAAATCCCAGGTAGTTTTATGCTTTTATTCTGCAACTTTCATAAGACAGAAAAAACAAAGCAAAAAACAACCCACCACTGTCCTTAGATGTGGCATCGGGATAGCTCCTCTCTAGACGGCATCTTTTTTGTTATTCTGCTTTACTGATAGAATTACCTCTATGAAACTGGTGACTTCACTTTTGGGGGGAATAAAATAGACAGCTGCTTCCATCTATATTGCCTTTGACCCTTCTTCCTTTTTATCCTGTCAGTGTCCTTTTGCCACACACCACTAGGAGCACACCTATATTTGAACTATGTGGACTTTTTGCTAGCAGCAATGAACCATGGGCCATCTCAGTAAAAGAGTATTAGAAAAGACCTACTACAGGATTTAGCCTTGTTGTTAAGTGATTTGAGGGAGGTTTCAAGAAACCAGGGCTTTGCAATAGTTTGCTTGCTGTCAAAAAGCAGTCGTAATTTTATGATTTGATTTATTAATGACTTTTATCCAAAATTAGGGTGACCAACTATCCCGGTATGCCTGAGACTGAGGGCTTCTTGGGACACAACATGTTCAGTGCCCAAACCAGGAAAATCCCAGGCAAACTGGGAGGAGGAGGTTACCCTATCTAGAGGGCAAGTGAAATGAAAAGAGGCGAAGGCTGAAATTGGTAAAGAAGTAATAGGTACTGACAGGAGCTAGGATTTGGGATGTTTGGTCATTTTTGTAATTTTGGCAATGTTCATGTTTTTGCTTGGATTCAGACATGACTACAGAGTGGTCTCATCTCTGACTTGATCCATCATGGTGACAGAGTGACCATGTCTGATGTTACTTTCACCAGGAGAACACCAGGCCAGCTCCCAGCAGCACCAAGGTTTTTACACAGTGTCAGGGCAATTTCTAGCTGTAAGGGGCTGTTTTTCTTTTTTTCAGTTCTCTTCTTTGTGGATTTGAGGGATGCTTTTGGAGTTGACCTAAGAGTTTACACATGTGATCTAGTTGTTAGAGACTTGGTTTCAGCCACATTGGTCTGTACCCTAATGAGATGCTTTAAGCTTTGAAACATTGAGTAATAAAACAATTATCCATCACCCTTAACACAACTTTTTTTTCTTCAATAGAGAAAAATGTTTTAACGATTGAGACCAAATGCTAAGTTACTAAATGTTAAAACAAGAAGAAATCAAATACTCTTTCCCCTTGAGATTCAAAACTCACATTAGCATATTTCACAGTTCTTAGTAATACTGCTGTAAAGAATCTAGCTTATTTGATATAGAACATACGTTTCACAAAATATATAAACATTTGCATGAACATTAATATTTCACTATTAAACCAGTGTTGTATGGAAATAGTAGTTTATTTAGTGATGTTTCCCAGTTGTGCTTTTTGTTTTTAAAAATTAGAAATATATTTAAAGAGTAAATAATCTGATTTAAAATAAAATAAATTTTCTTAATTACAGTAATTGGAAAAGATAGTTTCATCATTTTCAGGTTTGCTAATTTAATATTAAGAAAAATATTAAATGGTAGTTAGATTTTTTTGGGAGAAAACCTTAAACTAGTAAATGAACATATATAGTTGTTGTAGTTTAGTCACTAAGGTTATGATACTAGTTAAATTGTGAAGCATTATTTTAATTGTTAACATTCAGCTACCTTAAACTATTTGTTGTCCTTTGTATTAATTAAATTAATTATTTAGCAATTAATCTTTATAACAATGGTGGAAATAATATAATCTTAGCTATGTTATAATCATGATATAGTTCACATTCATGAACTTTTCTCTAGATTCTGAAGACTACCTTGAGGTCAATATTCCAACAGACCTAGGAGTGGAACATTCCAGGGAAATAAGTAAGAGAAAGGAAATTGAGGAATTATCAAAAGCTTCAAGAGACACCATACCCCTGGCGATGGTGCTTCCTACTGAAATTCCATGTGAGGTGAGTAAGATACCTTGTTATTTAAGTGGCTGTCTCTATTGTTTTCATAAATACTGCGTTTCACTAGAATGTAAGCTCTAACACAGCTGGGCACTCTTGTTTACTTTGTTCATGGCCGTGTCCTCAGAATCCAGAACAATAGCTGGCAATTAGTAGGTATTTGATAAATATTTGTTAAATAGTTTAATATTGGAGAATACATGAAAGTTTAATTTTATCAGATATTATTTGACATGTTGCCAAAAGATACATAATTGCTATATATATACCACACTACTTAGAAAAAAAAGATGGATTCATATTAACCAGATCAAGGATTTTATTTTTATAAATGGAAACATATTCTTGAATAGAATTGGAAAATACTTATATTCTAGGATCACCAATTTTTCAATTCTTAAATATGTATTAAAGGCCTACATTATTAAGTGGAAATATAAGAGCTAGAAGTGGTGGTCCTTTCAGGAATAAAAGGGTAATGTAGCAGGGGATGGAGTGTGGATTTCTGAGAAGGTGACTATGTGAATACATGTTTTCCTCCTAAGTCTTCATTGGAATGAACTATTAAAATCAGCATACTGGTAGAGCTTGACCCAAAACTGGGTCTACATAATCCCCAGATGATAGAAAGATTCTGGCTCTCATTGTCTGCGGTGTCCTTCAGTGGACAAGCCAAAGATACAGGAGAGCTTTGGAAGTTGCATGAGAGGGTGCTTCTGCGAGAAGTCAGTGGATTTATGCCACTGGGTGACAGGGGCTGCATTTGTCCGTTTGCTAGGAGGTGTCTTTGGGAAGAGAATCTCCTGATTTTACTGGTACTAGTCCCATGCAGTTGGGCAAACTTTAATTCCTTCATCTCCAGACCCCATGCCTAAGCAGATGAATCATTGTTTCAAGCCATTATGCTGTCAATTCCAGAGAGACAAGAACTTCTTTGACACTCCCTTAGAGACTCCAAGAAACTAAACTGTTCTGGTTTCAGGCAACCAACACAGGTGACCAGGCAAAGAAAAATTACAACTCACTTAAAGGCCTTGGGAACTTGAGGGAGGGCAGATTAAACAATCAGAATTGATGGCTCCTATTGAGTCAGAAACAGTGGAGAGACAGAAATAAATAGAAAAACCTGTAATAAACAGGAAATGAGAATTATTCTCAAGTAGGTAAAATCAACACAAAAAAGAAAAAAAAACCCTCTGGAACTAAACATTACTCACCAAGAACTTTGCGATGACTCTAAATAGCTGCTCTGAACAAAACCTGCAACAGTAAATTTTGAAGAATATAAGATCTTCCCCCACTATTAAATTTGCAGAGAAATTGAAATGTAAAAATTAAACACCACTACCCTCCAGGCTGAGACACCTCACTCAGATGGTTGGGTAGGATCAGAATTCTTTAAATATCAGAATCATGGGCTGTCTTTATTGATATGGATACAATTCCTTCAGACCCTTGGAAATTAAATTACTTTAATTTCACATCTCTCTTAGGTACATTTATGGCCCTTACAGTAATAAGTTACCTTCAACTCACCTAACAATGGCGTCAAGAACTCAGCACCCCCCTTTAGAGGCTTCTCTGCAATGCACCTGGTTGTTCTATAATCACTTGTTAGAGCTGCACGATCTATAAGCAGTGAATCTAGTCACTCTTTTTAATGGATTTTACTTGGAGCTCTAAAAGGGACCCTCTAAATGTTTTCCTCAGTGGGCCCTGTTGGAAGTATTGTAGCTTGCTCCCTGATGCCTCCTGCCTCTTATGTTATTTCTGCAAGCCCTAGTCACAGGTGCAGTAATGGCTTCACTATTTCTTCTTCAGAACCACCATCCTAAAAAGCAGTTAGGAATGAGCTTATTTTCTTTATCTTGTTTTATCTGTATAAGCAGGCCTGCAATCTGTCATTTCCCTTTCCTTTTGATAGAAATCTGTCTATTGAAGTCTCCCCCACAAATCACTTACTGATATTTCTGACTAACTGATATTTCTTTATTTGCTAATTAACTGTTATTTCTTTATTTTTATGTTATTCTCCCACTGCTGCTTTCCTGATGATAAGACTGAAATAGTTTTAAAACCAGTCCAGTCACTTCTTGACTTCTTGAGCAAATTTAATTCTTAAAGTTATAGTATAAGCTTGAAAGGCCTTTTAAGTGGCTTTATCAACATTTGGATCTATATTAATTTCATTAAATTGTCTTTGTATCTGACTCCTAGAACATGGCATGTTCCCTACAAAAGACTTTCGTTTTATTTGACCTGTTCCTTGACATACCTCTGTAGCTACAACTGTAATGTGAGTCTCCAAACCCATAGTGCAAACCCGATTGTGTAGTCAACAAATCTAGAGAAACCCTTAGACTCTGTGCAGGAGTATGATTCTGCAGGACCCATGGGAAAGCCACAAAAATCTCAGAGATTACCCCTACCCATTCATTCATTGGCCCCAGATACAGTTTAAAATAATATACAGAAGCTAACAGCACTGCCCACTTATTTCTCATACCAAATCACACACTGGTTCTTGGTAACCAACCTTCATTTAAAGTCTGATCCTGTGACTTCAGTGAAAAATACAGGAAAAGCCACAACAGGTTATTGTGCATATCAGTGCCTAAAATGTCTGTGTTCTGTAGTGTTGCCCTTGGGTGGTAAGGTTTTACAGTGACCGAAAGACATCTTTTCCCTTTAACCAAGTAGCTCTCAAACTAAGCTGCATATAGGGACTATTGGAAGAGGTTTAAGAAAAATAATGCCTGAATCCTATCCCCAAAGATTCAGATATAAATGATCTGGTTTATAGCCTGGACACTGGCAGTTTTAAAAATTTCCCAGGTGGTCCTGAAGGTGAGAATTAACAGCCAGATTTGGAACTATTGCCATAACCTAATCCTCACTGTGCTGTCATGGTTCAGATAGAGGTCAGCTGTAGGAACCTGTACAGTCTTGGCTTATAAAGCCCATGCAACTATGCTTGTTAATCTAGTGCCTATTAAACTAGTCATGAATGTATGAAAAGAGCCATTGGTCTGTGTACATAAGTCATGTTGATCCACTGGGATAAAAATCCTTTGTTGCCTGTGCGTAATATATCCTTAAAGCCTGAAGACGACAACACTGGCAGAACCAGAAACTTCACCATCTGTATGTTATATTATGGACCAAGTTCTAGTCCTTTTGTTTAGGTCTCAAGGTTTGTGACCAATGCCACAAAACTTTAAACTTTGGAAGTGATGATTATCAGAATTCTTTCTGTCTCTGAATATTCAGAACCAAATAAGGGATAAACAGATGAGTCAGAAGGATTGAGAGCAAAATAGCAGCTTCATTATTGATAAAACCAAATTTATGATCATTTGAGTGTCATAGCACTTTCTCTATTGAATTAAATGTACCCATATAATTATATTTTTAATTAAGATGTTCATAATAGTTAAGGACAAGCCTGGACAGTGCAGGCTTTCCATCCTAGAGCAGGCCACTTCCTCCGTGGAGATGCGGGAAACAGATGAAGCTGTGAGTCCTGAAGCGTGTAGGAAGTAGAGTTGGGTATGTTCAATTTCAAAATGTCATGGTTTAACAGACTTATTCCATCTTCATTTTAAAAATATGTACAGACTGTCTCCTATGTACATAATTCTTGTAAGATGCCACAATGATATGAAAAAATAAAAAATACTTCAGGATGTTGAATATCTAGCTGGGAAGCCAAGACATAGACATGAAAAACTAATTAAGAGCAGAGGGCATGACTTAGAAAAGGTCAAAGGAGGGGTATGGGTGCTTAGTGCTCCATGATTCCTTTGGAAGTTATTACGGGCTGAAGTCGTAGCGAGGATTTATGGAGCTTGTGAAATCCTACTCGGACTTTGATGGAGAGGATAAGTGTGGGGAGACGGAGGGAGAGTAGGAACTAAATGGCATGCCAACATTATGTACAAACAGGCCTGGTGCAAAATGAAAATGTAGGGGCCCTTGTTCAATTAGTAAGCACTTTAAGGCAGTGACATCAGAACATTGAACCAAGTGCAGGGCCTTCTAAGTTCAGGGCCTGTGCAACCGCACAGGTCATATACCCATGAAGCTGGCTTTGGGTACAAATGAAGATGTCAGTGCCTCATTTGGGGTGGTCAGTGTGCTTGTCTTTTGTTTAAAACTGTTCTTTGGAAGTGGTTGAAAGGTGGAGTCCTGCCCTCTATTAAGGAGGGAATCTGATGCATAGGAAGCATCCTGTGTGAACACTCATGAATGAGAATGAGTTAGCTGGTGAATAAAACACTGAGAGAGGTTGCTTAAGCTTACTAACTTTGGGAGGGGAGAGGTCAAACTTAAACAAGACATGGTGCACCTATGAAAGAGAGCTCTGAAGAACTTTGACGCAGAGGATCTTGGGATTCTGGGCCAAAGTCAATAGGAAGTCATTAAAGATTTGGAGTAAGGTGACAGATGTGGACAACAAAGGAACTAAAAAGCTGAGCTAGACATGAGGTCCTGCGAAGAAGAGGTGGCAGATGTGAGGAACAGGAGGGGCTCACATTCCTGACCTCAGGGGTGACATGGACCAGTGCCTTGGTGAGGCATAGGGAAGGAAACAGGGAGGCATTCTTGACACGTGGGAATGTGTATTAGCTGGAATACTGGCATCTTTGCTCCATTTGCAATGTAATTGATGAGGAGAAATTTAGTTTAAAATGTCCTGCAGACAAATACTCGGGAGCACTAGACTCTGGTGGAAAAATTCCTGAAGTAAAAGTGTGTCAGCTGAACCAATTCTGTGACATCACCATATTCATAGAAACTCTTTGGTACAGAGCATTAAAGATATGTTTTATCTGTAGGTGATTTATGCTCAGGGAGATAACTTTTAAATAAGAGAACTTTGAAATTAATGACTTTTGGGTAAACACAGTTTTATAAGAGTATATAAATGAGGTTTCTATTTATTTTGTGAGGGACTGAAATTTAGTTTGACTTTGAGGAAAGCATTTGGAAGGTGATATCTGAGATAAATATAAAAATGCTATTTCATTTTGGTCATTTTGAAGGGTTAAACAGCACAATGTAGAGTACAGATTTTGATTTAGATAGCTCTGGTTAAACTTCAGAATGTAACTTTCTGTATTAGCTACCCTGTTCTTAAAAGAGAAAACTAATAGCCCTCCATTTTGGTTTCAGCCTGTGTATGTTTTGGTTAGGATTAAAAGAAATATCTTTATATTAAAAGTGCTTAATGTTATTCCTAGTATAAAATAGATGCTCAACAAATATTTACTCCTTCTTCTTCTCTGTATTAATGTCAATCTTTTTATCCCTAGTTATTTTTTCTGAATTTTTTTTCCAAAAGAGTTTTCAATAACCCTTTTTGCTTTATGTAAATAGATTTCGCTTTTTGACCTCATAATATCTTGGAACTTTTAGATTTATAACCTTTAGTCGACTCAGTAACCTTCATAGATAGTCATCACAAATAAAGAGTAACCAGAGGGGGCACCTGGGTGGCACAGCGGTTAAGCATCTGCCTTCGGCTCAGGGCGTGATCCTGGCACTCCGGGATCGAGCCCCACATCAGGCTCCTCCGCTATGAGCCTGCTTCTTCCTCTCCCACTCCCCCTGCTTGTGTTCCCTCTCTCGCTGGCTGTCTCTATCTCTGTCAAATAAATAAATAAAATCTTTTAAAAAAAAAAGAGTAACCAGAGAATCTCTATTAGGTAAGATTTAAAACTATTGGGCATTTAAAACACTGGACATTAAAACTCATATTTAAAATACTAAGAGATCTTAAAGCCAAACTTATTCAGTCCTCTCATTTATAGATAAACGTACCAAGTTCTAGAAAGGTGAAGGAAAAGGATTTGCGGAAAAAAAAGGATTTGGTTGCAAATTACAGCTCCCTGGAGGTCTGTGAAACGATGCTCATGACCCTGAGATAGGGAGCCTCACAAACAGGGAAGAGTCAAGAGGAAAAGGGAGCCACTATGTCCTCACTGTTTTTTTCAGTTGCAAAAGATGGGTTTGGAGCAAAAAAATTAGTATTCAACAGATACCAAGTTGATAAAGTTAAATGTGGTAAGAATCACATTTACATATTTTATTTCTGAATATGGTTGAAAATATGGACATGGTGGAAGATATAATCATCATGTATAAACTTTGTCATTAATAAATATAATGTGTTTTTAGGTAATGTAAACTTTTTCAAGGCCCTAATTGGGTAATATATTTTATCTTATAGAATCCTGGTGAAATATTTATTATTTTGAGAGATGAAGTCATTGGTGATACTGTGGAGGTTGAATTTACATCAAATAGTAAATGTGTTAGGACACAGCCAACCCGTTGGAATAAGACAGTCTGGTGTATGAAGGCGTTAGGTAAGAAACTTTTTTATGCATTAATAAATATAAAACATCATCCTGAGTTTCTTTCAATAAATTTATGATCAATGGTTTCACTTCCTTATAGAAACTAATATTGTTCTGCAGGTGCTTCCTGTGTGTAGCTTTCACATACCCAAGGTGGGTATTAGTAATCTGGATTCCCAAAAGTATGAATGTGTAAATTATGAGAAATTAGCCTGTGTACCATGTGGTGAAATGACTGCCCACAATATCATATCGTTTTAAATATGTCTGCAGAGGGCACTTTAATATACATCAGCTATTAAATATGCAACTAAAACTATTTGCTTTATTGTAATAGGATTAATGAACATTCGGACTTTTGTTCATGAACTTTTTCTTTCCTTTTTTTTTTTTTTTTTTTTTTTTTTGCCATGCCCGTGAATATATTTTTGGATGCTTTTGGAAAGCATAATTCTTTTTCACTATTTATCATCATGGTACCATTTCTATATACCATCTTCCCTCTTTTCCTTATTTAAGTTATGAGGTTAACCATTTTATTATCCATCTTTGCTTACAGCATGAAAAATTTTATCAGATTTAAAATTCCAGATGAAATAACCACACCTGCCACAATAGTTGTAATAAAATCAAAGTCTACTATGTTAAATTCTGAATGTTTTGATATAAATGTAGAACTACTTGGTTTCTGAATGTGTAATATAATTTAACAATCAAAGAATACAATTACCTTATAAAACTTCACAAATGTGAGATTTATAAAATTTTTTACAATAAAAAGTACACAATCTTATCATGAATCTAGAAATGTAATAAAAATGTTTAAAATTAAATATTATGTCAAATTCATCCTGAACTCTTTTTTCTTTTGGAATGTAGCTATTATGAAGCCCATTTATAGAACATTTACAAGCATTTCTATTGTGTTATGAAAAGCATGCATCTCTTCTATGCATTTCCTTGCACAGGTTAGATCAGAGTTGAATTATAGAAAAGGAAGGACTGTACACCAAGCATTTATAAACATTTCAGACACTGGTCTCTGTCATGGACAAAGATATGCAGAAGTGAGATGAGAAAGAACTTTGTCTCTTTTCTTTCTCTTTCAAAGCCCTGTACTTCCTTATGCCACATTTTAAAATGATTTAATGAACATTAATTTCTAACTAATTAGTTTTTGAGTTTAAACTAAATCTAGTTATACTAAAATTGCTACAGAAAAATCAATATTGCAAATTGAGAAGTACTTAGATAATATTTCCCAAATAGCAAATCAAAGTGTCAAATAAAATTATTCACATTAAGATTATATGTGCAGTTCACCTAGTAGCTAAGAGCAATACCAAGAACAAATTATGTCAAACTTCAAATGTTTTTCAGAAAAGCAGAAAACGAAAACTCTATACCTTTCAAGATATGCCAGACCATATACTGTCTATGTGGTTGAACAGCAAATTTGTAGTAAAAAACAAATAAACCACTATTTACCAGTTATACTATTTAACCTCTCCAACTCTTATTTTCAGTTAGTATGTTCTGGAAATTAATGAGAAATTTTCTTACCAAATGTAGCAAAATATAGGGTGGTTCTATGAATGCCTGTGGGAAAATGGATGGGTCGTGTCTCAGCAGAAAAGGCCCCAGAGTCTTATTTTTTCTGCCTCATGCTACTGTTTCTTAACATTTTTTTAACCCTAGCAAGAACTACATTTTACATCATAACTCAGTACATACTCAGAAATATATAATTAAAGCAAAAGGTTAAAAAGTAATCATTGAGGGGCGCCTGGGTGGCACAGCGGCTAAGCGTCTGCCTTCAGCTCAGGGCATGATCCTGGCGTTATGGGATCGAGCCCCACATCAGGCTCCTCCGCTATGAGCCTGCTTCTTCCTCTCCCACTCCCCCTGCTTGTGTTCCCTCTCTCGCTGGCTGTCTCTATCTCTGTCGAATAAATAAATAAAATCTTTAAAAAAAAAGTAATCATTGGAGTAATAGTTTTAACCTTGATATGTGAAGAACCTGGAAGTTGTCACTCCCTACAACAAGAAAAAGCTAAACAAACTGAAAATCAATGACTTTTCTTGAACTCCTTAGAGAACTAAGTTTGCAGGGCAAACAATCATCCCAAAATCTTGAGAGGAAAGTAAATCAAGAGAGTGATATCTAAGATCTGCTTGGCTGGACCCAAAGTCACTGGAGCCATACCGTGGTAGGCACACTTAAATGGTAATTTTGATGAATTGCTGGGGGTGGAGCGTGGACTAGCTCAAGAGTAAGAAACTCCTGAAAGCATCCATAATTTTGTGGGATTCACCTCCAGAAGCCCTAGTGAAGATCTGAGGAAGATCTTCTAAAGGCTCTGCCGGCTTAGAGGAAGAATAATCATGGCGAAATACTCCCCACTTATCGGAGCTGGGGAAGGGCATCTATTCCCCCCCCCCAGCTTTTCTGTCTCACTTAGGGTGGGGGAAGAAAGCTATGCCACAGAAGAAACACTTATGAAGGTGACAGCCTAGAGACACCAGCCCACTTAAGGATCAAGATTTAATCACAAGATTAGAATACTTCCCCCTGCCCCAACCTGACCACCACCACAAAAGGGTCTCAGTATAATGGCAGAAGGTTACAGCTGAAATATTGCAAGATGCAGACTCTTTCTGAGGAGGAATAGTTAGGGAAGCACAAGGTCAAGGGGAATTTGAAGCCTCTGGCACCTGCAGCTATCGCAGACATGAAATATGGCCCACCTCTCAGCCAGATTACTATAAATTCTCTCACTACATGCCTGCCTACTTCAGTTCTTATACCTGACCCAACATGTCTGGTTTTCAACAAGAAATTAGAAGACACACCAAAAAGTAAGAAAAATCACAGTCTAAAGAAAAAAAGAAAATATCAGGCCAGACTTAAATGTGACACAGATGTTGGAATTATCATACAAGGAATTCTAAATAACTATGATTAATGTGTTATGGACTGTAATGGAAAAGTGAACATGCAAGAACATATGGGTAATATAAATAGAGAGATAAAGATTCTATTTCTTTTCGGTGCTAGTCAAAACCAACTAAACTGTGATCATGATGTGTTAGTGAGTCACAAACCATAGGTGGAGAACTATGCTTTGTAGCTACACTGACCAATATGGTGGCCACGAGCTACCCCTAGTTATTTAAACTTTATTATAATTAAATGAAATTTAAAATTAATTCCCTCAGTTGTACTAACCATTGCAAGTGCTTCATTAGAACATATCCATCTTCTTGGAAAGTTCCATTGAACGGCACTGAACAGCACAGTACAATAGAGTTCCTTTTTCCTACACCAATTATGGAATAAGAGAGTGTCCAGCATGCTCTTTAAATGCTAGTGATTTGTCCAGAATCTTTAGTGAAGTCAAGGAAACAATTAACTAGTGGCCAAAAGAGCTGTTTTTATTCTGTTTTGAGCCACTTACTGGGTAACTTTAGACAAGTCCCAGTCGTGCCACAACTTCCTTGTTGATAAAACAGCTTCTCTAATTACATTTCAAATACTTACAGACATTTGGAGATACGGGAGATAAGATACAAGACAACACTTAAACAAACATCCCGCTGAGGAATAAAGTGTTCATCTCTCACTCTAGCAACTCCTTTTAAACGTAAGGAGTGGCTTTTCTGGAATACCTCACCCTCAGCTTCTGGATAGGGTACAATAAACCATTTAAAAATTCAGGGGAATCATCTTTCTCTCTAAGTACTGTACTCCTTGTATTGCACCCTCTCTTTTCCCAGTCTCTGTTTATATCTCTTGATATGAAAGCCACCAAATTTGTTCATCCCCCTTCATCCTTGACTAATCACGTTCCAGAGAGCTCCTAATTCTATGTTATCTCACATATAATCCCTGAACTCATTGGTGATTTCCAGGGGCAGGAAAGATCTCAATTAGTATTCCATAACTATCTGGTAAGAGTCTATACAGGGGCACCTGGATGGCTCAGTCAGTTAGGTGTCTACCTTCAGCTCAGGTCAAGATCACAGGGTCCTGGGATCGAGCCCCACATCAGGCTCCCTACTCCCTGCTCAGTGGAGAGCCTGCGTCTCCCTCTTCCTCTGCTGCTCCCCCTGCTTGTGTGCTCTCTCTTTCTCTGTGCCAAATAGATAAATAAAATCTTTAAATTAAAAAAAAGAATCTATAGAGATTTAAGTCTCTAAAAATTTTTTTTCTGTACTTCTATGAATACCAAGTTAAGATGAAGGGGTATAAAACTAAAGTGGAAACATACCAGGGATACTTCCCCATTGTGGATGCATCAAGTTTTAAAGATGGCTTCCATCTTTCCAGTCTCTTTCTGGTGTAGAAAAATTGCTCATATGATATGATTTCTGATCATCTGGCTCATGATTTAATCAACCATGTTACTCAAAATGTGGTTTTCTCTCTGTAAATATTCTCTTGTGTGATACTCAGAGCTTCATGTACTAAATCTGGCTGGTATTGAGGGCTGGTACGGCAGCTTCGCACTATTGTCCCAGAGCAGACTTATTTCTAGTCACCATTCCATAGTCCCTAGGGTGTAGCCATAATCATCATGGAGCAGGATGGCTTCTAAGACCCTTACTATTACTCCCAAATTTTGAGCAACCTGATAAATCAGTGGTGTTCTAGCACCATCTCATATTGGATTGCAAAAGTCAATTCTATGCATCTCCTCTCTACTTCATATTCAGTGATATTACCTTGTCTATTAGTCTTTTGGGCTGCCATAACAAAATTCCACAGAAGGGGTGGCTTAAACGACAGAAATTTATTTTCCTCACATTTCTGGAGGCTGGAAACCTAAAATCAAGGGGCAAAAAGTTGGTTTCTGGCAAGATCTCTTTCCTTGGCTTATAGATGTTCATATGGCCTTTTCTCAGTGCATGGCACTTCTGGTGTCTCTTTGTCTTCTTATAAGGATAAGTGTATAATGTGCCCAGCAAAACAAAAAAAAAAAAAATTTAATTTAAAATTCAGGCTTCTGTTTCTAAAAGGAAGAGAATAAACTTTGGGATAGGCAACTAGCATTCTCTTTTAGAAAATGGTACCTCTTAAAACCAACTAATAAAATCAATCAATCAATCAAAAATAAAACCAACTATTATATCCTTATTCCTTCTTTTCTTTGGATAGCTTCTCTTAGTCATTTTAAGTTTGCAATCGTGTGTGTGTGTGTGTGTGTGTGTGTGTGATAATACTCTCAACATTGAGGCATGTCACATACTCTGAGATTACTTACAGTGTTCAGAGCTCTGATTTTTCACCACCCAACCCAACTTTTTGCCATATTAATGTACTTTTAAATGTATGTTTTTTTCTAATTTGGTAACAAGTCAGAAAAAAACAAAATTATGTTCAAGTACAATTATGCCAACCAGTGAAGAAATATTAAGATGCTCTTTTTCTAAATGGTATCTTTCCCTTCTCACACACTTCCATAGCTTAACCTGATCTTTTTTATTTAAGAATATATCCTCTAATTCTGTCTTCTTTTTCCTCTCAGCTTAATAAATTCATACACTTATAATTACTTCATTTTCTAAAAAACACACCTTTCTAATGGTATCCACAGGTTTGTCACCGATAGGAACTGTTTTATGCTAAAGGAATTTGAAGTTACTCAGAAACTTGCAGTAGTCTCAGCTTATGCCAAAAGTTATAAAAATATATGTGAAGACTTTAAACTAGAAATATCAACTAATGTTTACTCAGAAGGAAAAGGGTATTCCTCTGGTATGTGTAGCTCAGCCAGAAAAATACACAGCAGGGGGACAACCAATTAAACGTTGAAAGGAATATAAAAATATCCACAAAGATACAGAATCTCTTTGTTAATTAAGAAACTGTTCTGGATAATGTAAATTATAATTTCATATTTCATTAAAAGAGCATGAAAAAATACTTTAGTATGTAGCAAATATTATGCTTAACCTGCATAGAAAAATAACAACAATTGGTAAGAAATTTTTCTAAATATCATAATTGAAGAGGGCAGTTTTAATATGTATTAAACTGATAACAATTTTTAGGCCAAGGTTTTGAAGCCACCAGTATTTATTTAATAATAATGTTCTAATCAAAGGAAAACCATATTGATTTCAGTTCCCGTGGAAACATTAGGTGGGTTCATGTACGGTTTACCATGCGATAAAGGGCTAAAATTGGTTCATAAAGGAACACAGCTTCGCAGACAATGAAATACAGAAAGCAAACAGCTCTAAAGTTGCTGAATTTGTGAAATATGTATTTTTAAGGAATTAGTGAAGATGGTTCTGACTATTCAAAAACACTTGAGATTATGTTTTCTGTAAACTGTTTCAGTTTGTCCCTCGTATGGAAGGACAGACCACTTAAATCCCAGAGACAATGTAGGTTGACAAAGACTCTTGAATAGCCTGGACTTGAGATGTGAAATTTGAGTAGAATTCTTTTTTTACTGTTGCTTCTCTATAAGTTTGCTCTCTGGTGTATCTGTGTTTGATGGTGGCAAGAAGTTCCATCTTCTTCCACTATAAGCCTTTCTTCCTCTCCATAGCTGAATCCAATACCCTTGCTTGGTTTGGTGATCTTGATTTATATTTGTGTGTACTTCCAGTGTTAAATGTTACTTCCCGACTTCAGATAGTAAATAGCAGAATTCACTTTCCCTCTCTTCTGAGTCCTTAAATTAATTGGCTTTTATTTTTATTAAAGAGCTATAAAATGTGGATATCATAATGACCACACTCAAAATAAAATAATGCTCAGGTGGAACAAGGTGCTGTTTATAAAAAGTCCAATGCAATAACACATATTTAAGGAGGGCCTCCCAGCCAGATGAATCCATAAGGAATCCTCCAGGGTCTTGATTTAATAGCTGACATTCAATAGATAAGAAAATGTATACAGCAAAGACAGTACTTCAAAGGACATCTCTTGGGAAGATTATTCTGAAATCAACATCATTACCAATAGATCTAATGGTACAAGTTATCAAGAATAAATCAGTTCATTTGCTTTCATGTTAGATTCTAAAGAATTAGAATATTTTAAGTATCCTATATCAAAGAACTACCAAGCAAACCTTCTCATCATGTATCTCTCATGATTCATCACCTGACTTTCTTTCAGAAGGTGAACACCCCATTGCAAACTCTCTTCTCTTTTCTGATAAACAAAATCAGTATCTTCTTTCAAAATTGTCCTTCTGAAATCTAACAAAATTGATTTACTTTGACTACAGTAACTCCAGAACTCTCTTTACCATATGTGGGAAGCTTCAGCTGATGAGATGTGTTTTTGTTGCATTTTCTCTTACATTATCTACTGGATAGACTTACTTTGGGAGGAGAGAACTTTTATACATGTATTTTCTTTATAAAACAGGTTAGGTGTCTAGTCAAGCAATATGGAAAGAGAAAATTACAGCTTCTTGATCTACTTAAGCTTAAGATTGCTTTTGTTGGCTTTAAATCTCTCTGAACAAAATTATAAGAGGTCCTTTAATCTCTTCAGGAGATAAAGTAAAATTAATGCTTGAAACTTAGAAACTTTTAAATATTCAAAGCTTCGTCAGGTGCCTAAGGTTAGAACAGGCTTTTTTGGTCTCGTACCAAATGGCTTATATGCTAACTCCCAGATGTCTGGTGACAATTTTCCAGGAGAATTTGGGCAATGTCTTCATGACAGAGAGTCAGATTTTTTAAAGCAAATGAATTTCAAGGCTTAATTTTGTTTACTTTTGTTACAATAAAACAAAGTAACTTTCTTAGTGAAATGGTTGTTTATTGTTATTCTTTCATAGTGAACCCGACATTCTTAGGAAACTCTAACTCTTTTGGTACGTTAATGCAGAATTCACAAGACATATCAGTCACTTTGAACAACATGTTCACAAAAAGGGTTTTGATAAATGTATAGCATAAATAGTACTTAAATAGCAGGGTATTAAACCTTGCCTTCCCAAGGGTTTTTTCACTGTAATTAATTGCATAAAAGTTTGGTAATTTCAATTGATTCTACTCTTTCTCTTTCCAAATACAATTTTGAGAAACTTGCCTATAATTAATGAGAATTTTCTTAAGATTATTCATAGATACACAACTTTAAATGAATGATTGTATCATTCTAAATTCTAAAGTATTATGTAAAGATAATTATAGATCACACCAAAAAAAAAAAAAAAGGTTTAGTAGTAGGGAGAAAAGATTTAGAGCTTTGTTTTTACCATAATTTTAGCATGTTCCGATCTTGCAAGGTTTTATTTAATTAAGTCTAAAATTGTACATTATATTCTTTGGTTACTAAGGATAAAAAGAAAACATTTAGTGCTAGAAGTCAGTAAAATTGTTATGAATTCTGAAATATTCCTTCATATTCTCTAAAAGATATGATAATAGGATACATGCATTGTACACCCAGCTCCTAACTCTTTGCGTTTTATAAGATTTTCCTGCTGGCTCTCTCAATGTCCGTGTCTACTGCAATGGAGTCATTAAAGCCACAACAGAGATGAAATACTGTACAACAGCAAAGGCTGTGGAAAACCTACTGGGAGCAGCACGTCCAGGAGATGGTGTGTGCCAGGTAAGTGGATCTTTCCATGAAGTTGATTAATAACCCAAAGAGCCAATGCTGGATAACAGAATGCAGGCTTTGGTATAAAGAATGTTGGTTGAATAAGAATGAATTACGGATCAATAGGGAGGGAGGAAATGGACCTCTGTGGTGCGGAGATGCAGATGAATTAGTTTGCTTAACTCAAGTCATTCCAGAAAATGTCACTGGGAGACAGGTTTTCTATTACAAAATCACTTTTGTGATGGGCTCCTTTTAAAGCTGTCACAGAGCAGATAAAGAAAGACAGAAGGATTAGGCTGAACTCTTAAGAAACAAGTATCCTTGGGATAGACCGGTGATGGGTAGTAAGGAGGGCACGTATTGCATGGTGCACTGGGTGTTATACACAACTAATGAATCATCGAGCCTTACATCGGAAACCGGGGATGTACTGTATGGTGACTAACATAATATAATAAAAAATCATTAAAAAAAAAAAAAAAAAGAAACAAGTATCCTCTTTATCCAGATCTGGACCGTGCAAAAGAAAAGTCAGATCACCTGATGCTTTGAGGTTCAGGAGTCAGACAAACCAAGAATACTACCAAAAAAGGGAGCCTAAGGCATTAATCTAGAAATTGTTATTTTCATGTGGAGATTTCCAAGCTTGGAGTGTTTTTCTTAGAAGTTTCATTTATTACTGTTACCTGATAGTGAAAGTTATTGCTTTAAATCGATCGTGTTTATTAGGAATTCCAGAACTGCTCAGATTTTCAGGGAAGTGTGTAAAGAGGCCTTTTCAAGCTCCAGGTTCTTTGTCCAATGTGACAAAGCATTACTCAGCAAGGACGACTTGGTGAGGGTTTTCCAGGCTTCTCAAAAGGCCCTTGTTTGAGACGTTGACAGGTAAACATACACGCTGCCAGTGCCCTCATGGATACAGAAGGCAACAATTGCATTTTGATTCAACTTACACTGTTGGTTTAATTTCTGCATTTTATTTTGTTTTTTTGTTACCTGACCCACTTTCAAAAGAGAGAAAGCTTGTTTAATGTGGAACGTTTATCCTATATGTGCTTATTCCATCACATTTTTAGAGTGAAAGAAATGGCATTTCTTTTTATAGCTACTTGATAATTAGATTATACTCTTACTTAATTGCCTTGGGTTTTTGGCAGTGGACGGGGAGGGTAAAAGGAAGTAAAAGTGAAAAAGAGGTAGCTGAACAATGAGATCTTCAAATTTACCACAAAACACTTTTTAACGAAATCATCAATGGTAGTGTGGCTGACAGGTTGTCATGAAGCCTTATCTGTTTAAACTAGTTTGAAACTGGAGGCTTTGTTATTTATTCTGTGTGACACATTTTTCTATTAGAACAATGGTAAAGGTAAAAATGTCTTAGAGAAGGTTCAGGGAATAAAATACCATTTGTCAAACTGGTGAGTTTGAGGACGTTTGATAAAATGTCTATATTGTATTTGCAAAGCAAAAACAAAAATGTTAGCTTGAAATACAGACTGTTTCATTTTATTGTGACAAGTCTACCTTATCTTCCACTTTAAAAGTTCCATTTATTGCAAAAAAATTAATAAAAGCAATATATTGCACTATCAGTATTCAGTCAGCATAGAGGTAAAGAAGCCCCCCCCACACACACACACAATACATTTTTGTGTGGATTTTGCCTTTGGGGAGGGAAAAACGTTTTGTGTGCAAGAAGATTAAATATAATGAATGACTCTTGGAAAATTTTTCAGAGTGCTTTATCATGCCAGCTCATGGTTTCTTCTATAGCTTTGAGTAAATAAAAACTATTTTGCATTGTTTTCAGATAACTAGAAAATACTATTACCTTTTCACCCTCGGTGTCAGAAATGAGAGTGAGAAAGGGCTCTGATTACATCTTAGAATAGGGGAAGAGGAGTCTTCACCTATCCCTGGTAGCCTAGCAAAAGGAAGGATGCTGGACCGTCCAGGCTTGATTCAGGCTTTTCCTATCAGGAGAGAATCACTTTGAACCTGAGTGAGTACTGAGAGGCAAAATTATTCTAACTTGGTGACAGCAGACCACAGCATGGTAAGAAGAGACATTAAGAGATTTAGTTTAATCTATACAACTTAAAATAGGCTTACAAGTTTTGCTACTGTCATCGGGGGACCTAGTCGTGTCGTGAAATTAGATCAAACAAATTCTGAGACTGAGATCTCGGACCAGACTGAGCTGTACTATCACAGGCCTGAAGGAGTGAAAAGGCTACAATTCAGTCAGTCTCCATCAGACATGGGGTTCTCCAATCCACTGGCATTTGAACCACATGAGTTATCCCTACTATGAATTCACAGAGAAAGTGAAAGGCAGACTCTACCCCTGATGAAAAAGAAGGAACTGTGGGAGCATTTCCTTGGTGTGTTTTAGGGTGGTTTGGCCTCAAAGGAGGTGGCCCAGCCCATACTGTGCTTCCCCTTGAAGGCATTTGGATTTCCCTTTTGACATTTGGCTTTGTTCCTAATTAGATTATATTTTTTAAAATGTGCAAAATGCTTTGCTTTTCCGTGCCAGCATAGAACATTACAGTAATTGTTTCTTTCATGTGCTTGCTACTCTGTCACTTAATTGGGAAATTTGGATATTTTGCAAATAGTTCACTGAACATCTCTATTCAAAGAACTACCTGCATTGTAATTTTATTCACTGTAGTTACCATATATTTGTAAGAAAATACACCAGCAGATTTCAGTTTTTTCAGTATCTGATCTACTTCACTAAAATGGCATAGTGTAAGAGGCATCCTGAGTTTTCCTGTAAATTTTAATGGCAGATGTGATTTAAGTAATCTTAAAAATTAGTAGTAAGATACTTCCTATAATCATTTAAAAGCTATTGGGCATATAATAATGTGAACATTCTGTGAATTTGAGGAAAGGAATACTAATGAGAAATCTGGGGGGTTTATTTTTCTGTAATCTTAGAACTTGTAATAAGAGACTTTATATTATCATTTAAAAGCCATTGGGCATAGAGCAAAATGACCATTCTGTGCATTTGAGAAAAGAAATGGTGAGATATTTGATTTTCTTAGTTTATTTTTAATGATGTCCATTAGGTTTTAAATAGTTTACCTAAATCAGCTTAATTATCTAACTGCTTCCTAAATCATTTCATCTTTTTTGGGTAGATATTAAATCCCAGCATGTAGCCTCATAAAGGTACAGTTTCCAGAGCATTACCTAAAACAACAAATTTAAGAGCAACTGAATGAAAAAATGAAAAAAAATCCAGAGCCCAACTTGGGAAGATAATTAGAATTCAAGTGCTAGTGTTAGAAATACTAGTAACTCCCATTTAACTGAGATAATTAAAACCTTTGAGATTTTCATCCTATTTACAAAAGCATCTGGGGACAACCATGAAGTTAACTTTGTATAGGAACAACTAGATACACTATAAGAAACCAAATTAGGTCAAAATGCTAAGAGAACATAACAATTATTGATCAAAGCATTAGCATCCTATTCGTTAAAAGGTTTTTGAAGTGGTACCAAATAATTCTTGTTTGTTGTATTTCTTGTTGGTACAATGATATCTTTGTGCTTCATGTATCGATCATTTTGCATGGTTTGCTTTATACTCACTGAAATCTTATTTTCATCTTCATGTTAGGGTACACTTCATTTCCAGTTTTTATTAAATTATATATATGATTCAATCTTTGGTTTGCTGCTTGCTAATATTTAATACTGTATGAAGCCAAGTACAGTTGGGATGAGGGACGATACAGGCATAGGGAACTCTCGTATCATGAGGAACTTCGCAGTTGTGAATAGTTCTCTTAAAGGTTAGTTTTTTCACAAGGTTAAATTCAAATGTTAGCAGGTGTCTCCCTTAAGGAGTTCTCCAGGAGATTCATCCCAAGGCCTTTCAGTAATTTTTTTAGGTCATTGTCTCCTTGGAAAGACTGGTGGACACCATCCTTCTTTTCATCAGCTCCTGTTGATAAGGGGTGCAAATGCATGTAGTCTCTAAACTATACTTCACCATAATGCCAATGATATCTAAGATGCTCCCTCGCTACAGACTTTGGCAACTCCTTGGCGAAGGTCCAAACTCCTCTGAATGGCACATCAGGCTGCACAGCCACAAATCTTTCCCAACATCGGCTCTTACCACAGCATACCCTCTTTGTTTTCTTAATTCTCTCCATGAGTCCTATGTTTTAGCCCTCCAGGACTGTTCACTCTTAGAACACATTCTGCTCTTCATTCCCTCCCCCTTCTTTAAGGCATGGGCATTGTGTTTTTCATCGTTGGATACCCGGTTACTTACACACAATTAGCTCCTGACACATGAGACACCATGAGACAAAAATGGGAAAACACAAGTGCTTGCTTTGTCCTCTAATGCTAATTGAAAACATAAGTGGAGAACTATAGTATAGGTATATAAATGATAAAAAGGAGAATGAAAACTGTCCTCTTAAAATACACTATTATTTATTTCTCAAATTGAATAAATGAACCTGATATTTATGAAAATGAAGAATGCTCAGAGGCCTGGATACCAGAAAAGTGAAGAATTTGTGCTATAGACATTTCATGTTCTACCTCAGTAATGAACCTTACCTCATTACTGACTTTTAACAGCTAAACGGTTCCAGATTCCAGTCTTGCGTTTCTTTTAAATACTAAGGAAATGTTTGCTACTCAAAAAAAGCTTACAATCTTCTCTCTCTTCCAACAGGCTACATATTATCTTTTCTTTCTCTTTCCTGGAAAGTGACAGCATAGCAAGGAGAATTCGTTCTGGATGGGGCAGGAGCAGGAGTTAGCTTCTTTAACTGAATCAGCAATCACTTCAGGAGTGTTCATTCTCCTTAGTGTGAAAGGAGTTTCCTCATGTGTACAGCAGAGGAAGCTAGAATACATGATGTCTGAGGTCACTTCTGACTCAAATATTCCACAATTTTATGCCAAGGAAAAAAAATACTTCAATTGGGAATTACGACCACGCTCACCAAAGAGGATGGGCTTGCAAGTATGTGGGTTCTCCATGCACCCTTTATTTCACTTGTATTAGCACTTCTTCCCAATTCTCCCTGCAGAGAAGGAAGTGATGTGAATTTCGTGTATCTTTCACCACTTTTATTATGTGTTTCCTATTTCTGATGAAATATTTGCAATGAGTAGGGAAAGAAAATGTAAAGGGCAATTTGGGCATTTATTTCTGGATTCATTTTTCATATTTTTATGCCCCTAATTAGAATAGATCAGTTAGAGTAAAGCAGATCTATTGACGCTTGCATTTTACTGATAAAATAAGTGACATTTTTGTGCCATGTCTCCATCTGTGATAACGATTCAGCAATGGTTAAGGATGCCTTATTTGGGTAGTTCAGACAAACAACAATCCTCAGCTCAGTTACCAATCATTGAGTCAAACAGGAACATACCACTTAGTACCTTCATCCACTTATTTAGGAAAAAACGAATAAATTGGTTAACTTTAACAGCAGATATAGCAGCTGTTGTAGGGGAGAAAAATAAATATTTCTGAGTGCAGTTACTTAGCCATGAACACAACCACACATTTAGTTCCCATTAATTCTCTATTTTCTAAGCCATCTCAATCCATATTGGCCCCATTCATTTTAGCCTATGTTTAACTGTTGTTTAGAATATATCTTATTAATGCCACTTTATAGTTTCTGCTTACTCAATGGATATAAATACTCCCTCCATTTTTTATTTCTCCCAAATTATCTCTTTTGCTTTTTACATTCCCCTCTCCTCTTGTCACTGGGGTGGCTTTGACTGCCCTTTGCAGAGGATGTCTGTGTGTCTGTGTGAGTGCTGCCTGTAAGCGACCTCATTCAAGTGCAGCCTTCTGTTTTTACTCTCTAGCTCTTTAAAGGCTTCGGATCTTCTTCAACCATAAATAGTGTCTTTAAACAATCCAGAAAACAAAGAACAAGTCAAATATAGTTAACAATGTTCCTCCATACCTATTATTCATAACAAGACAATTAGAGAAAATTAGAGAATTTGCCCCTGGAATGAATCCCAAATCATCAATAACCCTTTGGATATTAGAAGACTGAAAAATCCTTGTGGCAAAAATGTGTTCGTTGGCATTTTTAAAAAGTCATTATGCATTCTGTGGGCCTCTTTACTAATAATATAGTATCAACAATAAGATAAAGAAATAAACTAAATATGTAATCTGGGAACTCTAAGTTGTGTTTAGCATTCATGAACTATGCTTCTACAGTAAACAGCACCAAGACACAGGAAATGAGGTAAAAGAAATCTTTAACAAGGAAAATTCGACTTCTAAGAATCCTGCCTCCCCGCCACCCTGGCAGCCGTTTAGCCGTCAACCTTATTACCTTAAGTAGCAGCATACAAACAATATAGTACGTCAGCTTTGCTCAAGTCCCACACAACTAATCCAGTGGATATTTTCTTGTTCAATTAGGACTTTCAGCAGCAACTGACCCCATTGATCAAACTCACTTTCTTGATTTTTTTTTTCTCCTTCGCTTTCATGAAGCCATATCTTTCTGGTTTTCCTTCTACTTCTTTAGCCTTTCCTTCTCAATATCCTTTGTAATCTCTTCTTTCTGTGATCTAGAAAATAAAGTTTCAGTTTCAGTGGTTTGATTCTTAGACTCTCTTCCTTTCTTGATGAATATTCCCTTGCGGATTAGCTCATTAACTTAGAAGATACAATCTAATTGTCCTTTTCCTTTAAGGCTCAGTCTTTCTGCCTCGGGATAGGCATCATCGTCTATCCAATTTAAATACCAGAAACATAAGAGTCTCCTTAATACCTTCTGTTGTCTCACCTGACAAATTCAATCCATCACTAAGCCATATCAGTTTTATTTACTAACTATTGGTCACTCCTCTCCACATCCCTCCATTTCTAACACCTCAGTCCTCTGCTTTTCCTCCTGCCTAAACTATGTGGGCTCCTAACTGGTCCCCCACCATGTGTTCTTGCACCTGACCTACTTATCTCAAGTCCATAGTCTGAGGGTTTCTTTTATGAAGAAAGATCTCAGCAGGCGATGCTCCCACTCAAACCCTTCAGTAGATTCCAAATATTGTGTGGATTAAAAAAAGAAAATCTTTAACATGAACAATGTGGCCCTGTAGGCACTGTCCGCTTTCTCTCTGGCTTAATCTCACTCCCATTTCTCTCTCTCTGTGTGTGTGTTCCAGACACACTAGCCAGCTTCCGGTTCCTGGACTTTTAGTTCCTAATCTCCTACCACAGGACCTTTATTTATGCTCCTCTTTCTAACTGAAACACTTTCCCAATCTCCTTTCCCCTCACTGATTTCCCCTAATTAATTCTAATTTATCCTCCAAATTTTAATTCCAGCTTCTCTTCCTCAGTGAAGCCTCCCTTGACCTTGTACATCTCCCCATGTATCTCTTTGTAGCACTGATCACATTCTAATTCGACATCCATGAGTGTAATATTTGTCAAATTAATATCTGCCTCTCATTAGACTCCAAGGTCATTTAGGGTAGAGATACTGTCTATTTGGTTCCCTCTTTCATCTCCAGAGCCAAGTACACTGACAGACACACAGCTGCTGAAAACCTATTTTCTTGGGTGAAAGAATGAGAGGGTGAAAGTATTTTATACATTAAGTTACCTACCCAACCCCAAGTGACCCAGCTGTCAGAGCCCCTTATTCCAACAGCCACCAGCTTCCCCGTAATACAGGCACAACCCTTTTTCAGAGCTCAGGTTATTGGACTGTTGACTGAAGGAGTGCTATTTCTGACTGAAGGAGAAAGAGCAGGGCAAAGAAGGGCAAGACAAAGGAAAAACCAAGTGAGTATAGAACAATGCAACCAATTCTAACAGTCTACCTTGGGAACTAGTACCTCAACTAACTCAAAAAATAATTACAAAAATTTAGGAAATCATGGCATCGTTTAGAGAAGTCTTGTTGAAAGACATTTCTCTGGATATGTTAGTGCAATTTTTGTTTTAAAATTTATCTTATTACATATTTAACAGTAAGTTGTTACCAAATGATTGCTAAAGGCAGGTGAGGGTGAGAGGAATCATGGTTCTTATGACTGCTCTTTCTAACGCCTGTATTAAGAAAACCTTGGTCTTTTGTTTGATTCATCATTAATATCATTAAATTTGTCTATTCATGAGTCTGTTCAGGTTTGGTCAAATTAAAGCTTTGAGACTTTTTGACATTATGTAAACAGGGTTCATATTGAAAAATTCAGCATAATCAAGCTTCAATCAACTTCTAGGAAAGTATTTTTTTAACTTTATTAGATTGCCTTTTACCTAAATTGTGAAGTTTATGATGGAGCTGGCAGAAGCTTCTATTTGTTCCCCAGGATTTCTTTTTCCTTTCTTATATGATAATATAACTTTTATCTGGGCACATGCTTGCCCAGGTAAATACTGCACTTCCTGACTCCCTTGGAGCTGGGCACAGCCATCTAACTAACTAACCAATGGCCGGCAGCATGTCCGTAGAAGTGATATGTGCACATCTCTGATCATGTCCTTAGAAAAAGGGTAGATTCTGTCCTTCACTGACTTTTTTCTGACTGGTCGCAGTGACAAGGGAGTGATGTATGAACCATCTAGGACCATGAAGAGGAAGTACAGCAGTGAACCAAAAAGAGCCTGGATCCCTTAGAGCCCTAGACTGCCTAATTTCATGTTAAAGAGAAATAGGCTTCCATCTTGTTTAAGCCACTGGCATTTTGGGTCTCAGTACTGCAGTAGAAAAACCTATATTCTAATTGATTTACAAGATATGTGCCATTGAATTTAAAAGTTTAGAAAGAAAAAACGAACTATTTTCTTCAGTTGCTGCAAAAGCCAGTTTGGGGAGCAGTCTCCTCATTAGAGACTGCTGTGCCGTTCTAAAGCCCACTGATGACATTTCGTGGGTAGTTATGAGAGCTCACATTATAGTATTTAGAGAAAAGGGAATTAATATGTACTGGAGATTTTACACATTTACTCATTTAAACTCTTAAATAATTTTGTCAGTTAAGTATTGTTAAGGTCCATAGCTAATGAGTCCTGGAGCAGGAATTTCAACACAGGTTTCTCAGATCTCAAAACATTTTTTCTCATTATAATATCATTTTCATGTTATGTAAGAAGATGCCACAACTGTGTGAATACTGAACCAATAATAAATATAACATATTTGAAGAAATTTTAAGCTGCATTGTTTTATATTTTCGTATTTACTTTTGCATTTGTGGTCAGATACAGGTTGAAATTCCAAGAACTGACTCACTCAAAACTTAGAAAAATTAATTTGACAAAGAAAAATATCTCCTTTATTGTACCCTATTCACTTATTTAGATTATTCCTTTAACTGCTTAAAGTTAAATGCTCATAAATTTTAAGAAAAAAAAAAAGGCTTTGCATAACCCCGGCAAGTATTTGCTTTGTTCCTTTACCTGCCATTTTCTTTACAAGCTGCAGAAGGAAATTTTGTTTAAGATATGTTATGTAAGCTCTCAAATTCCCCTTTAAATGGCTATTTTGGCTCACTTTCACAGCATACATTATGAACAATGGAACAGACAAGTGACCTTCTTTTTTTTACTAGTTAAACAAGCATAACAGTTTAATAAAAAGAACATGTTTTCGGTTCAACCATTGACTTTCCTTTTAGATACCAAAGGTTGAGTAAAATGGAACCATTTAATGGGCTTTGTCTCCTATAACATTTTACAACCCTCTTACAACCCTCCTATGGTTATTTCACTCAAGGTTTTTCTCTTGCTAATCAAGGTACTTTACTGTTACTGTCTTTCTTTACCAGCTCTGTAACATTACTTTAATATTATTCTGTGACCAATCTTACAGGTTTCTTCACCCATCATCAATGCTTAAAACCCCTCTTCTTTGCCTGCCTCAGCTGTGAAGCTGAACAGGCCAGATTCTCACATTTTTAACCGCCCATGCTGCTAGAGATTGTCATGTGAGACAGTTTTAGACAATGAGACAGAAGGGGACATCTTTGGAGCTTTTAGGTTGTGGTTAAAAAAAGAACAGAAGTGGTTGACAGTAGTGTTCTTTACCATCCCTCTTCCGTATATGCCCCTTCCCTTCCACTTTCTGGCTAAACATATGATATTTGAAACTGCAGTGTCCATCATGAAAGTAAGGGACCATAATTTAGTCTTTACTCAAAAACAGTGTCAGATTTTATTCTTTTCTTAATGGCTAGAATGTAGTATTAAGTACAGTGTGTTTAGAATGTAAAGGCATAAGTTAAAATCCTTGATGTTGCGCTTACTAGCTCTGCAGTTTTGGGTGTTACTAAGTTTTTTGTACCATAGTTATTGCATCTATTAAAAAAAGGCATTTTAAAAAATCTGCCATGCAGGAATGTTACAAAAATGAGAGACAAATTATGTAAAGCCTAGCATATTTTAGATGCCCAACATTTAGTTATAATTACTACCTCAACTTTTTGAGTCTACTGTATAGACTTGTATTACACCTGCAACATGTGGCCTTTCGTACCAGTCCAAACATCTGAAGTATCTCCTCATTGCTTCTATTATATGATACTGTTCTAAAATCCTATTTAGGATAGTCTCTCAATGCAATCATGCCCAAGCAGTGTTGAGTCCCCTTTTTTAAGAAAGGGGCACATCAGACTTTAAAGTGGTGCTGCTATGTAAATAGATACTCCTCTCAAGGAATTCAGCTTTGTGTAATGCATATTTCCTGGTTTGTTTTTATTTATTTTTCTGGTTCATTTTTTTCCTGGTTTGTTTGTATTTATTTAAACTTGTAATTATTAGAAATTATAGATGCATATGTATTTGTAAGAAATAATAGAGATTATGTGTATGGTTTTTGTGTTTGGTTTGTGTTTTTCAAGGAAATGGTCCATTTCATCTAACTTATCAAATTTACGTGTGTGGACTTGTTCATTGTACTTCCTTATTATCTTTTTGATAGCTGCAGGGTCTATCGTGATAGCTCATCTTACATCCATGACATTTGTCGTTTGTATCCTCTTTTTTCTTCAATCTTGCTAGAGGTTTGTCGGTTTTACTAATCTTTTAAAAGAATTATCTCTTTGTTACATTGACTTTTTTCTATTTTATGTTTTCTATTTCATTGATTTCTGCATAATATTTATAATTTTCTTCTTTCTGCTTGCTTTGAGCTTGTTCTATTTTTTTTCTTTTTTAGGTTCTTGAAGTGGGAGCCCGTTGTATTTACCTATATTTTTTACTTACTGTGTTCTTTCTTTCTTCTTCTATGTTCCAAGATTCTTTCTTTAATCATATTCTTACTGTTTAAAGAACTTCCTTTATCCACTATTGTAGGGTACATCTGCTGGCAACAGAGCTCCTCTTTTCCTTCATTGGAGAATGTTATGATTTCCACTTCATTCCCAAAGGATGCCTGTGCTGGGCATAAGATTCTTGGTTAATAGGTCTCTTTTAATTTTTGACAAATAGTGTGCCGCTTCTTTCTACTACTACTACTACTACTACTACTACTACTACTACTGTGTTTCTCATTGTTTTTATCCTATAGGGTAAGGTTTTGTTTCTCATCCAAATTTTTTTCTTTGTCTTTAATGTTCAGAAGTATAACTACGATGTTTCTTGGGATGGAGTTCTGTGACTTTATCCTGTTTATGGTTTGCTCAGTTTCTTAAATCTGTAGGTTCATCTCTTGCTACATTCAGGAAGTTATCAGTCATTCTTTCTTTTTTTTTGTTAAGATTTCATTTATTTTTTTGACAGAGAGAGAGACAGCCAGCGAGAGAGGGAACCCAGCAAGGGGAGTGGGAGAGGAAGAAGCAGGCTCCCAGCGGAGGAGCCTGATGTGGGGCTCGATCCTGGAGTGCCAGGATCACGCCCTGAGCCGAAGGCAGACGCTTAACCGCTGTGCCACCCAGGCGCCCCATCAGCCATTATTTCTTTGTGTACTTTTTCATCCCCACCCTCTTTCTCCTCTCCTCCTCGGATTCCGATCACATGAATGTTAAATCTTTTGTTATAATCTTACAGGTCCCTGACACTGTTTTTGTTTTTGTTTTTTTCAGTCTTCTTTGCCTCTGTTGTTGAGATTGAGTATCTTTCATTGTTCTATCTCCAAGTTCACTGATTCTTTCCTTTGCCCCTTGCATTATGCTGTTGAGCCCATCCACAGGAGGTTTTATTTTGATTATTGCGATTTTCAGCTCTAAAAATCCCAATTGATTCTTTTTTATACCTTCTGTTTCTTTGCTTAAACTTTGTATTTCCTTGCTGAAGCTTTTTAAAAAAAATTATTTCAAGAATTATTGTATTTGCTTGTTGAAACATTTCTATCATGGCTGTTTAAATATCTTTTTCAGATAGTTCTAAAATCTTTGCCCTTTTGGTATTGACATTTATTGATTGTCTTTTTTTAGTCCGTTAAAGATCTTCCTGGTTCTTGGTGTGACAATTGATTTTCTATTGAAATGTGGACACTTAAGTTGTATTTAAGTAGAAGAAAAAGAGAAAGTACAACTACTTCATCTTCTCAGAAGTAGAATTCCATAATTCTAAATATCTTTTAAAACAGATATTTTAGGGGCGCCTGGGTGGCACAGTCGTTGAGCGTCTGCCTTTGGCTCAGGGCGAGATCCCAGCGTTCTGTGATCGAGCCCCACATCGGGCTTTTCTGCTGGGAGCTTGCTTCTTCCTCTCCCACTCCCCCTGCTGTGTTCCCTCTCTCACTGGCTGCCTGTCTCTGTCAAATAAATAAATAAAATCTTTAAAAAAAAAACCAGATATTTTATATATTTTTCTCTTTTAGGAAGAAATACTTATTATAATAAAGTTGTTTATTAGGATATATATATATATATATATATATATATATATATCTTCAAATTCAGATAGAGTTGTGATTTATAAATGTGTATGTGAATAATTTTTTTAAAAGTACATTAATCAATCCCACATTTCCTCACATGACACTGAAAGAATTCTGGAAAGAGTCATATATTTATTTGTATATATATACAAGGTTGTTATTATTTTGTAATATCTGTCTATTTCATAGCTTAGTCGTTTTTGAATTCTTTTTCTAATATTCTTGATATGTATAGAGCAAAGCAAAAATGCATATGTATATATGTTTATATTATTTATACATACATAATTTTTCTTATAACCAAATACTAGTGTCAACATAATTCTACTCTAATTTTCACATCAAGTTGCTCCTTAAGAACTAAAATCTTAGGATGGTTGCAAGTGTTGCTGAATGAATGTTAGACTACTGTATTTTAATTTCTTTATTTGAACAACCATTGTATCAATCTTATTAAGTATGTTTTAGGCTGCACAATTTATTTTAAGAAGAGGAAAATTTATGGCATTTTCAAATTTCAACATCACTGTTTAGAAAGGATGCCTGTTTTTGTCCTTGAAATTTAATAATAAGCATAATTTCTCATATCAGATTTTTCTAGTTAGGATATCTTCTAGGGAGAAATCCTTTTGGAATTTTTTTAATAGCCATTTCTGTGATTTTCCACATTTGTTTTGTGTCCTATACCATTTTTTTTTGTAGGAATAATACTAATAATATAATTGTGAAATGGAAAATAGACATGATTCAACCAGTTATGGTAGGCTGGAATATTAAAAGGTATCTATATTCTTTCCTAATTAAATAATTGTCTACATGGAAAAGGTTTTTTCCTTCTTCTGATTTTAAAACCACTGCTACTGCATTTTTAAAATTCAGTGGTATAAGCGGTAGCATTTCTCACATTAAAGCGTCACAGTGCCTCAGGGGGAGACATGGTGCTTCTCTGATTCCTACTGGGAACTCTTGCTCTTTTGAGTGACCTAACTTATACGTGAGTGTGGTGACTCAATGACGCACCAGTCTGTCCGTATTAAATCTTGTATACTTTGGGGAAGAAATACCAAGTTTATCTCCTCATACAGAAATATCATTAACTAGATAATAGCCTATGCAGAGCACTCGTGGCCAATGGCACAATTTTTAAAGAAAATGTATAAACTAATGGTATGATTTTAATATTTTCATGGTCCCTTTCACTAGTTTGTATAGCTAAAGACATATTCTTTTTGAGCATTAGTATACAGAAAGTTTAAATATAATGCCAGTAATATAAATAAGCCTAATTTAATCCACATAATAAACGTTTCCATGTTAATTATTATACGACTTAAACAACTCCTTGTTGCTCACAGGATGAATTACAAACTTATTATTATATATACAAAACACTTTTTGAAATGCCCACGTCCTTCTCTCTCATTCTTCTGCAGTTTTATGGAAATTCCTAAAATCCTTAACCAGATCATGCTTTATGATACCTCCATGACTGTATGCAATTTGTTGCTTTAGTCCAGAATGCTCTTTATATGTGTGGCAATCTCAATTTAGCTCATCTCTCCTATAAAGCCTTTTCTGACCATTTCGTCCTGTGTGGAATTGAGCTACCTCCCTTTTGTCTGCACCTGACCCATGAAGATTTCCTGTCACAGTACCTAGAACTCAGTTCATTGCCCATATGAATTTTTTAATAATAATTTTTATTATGTTATGTTAGTCACCAGACCATGAATTTCTTGAAGGCAGAGTTTATTGTAAAATCTCTCCTCCCTTAAAAAAAAATTTTTTTTCCAGAGTTAATGGCTTCACATAGTCTGTAGCCATAGCATTAAGAAGACCAATGTTGGTTTTAACATTCTATAGCTATAAGTTGAGAAGACTTTCATCCTCTCTCCCCACTTTTAAGGAGGACTTTCAAAAATCCAGAGAAGCCCAAACCACTTTATTATTTAAGGCATGCAGATTTATTGAAAGAAATGGAGTAAGATAAATGTCTTTTTTTTTTCAATCTGGTCGTTTAATTTCTGTGACTATGTATTGGTAATAGGTCTAATTTTATTTGGAAATCATACAAAAATCTTAATTAGGAAATTTTGTTCCACAAACCTCTCTCTACTCAATGGCTTTGTTGATTGGCCCCCCTCCTCTGATACAGTTATCTATGCTGCAAGTCCATTTGGTCAGTCATAGCTTACAAAATACAATTTTAAAAGAATGGTGGGTCTGTAATAGGTTTGTCACCGGTAGTGTGATTCTACATGGCTCATCCGAAAATGCGCAGTTTAGAAAAATAGAGTAGACATATAGTTATTCTATAGGTGGGGGCAGGGGGAGACCAAGATGCATATTCTCCCTCACTTTAACACAGAAATGAAATAATCTATTTAAAACTATACCATTTCTGATCTTTAAGTTGAAGAACCAGACTCACCATTTTATTACGTCATTTATTAAAATGTAACATGTATTTTAACAGAATTTATTTTTGAAACAAATTCTAGTGTTATCATTGATCTGCTGTAATGCTTTGGTAAAATTAATAAATATTTAAATAAAGTTATTCATCCAGACACAAAAGCTTTTATTTGTTTCATCTATTTTTCTGTTGTTTTAATAACTGCTTTTTAGGGGCACCTGGGTGGCCCAGTCGGTTAAGGGTCTGCCTTCAGCTCAGGTCATGACCCCGGGGTCCTGGGATGGAGCCCCCCCCTTCTCAGCAGGGAGTCTGCTTCTCCCTCCTCCTTGTGCTCTCTCTCTCTCTAATGAGTAAATAAAATCTTTCTAAAAATAACTGAGTTTTTGTCAAGCCCCAAATGTTTTGTACTTTTTGAAAGAGGTGCCAGTCTTACTAGAAAAATTGGCCAATATTTACTCCCGCTAATAATTTTTATTGTGTTGCACTAGGATAAGTTTTTATGTAAATAAATGAATTAAGAAATATTTCCTTTTCATTTGAAAACAGAAAGACACTGACGAACTTGATGATATTCTTACATCCGTATTCAAACATGAGATACCATATTATGAGTTTCCATCATTCCAACCTGAAATCGACCCTCAAAAAGAACGTGAGTATTTTCCAACTGTATCAGTTATTCACACTGTGTAACTACTTAATAAATATTATACCCAAGAACATAGCTGGCTGCATTGCTGATTAAATGTTTTAGACAATTCTCATCCCCTGGCAAGAGAGCACATTTGTAACAAATTTCTAAAGGTCCATTTGGTAAATTGTTTTATCATAAGCCCTAAAAGTGTGCCTAACTTTTAAACTCAGCAAACCCGCTTCTTGATTTTTATTCTAAGGAAACTTTTAGACAATCGATAATGGAGATTGTTCATCATAGTATTATTTATAATTACCGAAAGTAGAAATAACTTAATCTTCCAAACCTAGGTAATTGATTAAATATATTTTGGCACATCCTTTAATGCAACCATCATAAACAAATTTTATTATGAATTGATTTGCTGGCTGGAGTGATGCTTTGATATATACTTAATTGAATAAAGCAAGGTACATACCAGTAGAGAGTGTGATCTTCTGCTTAAAACAGTACATGGCTTTAATAGTATATATGTATATACATATTATATATGTAGAACAGTATATATTGTTTATATATATAAATGTATATATATAATTTGTGTGTGTGTATATATATATATATATATAGTCTGGACAGACATATATATATATATATATATATAGTCTGGACAGACATGCAGCTGTTAACAATAGCTATGCAATTTCAGGTATTACATCTTTTTTTTCATTTTACTTAATCTGTGTTTTCTACAATGACTGTGTTTCTTGTGTCATAAAAAGAAATATATATATATATACATACCAAGAAACATTATAGAGGAGCTACTACAAGAAAAATCATACTTCTAAATTTTATCATGAGCTCAGCAGTCTATTTTCAAAATTGTCTGTTCCTACATAGTTTGTTGACACACTGTTTATAATTCACTTATACGCCCACCATGTGCCAAACAGTGTGATAGAGACATAATGGTGAGTAAGACAGGCATGAAGCTAACGAATATGAGAGGTCGACTATAGGTATACTGTAGGACTACTTAGCAGTGGCTTTTTCTGTAGAGTTTCTATGCCATTTGAAACAGTTTTATCCTAGGCTGGCAAGCCTCAGTGAAGCAGGAAGAAAAGAGTAGGAGTCTAAAGTCACAGCCAATTGTGATTTACCTGGATGTGCAAAAACCTGTAAGATGTTTACATTATGAGTTTACTTTATGTGCAAAGGTTAATAATGGGCTAGTTTTAAATAAGGAATCCAGTGAGAGTGGTAAAAACTTATTTTATTTCCCATACACACTTTAACAATATATAACTCACTAAGGTTAGACATTAAGTTAGGGTAGAAAAGAAACATAACATAATTTCTCACTCCTGATACTCATCATCTGATTGGGAAACAAGATAATATATAAGTCATAATAGAAAGAAACAATGTACCAAACCTTATGGAATTGATTATATCAGCAATAGAATTTTAGAGAAGAGCTATATTATTTTTCAGGATGTGCTTCATAAAGGAGGTAGGATTTTACCTGGGTCTTGAATGATGTGTTCCAATAAGGAAAGAGAAAGAAAAAAGGAATTCTAGGCAGGAGAAAGTGCATGGAAAGGTGTGAGGATGGAATTATGACACAATTTTTCAAATTCCTTCAGCATTGCATTTATTTAGGTTTGTGGAATGAGAATTGTAGAATTGGAGAGAGTGGAATGGTCTCTCATGTATATGGGTTAAGAATTCTAGCTAAGTTTAAAAGTGCTTCTCAGTGTCTTGTTTAGTTTATAAAATGTGAATTTTAGAGTTGGAAAGGATGGAAGAGCTCTGGTCCCTTATTTTCATAGAAAAAGGATTCTGGATGTGTTAAATCAGAGTTCCTGATACTGTGGATACAGTTAAGCTTCTGCTTTTGTAACAAACTTCCAGGTAAAGCTGATGCTTGCCAGTCTCAGATCTTTCACTGACTATTAAGTGCTTAGAGCAGTGGTTCTCAAACTTGGTGCATATTATAATTAGCTGTGGAGCTTTTAGAACATTTGATGTCTAAACCTCAAACACACACACACCCCCACCATCCCCCAGCAATGAAGAATCTGGGAGTGGGTCCCAGCTCTCAGTACTTTTTAAAGTTTTCAGCCCCTTGTTTCTTCAACATATTACAGATTTCTACAGCAAAATAATTCATCTTCATACTGATTTTTGGCATAGAGAAAATACTATTCTCTCTTTACTAAAGGTTAGAAAATTAGTAGTATGTGAAAGTTTTGAACCATTAGTAGAATTTAATGATCATTAGTGTTTGAAAAAGATTTTTATAAAACAATTACATTTTTAAAAAGAAGCTAAAAATGGGAAGTTCAATATAATCTAGGTAATTCATTCAGAAACCTCGGTGCTGGGTATTGTTAGATGACAGATGCTGTTAAACCTGTAACAGGCAAACAACCCTCATAACATCAGGCTTTCCCTCCAAGTGGAAGTACAAAATAACAAAATACAAATCACAGAACAAAAATACGCAAGATAGACACGAATATGACTGAACTCATGTTTTGCTTGCCTCCTTGACCTCATAATCTTGAATTAGTGTCAGCTCCAGAAGCTTGTCTTTAAGACCTTGCACCTGCATTTCCACAATGTTCAAGTTAAATTGATGATAAAATTTGAGAGGCCATTATACATGAGGTGGAATTAATTGAGCAAGAGGGTTTGGGAAAGAAATGGTAGGTTGTTAAGGAAGTTCTATAGAAACATTTCTGGAGATGTGCTGAGAGGTAAGTTTAGTAAACAGTGAATCAGGTATAGTTCCAGATGTCTATCCCTGAAGCCAGCTCTACAATTATTTGGTGAAACGTTTTATTTATGCAGTATTTATTATGTATTACTCTATATTTTAACTGAAATAAATTGGAGGTTAGGACACTGTGTGGAGAAGATAGTCATAAGGAATTGGTAGGGTATACTTGGGTGTTGACACACCCTAAGGGTGAGCCATGGAATTATGTATGGATACCTATGGTTCTTTAAAAATATGATGGTAATGCTATATTAATCAAAACTGTTATATCGTCGTTCCATCCTCTTCTCTTTTCAAGTTAACTTTGGTAAATTCTGGGTTTAGTTCCCTGTCACTTCATTGATAATAAGTAAAATGCTATTCCATGCCATTATGCCTTGGCCATTTTCACTCCTGTCTACTAATAGATTTCCTCACTTGCCTTTTTTTCCCCAGACAAGCAGGGTTGGAGTGTGGGATTATAGAGATAACATAGAAATTACATAAGAAATCATATCTACTTTAGTATTCTCTTACCCTATAATGCTTTATTATTGACTTAAAAATAGTATTTTCCATTGAAAAGAATATTCCATAGGAAAAAATTCTCCCTCAGAGTGGAATAATAAAAGGTTTCTAAATGAACTTGATATGTTCATGGCATGTAGGACTTTTGAACACAACAGTCATAGAAATAATTCGTGAACAACTTTCCAGTATGTGAATCACTGGGGACAGTGAAATAAATACAGGGTTTTTAAACAGGCAATTTTCTACTGATACACATGATACTAGAATGGGAAATATCAGAGTACATTCCTTAAAGTAAGAGTGAGTGTAATTTTGAGCAAATTGTTTTGGTTGTTGATTTATATATAAATGGTATAGGCCACTGTGAAGTTGGTTTGAAGGCGGCTGACTATATGGGGGTGAGGCAGAGCAGTCCAGCTGCAGACACCACCGTGTTAGCCCCTCTGCAGCGCCCCCTGTTCGGAGTTTCAAGCGTTCTTCTGCAGAATCTTGGGAAAATCTTGCTGCAGCACCTACATGAATTTCCCTAACTTCAGAACCCTTCCAGAGACGGAAATGAAGAGAATCTCCTGTCATGGATAGGAAAAAATAAATAGCTCGGCTTGTTTTTAAAAGAGGCTACAGTTGCTGGTTCAATCACCAATGGCAGTTCGTGAGAAACGAAACTAAGTTACTTTGAGGCAGATTATTTACCTTCACCCAAGAGAGTCCTAGCTTAATTAAGCCCCAAACCAGTTTTTAGAATATGTCAAAACATATGCATTTTCAACAAGTTGCAATATCTTAATCTAACAGAAGACGGTGTATACTCATCAATAACAACTGAAAGTATTAACTAGGAATATTATCTCCATATACGTCTACAAAATATAGAGCATATAACTGAATATTTAGTACAAATGTAGTAGTCACTGTAGCTCTAAGATTTGTCTTGAATTTGTAATACGTTAGGTTCACAGAAAATAGCTCATTTACCAAGTAGAGGAGAACCAAATGCTCTTGGGTTGTCTCTTTTTATATCATCAAATAATTTAAACATGCAGAAAAATATAGAGAACAATACAAAAACACCCTTGTACCCATCACCTAACTTTGCCAAATCTTAACATTTTGTCACATTTGCTTCAGATCTTTTATTTTTAAGAAATAGAACATTATATATCTAGTTGAATTTTTCTGTGTTTCCCTCTGTGATTCCACACACTTGAAAAGGAACTACTTTAATTCAATTTTTTAGATTAAATTTCTTGATGATCATTCCAATATAGTTCTTCATCCTTTTTCTACATACATTTGTTTCCATAGTTTACATATACTGTTGTGCAATTTTGTATATTTCGTGTAAATGATATCACATTTTTTTCCTTCAACTTACTATTTTTGCCCAATATAATTTTTTATATTTATACATATATATGTAGATCTAGGTCATTTATTTGAAATATTTTATAGCATTACAGTATTTGATTATATCCCGATATGTATCTGTTCTATTAATAGATAGCAATGTTTCCAAATTATTTATCATTGCAATTAATTCTGCAGTCAACATTCTTGCATATGAATTCCTACGCATATGTGTGATACTTTCTCAGGAGATAAAATTACCAGTAGAATTTCTGAGTTGAACAGGTATGTTTAATTAATATTGTTATTATTAATATAGTGGTGCATCTTTTCTTCTGTTTATTTACAATTTTCTTTTCCTTCGGTGAATTTCCATTTGATAGAGTTCATGTATTTCTGTTGGTTGCTATCTTTTTCTTATTGAATTCAGGATTTTTTTTCTTTTTCAGTTTATAATCTTTATATTAGCTATTCACCAGTGTTATACATTGCAAATATCTACTTAGTTGCTTGGTTTTTAGCTTATATGGTATTTTATAGGCATATAATTAAGTTCATTCTAAAACTTGGTATCTATTAGAATTCATCCCACCTCATTCTTAAAATTATCTTTGTTCTTCTTCCTCCTTTATTTGTCCTTTGATATTTAGGATCAGCTTCTCAAATTCCATTAAAAACTCTAATAAAGGGGCACCTGGGTGGCTTAGTTGGTTGGGTGGTTGCCTTTCACTCAGGTCATGATCCCAGGGTCCCGGGATCAAACCTCACATGGCTCTCTGCTCAGTGGGGAGTCTGATTCTCCCCTTGTCCCTCCCCCCACTCATGCTCTACCTGTCTCTCTCTCTCTCTCAAATAAATAAATAAAATCTTTTAAATAATAAAGTTGAAATAAAGTTATAGATTAATTTGATAAAAATTGCCACTTTTATCATACTTAACTCTCTGTGACCCTAAGCATGATTATTTATTTGGGTCCTTCTATTTTATCTTTCAAAAATATTATATTTTTATAAAATTCTTAAACTTTTGTTAGATTTGGTTTTTATTGTTTTATGGTTTTGATACCATCAAAAATATTACTTTAAAAATATGATTTTTAATTATTTTTGACTGTTCCTTTCCTTGATACCTATGAGATTGAGCCATGTATCTTATAATATATCATAGCTCTATATGAAAAGAGGACTTTTTGCAAATAAGGAATTACTGTTCTTACTCCCTGAAAAAAAAATTAGGAACAGATAGAATCAACATCAGGAATATTTTACAAAAACATTTTTAATTAAATATCTTCCCAAAATATAAATTTTGCAAAACATGAAGTTGTATGGACCTTTTCAGTTTTCTTTTTAAAATTTAATTCTTTTATTTGAGCATAGTTGACACAAAATGTTATATTAGTTTCAGGTGTACAGCATAATGATTCAACCAGTTTGTGCATTGTGCTGTGTTCACAAGTGTAGCTACCATCTGTCTGGATACATTGCTATTACAATGCACTGACTATATTCCTTAGGCTGTGCCTTATTCATTCCATAACTGGAAACCTGTATTCATTTTAAATCACTTGAGAAGAAGATATCAAAAGCAATGAAAAAATCAATCTGAAAGGAAAATAAATGGTCAGTATTATTCCTTATTCTGGGATAAGAAGTAGTGGGTTGTAAGGAAAAAAATAAAATCATATAAACTCACTTTAGTTACAAACACATCACTGTTTAGTAAATACACTAAATTAGGGACAGATTGACACATAACACACTATCAAAACATGTAGTGATTGAGTAAATTGGAGATTTGGTATGTAAATTGACTGTAAAATTACAGATTTTTCCACTTCATTTTCTTTATAACTCAACCTACAGGTATATAGATTTTCACATCTTCTACCAAGGACATTTTTTAGCATATTCTCAAGTTAATTTCATGAACTGATGGTTCAATTTGTATCAAATAATAATAAAATAAAAACAACCACTTCGAATCCTTTAAAATGTTTTCCACTTGAATAACCAAAAAAAGAGTTATTCCTTTAGTATTATACTACTGGTATTCACTTTTACAATGTTTCTTTGAAGATTCTATATTTCTCCAGGTGAGAAGTTTAAAAAGTTATGCTTATAATCCTCATAACTGTGATTGGAGAATGTACATTTAAAAAAAAGTAAGAAAGAAAGGAAGGAAGGAAGAAAGCAAAAAAGATAATGTTGATACCTGGGCCAAAATTTGGCCTTCCCTTCCCTTCTCGAATTATTCCCTAGACAAGGAAGGCACCTCTGGCCTTGAGTCCGTAGAGAGCATAGGTAAGAAAGAAGAGTATGTCTACAGAATCAAAGAAACCTCCCTGGCCTCAGGATGTATCCTAACACTGTGAAGATAGGCAGTGTGCTCTCTGGAGCCCAGCAATCATATATGAATGGTCAGCCCTTCACATTTCAACATTTGTAATCCTTTCTCGTTATTCCATTTCTATTAGCATAACAACACATATTCTGTAATAATTGAGAAGTCTGTAATTATAGATGAAAAAGATGACCCTGCAAGTGTGTATTTTCTCCCAGTTACAAGAACTTTGATCTAAAAGATTCTGTTAAGCAATCTTATTCATCCATACATATTACAAGGGTAAACAAAGTGCCAGATACTCTCCTAGGTACTTCTAGGTCACCATTGTACAAAAGTCTGTCTTCATAGAACTCTTATTTTAATGAGGGCAATAGAATAAGCAATTAAACAGCAACAAAATGAACTATTGTTTTAAATAGTAATACTGATTTTGAGAAAAATAAAGTGGGGAGGTAGAAAGTTGGGTGGTGGTGAGATGTCATGCAAAGATTATAATATGGTTTGGTATTATCTACATGTTAGAAATAGTATCTTGCCACTGCACGGAGAACAGGTTATAGTTACATAAGAATGGAAACAGGGGTGGGGCACCTGGGTGGCACAGCGGTTAAGCGTCTGCCTTCGGCTCAGGGCGTGATCCCGGCGTTATGGGATCGAGCCCCACATCAGGCTCCTCTGCTATGAGCCTGCTTCTTCCTCTCCCACTCCCCCTGCTTGTGTTCCCTCTCTCGCTGGCTGTCTCTATCTCTGTCGAATAAATAAAAAAAAAATAAAATCTTTAAAAAAAAAAAAAAGAATGGAAACAGGGACACTAGACAGGAGAACATTCTGGTCATCTTGGGAGGGGGGAAAGATGGCTATCACCTGGTGGTAGCAGTGGAAGTAATGACATGCACACTTACTTGGTAGATATTTGAAGGTAAAGATGGCGGGCCTTGCTGACAGATTGTCAAAAGCACAGAAACGAGGTCATCATGGTATTCACAGCCATCGCCTGGATGAGACCATTTTGTAGAGAGGGTAGTTCAGAGCAAAGGTCTGAGTCCTGGGCAATGCAATATTTAGAGGCCTGGAAGAGACATTTCCATTAAAGGAGACTGAGAAGGATCACTCATTGAAGTAGGAGCATGGTGTCTTGAGAGCAAGTAAAGAAAATGTTTCTTGGGGCGCCTGGGTAGCTCAGTCGTTAAGAGTCTGCCTTCGGCTCAGGGCGTGATCCCGGCATTCTGGAATCGAGCCCCACATCAAGCTCCTCTGCTGGGAGCCTGCTTCTTCCTCTCCCACTCCCCCTGCTTGTGTTCCCTCTCTCGCTGGCTGTCTCTATCTCTGTCAAATAAATAAATAAAATCTTTAAAAAAAAGAAAAGAAAATGTTTCTGAAAAAAAGAAGTGATCAACCATGTCTTATCCTACCACTGAGAGTAGGAGTGGGAAAATGCCACATAATAATTCGCGACTTACAAAATCATTCACTAATGCCCAAAACGTCCCCCAGTGGATTCATGTATTCCCCAAATCACTGCACCGAAAATATCACTTGACCTATCAGTTTCTCCTGAAAGTCTGTATCAATAGATAGTATCTGTAGAGCAAATAATGGGAAGATTACTAATTATAGTTTTGAGTAACTCCCAAGACCCCAAAATTCTGCAAAAAAATCTAAAAGTAATTGGAAATGCAGATTGATTCAGAGAATGTAAATAGTTAACACGTGAAATAAAGCACTACTCAGAAGACACAGAGAAGAGGATTATGTAAAGTTTTAATTAACTGCCTCTCAGGTTCATTTTCCATTGCAGTGAACCTGAATTTCATTTGTTTATACCCTTCCCCCATTTTAAGCATCTCCAAATTTGAAGGATGTGTTCATATATACACACACTGGGATAAGATATGAATAGAAGCCTACAGGACAAAATTATGAACATAGCAGTATAATATACAGGGGACAGGCTAACAAATAAGTAAATAATAATAATAATAATAATAATAATAACAACAGATTAGGCTGAGAATCCAAACCATCTGGCAACAGCAGGGTTAACAGCACATGGTAAAGAACAGGTGAGGCTTGAAAGCTAAAGCAGTAGGCTGCATCTGTCCAGCTACTATCATAGCATTCCTATCCTGAGAGCCAGTTTCTGACTTGGCTCATTCTGGAAGCCAGGAAAGTGAGCTGGAATGGCAAAAGCTGTATCCTTATGGAAGATACTGTGGACAGTAAAGGAAATCTGGGAAATAAGCATGACTTCTACCTATGATATCTGACTGACTATAAGAAATTATATCCTTCGTGCTCATTATCCAATCTGAATGGAGATTACCTCTGTAAGAATATATTGTGTGATGTTTGGTTGAAATACTGTTTCTAACAATGCATAATTCTCAGATTGCTGTAAGACTGTATGTTTCTCCAGGAAATAAAGATAAATATATTTTAGCATTAAAATTTCTCTTTGATTATAGTCTTTTCCATTGACAACACGAAAAGGTATTTTAAAATATGCAAAGTAGGGATGTCTGGATGGCTCCGTCGCCTGGATGCCCCACTCTTGGTTTTGTCTCAGGTCATGGTCTCAGAGTCCTGGGATTGAGCCCCGTGTCAGGCTCCACTGGGCTCTGCACTCAGTGCAGAGTCTGCTTGTCCCTCTCCCTCCCCCTCTGCCCCTTCCCCCATGCTCTGTCTCTTTCTCTGTCCCTGAAATACATATATACATACAAACATACATACATACATAAAATCTTTTTTAAAAATTAAAAAAATATATAAAACATGTAAACCATGACAGAAGAGGAAATCTCTTGGAGAAACAGTGAATAGAATGGAGAGCAAGGGGCGTCTGGGTGGCACAGCGGTTAGGCATCTGCCTTCGGCTCAGGGCGTGATCCCGGAGTTCTGGGATCGAGCCCCACATCAGGCTCCTCCTCTATGAGCCTGCTTCTTCCTCTCCCACTCTCCCTGCTTGTGTTCCCTCCCTCACTGGCTGTCTCTATCTCTGTCAAATAAATAAATAAAATCTTAAAAAAAAAAAAAAGAATGGAGAACAAGTCTACCCAGACAGACTTTGTATTCTTTGGAGTTTTATTAGCTTTCTGTGAAGTTAACCTGTTTTCCTGGCTATCCACTCTTGCTTAATTATTTGAACCAAGCCCCATTCTTTCTTGTATTTAGCATTTTGCTCTTACACTTTGGTGGACATCAGAATTATTGGGAAGGTTTGTTAAAACTCAGATTGCTGGGCCCTACTCAGAATTTCTGATACAGTGGGTCTGGGATGGGCCCAGGGATTTAATATTTCTCACAAATTCATAGATGATGCTCATGCTACTGGTCTGTGACTCACCAATGAAAACCACTGAGCAAACACAGCACTAATGGGTGGTACTGTTATATACATAAACAAAATTGATATGAATAAAATTAAAGTCAAGATATCAGATTTACTTTTTATTTTATAACTCTGTGTCCCGGGATTTAAAGGATAGCTGTGGAATGAAGTAATCTCAGCGTGCTTATCTAAAACATATTTTTACCCAAAAAACCCTAACGAATTCTTAGAAGTTTAACAGACTCTGCTTTATCCTAGGTACTCCTCCAGATACTGAAGGAAGGTATGGGATAAATAAAATACAACCCATATATTCAGGGGGCACCAAAGACAAGGGCAGGGAAAACACAAAAATAAGTGCCACTGATACAGTGTGCTTTCTGCCAATAAGAGCTAACACCTCCTACTCTGTGTGAGGAGCAAGCATTGTACTTACTTTATTTTACTTATTTATTTGAGAGTGAGAGAGATCATGAGCAGGAGGCAAGGGTAGAGGGAGAAGCAGACTCCTCAATGAGCAGGGAGCCCGACGTGGGACTCGATCCCAGGACGCTGGGATCATGCTCTGAGCCGAAGGCAGACGTTTAACTGACTGAGCCACCCAGGCGCCTGCACTTTACTTACTTTAACTTATTTAATTCCTCACAAGAATCCCGAAGAAAGTACTATTTTTAATCTCTGCTTTACAAATGAGATCTTGTATCACTTGCTCAAATAGTGGCAGACCTTGGATTTGGATGCAGGTAGCTCAGCTGAGGTGGCCACATTACCAACCACTCAACGACTGCAGCCCTGTATACACTGTAATGCAGGGTGTCGTGGGGCCAGAGGAAGAAGGGCAGTCAGAGGAAGCTTCCTAGGGAGATGATCTTAAATTTAGAGGAAAGGTTATGAATTGTGTTTGCTAAATTATTTAAAATTACTACTTTAATGAATAATTTATAGAAGCAAGTTTGAAATTATCTCAGATGCTCTGTATGTTATTTTTTGCAATCCTAGAAATATGATGATTTTCATTTCATAGTACTTGATTTCCTTCCAAGCACCCATTTTGCCTCCATGGGCAAATACTATCCTTTAGGATGGAGCTCTGTTTATTGTTTATTTTGTCCATGGATTTATTCCCAGTGCCTATAAGTGTTTCTAGCACTCAATAAACACTTACTACATTAATTAACTTGGTAGTGGCAACCAAGTTAACTACAGAATAACATCAATAAGACCCTGGCCAGCAATCCATATAGACTATAATATTTGAGCTCCAAAAATAAAAGAGCTCTTCTTTGTAGGAATATAAGGCAGCTATCTGTAATGTCATTACTTTAACTTTTCTATTCTTTTCTACCTCTGATCTGCGGTATCTGCCATTGGCAGAATAAAAAAAAAATGACATATGAGCTTTCTGAATATGTTGCTTGAATTCTCTGTGCTCAAAAACCCAAAACACATATCTTCTCTGGGCCCACACAAAAAAAGAGTTTTCAGGGTCAAAAGTAATAAGTCTAAATCTATAACTTTATCATAGGGTTAAGGAAAAAACATAAACACTGTCCATTAGTAACTGATAACAGGAAAGAGGCTCTGTAATACCCATTTTATTATGCATGGGTTAGCCTCAATTACACACATATACACACACAATGATAATGGGCATTTTTATTGTAGACTGAATAAGTTATTACTTAAGGAACTCCTCTTACTTTTACAGCTACGTGCAGCACTGATTCTCAAACCTAGAGTTTCTGTCCTCTGAAATTCTTGACAGGTCCACAAACCCCTCAGCACTACTCTATTATTGACCTATCCCTGGATATCTTTCACTTCTGAAAGGGACTCATCTGCTCTCGGGATTCTACCATTACCAAATAGTTACAGAAGATCTTTGTAGTGTCACTGCAGGTGTAAAGACTCATCATCTTACTCTGAGAAGGATAGTAATTCAAATACACAGAAGAACTTGTTTTTATGTCTTGTTTCTGTAGGTTATGATTTACCAAAACCCCTATGGTCATTTTCCTCACCTAGTCAGGAAGCTCCAGAGAAACAGAACCAATAGGATACATTAAAAGAGACAAAGAGAGAGAGAGACGGAGGTTTACTTTAAGGAACTGGCCCATGTGACTATGAAGCTGGCAATTCTGAAATGTGTAGGTCATGCCAGCAGGCTGGAAATTTCAGCAGAAGTTGATTTTGTTGTCTTGATTCCAAAGGCAGTCTGGAGACCAAATGTCTTCCTTTTGGCGGCTCCTCGGTCTTTTCTCCTATGGCCTTAAGCTAATGGGATGAGGCCCATTCCCCTGATGGAGGGTAATCTGCTTTACTCAGAGTCTACTAATTTAAACTTTAATTGTATCTACAATATACTTTCATAGTTACATCTAGACTGATATTTGACCAAACAACTGGGCAGCATAACCAAGCCAGGTGACATAAAAGTAATGATCACACTTACCACCATTCTATTGTTTAGTGGTCAGCAGCTCTAAACAACTATAATTTACCCACACACCTCTTGGGATCCCTAGCAATCAGTTTGAAAAATGCTAGTCAATAGATTTGTTAAGCAACTGTAACCTAGTAGATAGAAAATTATCCTAAAATATCCTATCCTAGTTAATAGACTGAGGATGTGTTGATAGTGTGCTTAAGAGAAATAATTTGAATTTGTGTATGTCATATAAATCCTTAATCAAGGAAAAATAGATATTGCTTAGAATGTTAAGGCATACTGAATTGTAGAGCTATTACTACCTTCCTGTTTCATGAAGGTGTCTTTTGGGTAAACATCTCCTCCTTAGTGTGGTAAACTAAATTATCCCTAAAGAAATTCATGTCCCAATTCCCAGAGCTGTAATTATATTACCTTATATGGAAAAAATATGTCTGGGACCTTATTTCAGAATATTTTCTCTTCTAAAAAAATCATCTTAGAATATTCACTCTTCTCCAAAACAAGTTTTCTGTGGTGACCCAGGATCTAAGTTTATAGCCAATAATGCTCTACTCAAAGACCCATATGTCTAATTTGACTTACTGCTATATCATTTATTGTGGCAACTACCCCATCAACACCCATACCGATACTTCTCCGAGGCCATTATTGTAACCTTCCCTAATGAATTTCTCTTTCTCTTATCTTGTAACTTTGTAGCCATGGATCTCCTCTTTCCTTCAGAGCCAGCAGACTCAATCATCAAGTCCTATTAACTTTTCTTTTGAAGTGTCTGACATTTCTATCCTTCCTTGTCCATTTCAGTGTGTCTCCACCCTAATTCAGACCATCAGTTATTTCTCCTTGCTCCTGAGAAAGTCTTCTAGCAGGTTTTCCTAACATGTTTCATTTTTTATCCTACACTTGTGTGCTCCCCTAAACATTCTTATCTTCTATTTTTATCCTGTCCTTATATTATGTATGATGGTGCTCCCAAAGTCATCTTAAGCTCTAACTAGTTCCTTTATTGCCCCCAATACTGCCCAGATTTCCCTCTTTGCCTTTGTTCATTTTTATTGTTAAAATTATTTAACATTTTTAAAGAATAAATCAGTCACTAAAGACTATAAGAAGTCCTGAAAAATGCTGAATACTCCTTACTACTGAAATCAGACATCGTTGCCTGATAAGTTGATTTACTGCCTGGTGGTTCATATCCCTTGGGTTTCCATGTGAGACCCATACAAAGGCCAGTGGGTAGCTTCCTACTTGTAAGTCATGGCCTCGTGGGAGAGTGTCCAGCTCTCTCATTTCAGCTTCACCCATCGTGTTTCCTCACTTATGTTGTTCTAGATTTCCTGACTCTTTCTAGGTTCTTTCCTGGCTTCTTCCTAGGTTCTTAGTTTGTTTTTGGTTTGGGTTTTGGTTTTTTACTGTCAAGATTCAGCAAAGACAAAGTAATTTTCAAAAGTCATTTTTAAATGAACACAGAGGAACAAAATATAGTCACACATCTATAGAAATAAAGTTTCTGGAGATTTCTTATTTTAAACAGAGATTAGCCACAGATTGGCTGGATTGGTTGAACTTGGAGCAGCCCCACTCTTTTTATTACTTCATCACTGTCTCAGTTAGATTGTGGAGAATGGATAATAAACCTGCTCAAATGCTATGAGATTTAATTTTAATTGATACCATTCCAAGAACTGCTAATAAGGACTATACATCCTCCCTTTGCTTCCTAACATCACCTCCAGGCATGGGGTCCAAACTCCCAGGCTGTTTACTGTGGCCTCATGGATCACTTCAGTCTTGTTTGACATGTTGCATTATTTTTCCCTGGCCATTCCTGACCACTGCTCTGGATAAGAAGGTGTTTTACAGTGTGTCCCCAAATACTCTTCTCTGGGAGCAGACTATCCTGAATCAACCAGCTGCTTACATGTTCTGCTGCTCTGCTATCACTCATTCTAACACCACATGCCTGCAATTCCTCCTTTTCAACTCCATTCATTAGCTATGATATTTCCTTCCCTTTCTCTTCCTTCTTCCTCTTTCTCCTCCTCTTATTACTACTAATTTTATGGTGGATTCTATTTATTAGGGTATTCAGTGAACAATGAACTCTTTCTGGATTCAAGGTTACATGCTCCATTCATTTCTCATGCTTCTTGTCAGTTCATCATTCAGATGTTTTGCATGCCAGAACATCAATCTTCCAGAACTTTATTTTTATAGCTTTATAAAACTCCCAAATCTTAAGCATTGAATTACAACAGAATATACAGAATCTACCAACATTAAAAAGATCTACAATCACTCAAGGGAATTTATATTATCTGAGAACAACAGAGTAAGGATTCACTTTCATCCTAGATTTTTCCTATTGTTTTGCCTAAGCCTGGCAAGTGAGAAAATAAACAAGACAGAGTCAAGGCCCTAGGACTGTTCTTTCTACCTCCAGGGTGGTTGCCAATGTGGGCTCTAACCATGCCCAGTTTGGATTTTAACCTTGTAAGCCCTAAACACAGAGACAGGCAGGGAGAATGCCTCAGAAATCATGCGCTGAGATGTTTACAGCTTACTCCTCTAGGCTGACGCCTTCCCTGACCCTGAGAAGCAACATGCAGGACTGCACCAGAGACTCCTTCACCACGTGGAAGAAAGAAGAGAAGGCACCATACTTTTGAAAATGCCCAACCATGTTGCAATGGGAAACAAATGCTGAACTCTCTCCCCAAAAGGGAAAAGGGGCCTTTAGATTGCTTTACAATGCAATTGATTCTTATTGTTCATAGTAGTTATGTACTATAAAGTCACCGAATAGAGAATACTGAACATTGCTTGAGGAGAAATACAGGATTAGCTTCCTGCAAACCTCTAGTCATATTTTTGCCAGCCTATCAATACATAACCTCATTTTATGCATGTTTCTGCTTAAAAACATAGCATTTAATATGTATTTTTTATTCATCAACATTGAACTCACCAACAATATCATTATAATTCATGCCTGAATGAAGCTTATCTAACACAATTATTTTCTTCATAAAGCAGATCACAGCCTTCTTGTGCTTGGGAACACCAGACAGCACCTCTGTACTATGCCAGGGGGCCACTTTGTAAACAACTAATCACCACCAACAACAAAAAAACCCCACAAAAATGGAAACATGTGGCACTACATAGACCACAAAGAGGACATTTGTTTAAAGTATGAGAGTTGAAATAAGAAAGCAGGGTGTTGCCTTGTTTGACCTCAGCTGGGAACATGCACTCAGATTTTTTTTACTGCTCTGCACATGTCTACAAATGACCACAAAAGGGCCACAGGTTTTGACGGGTGGGGGGGGGGACAAATAAATTTTTATGAGAAGGAAAATTTGCAAATATGAAATTCCTGAATAATGAGGATCAATAGTACTTGTTTGTTGAAAGAATACATTGGACTTAGGTTTAATAGTTTATTGGTTAGATGTTATCATCTTCATTTAAAGGTTGAGAAGATCGAGACACAAGGTTCAAGTAAGTTGTCCAAATTACACCATTAGTAAATGCTAGAATTGGGATTCCATCCATCCAATCTAGTTCCAAAGCCCTAACTAACTGCACGATATTGCCTCTCAAAATAAATAAGTATTAAGCTTTAGAATTTTAAGTTTATAATAATAAAAGATGTTATTTTGAACTTTATTTACTAAGATGAAACCAGGATTCATTTGAATATAATGTTGATTGGGAATTTAACCACTGTAACTAAAACACTTGTAAAAACAAAAAATCTTACATGAAGTTTCCTGAGAAAATTAACAAGGGACATACAAATTGGATACAACTTTTAATATTTTCTCTTAACTATTTAAGAGAATATTTTAGTCACAAGAATGTAATTGCAATAATTAATGTGGTAAATACGAAATTAAGATTAATACGAAAGCGTGTATCTATGCACTTCCCACTCATATTGTATGTAATACAAAAGATAACAAAACTGCAGCAAAGGGATTTGATGGAACATTATTTCCCTTCTGCATTTAATTTACACTGTCAAGGTTTTAGAAATATAATAACCCTGGCTGTTTTTTTTGTTGCTTGAAATTCTAAGTAGGGTTCTATGTTTACTATTTCGACAGGATGCCGAGGTCACCTCACATGTTGCATTTGTGCTTCTCCTGTCACGGAACAATCACATTCATACACCCAGCAATGCTCCATTTATTAGATCCACAGAAATACTAACGTTTTATCATCCTTACTCCTTTAATTGATATCTCAATAGCATCCAGGGAAAGTTACCCTAAAACCATCTGTGGTATGGCTTCTAACCCAAAAGAAAACCAGAAGTCCCCAGTCCTCTAATTTTGTAAATGAAGAATCAGAGATCCAGGGAGATGAAGGAACTTTCTTAAGCATTACAGATTTAGTGGCTGAGCTGGGATTAGAAAGCAGATCTCCTGACTTATCTTCTCTTTGTTGTGTGCTTCATTGTTTTGTCCTAAAGTGGCCACCTGGTCATTCTACTTTGAGTGAATAAATATTTATGATTCCAGATAGTGATTTATGAGAACAAATGGATTACATGGTCATGCACTTCCAGTTTGCATAGTCATCTTTTAAATTTTTAAAGCTTATATTCTAACCTTGGGTATATTCTCATTCTATTATTCTGGTGAGCTAGGTTAATCTTTTGAAAGCTTTGGTTTGATTACTTCAATCTAATTATTGGCCACCTTTTATAGGGATTACCTTGAACTGTTAGAAATGGCTTAGCACAAACAAATATATGACTCAATTTCTTTACTATGTACCAACTCACCTATTTATTTTTATTTGCAAAACTAGTGAAATTGGAATTTCCTTGAAAAAGGGGAGACATTTAATTTTCTTCTGAAATTACCATTCAATAAACATTGGTTGAAACAACTGAAACTGAAAATATCATCTAGAAAAAGAAGTCAAAAGCAAACTGACCACACTTTGGTGTGAATCATGGATTCTTATTTACACCTTGATAATAAAAATAGATGCAGTGAATCTTAATTCAATGAAAATTTCCATGAAATGAAGCAGATGTACACTACAGATTAAGCAAACTCGAAAAGACTTTTTATGTCTTCTTAAGGAATCCATTATTTTAATCCAATAAGTAAGATTATAAACTGCTTATAAAATAAATGTAAGTTTAAGAAAATCGCTAAATGGTGTGTGAGCTAAGACTCACACTTTTGTTTCTCATTACAATGTACATCACAAGACTAATAGGACTTTTGTTTCTCATTACAATGTACATCACAAGACTAATAGGACTTTTGTTTCTCATTACAATGTACATCACAAGAGTCTATTGCTCCCATTGTAAGACTAATAGGACTTTTGTTTGTACATTACAATGTACATCACAATGTACATCACATTGTACATTACAATGTACATCACAAGACTAATAGGACTTTTGTTTCTCATTACAATGTACATCACAAGAGTCTATTGCTCCCATTGTAAGAACAACAAGCAATATGATTTTCAGAATCAGTTTCTCATCTTTAATCCAGCAGAAAATGAATGACAAAAGAAATCTAAATGAACCAAATTCCAGAAAGGGACAAGTCCTTCATAAGGAAGAAGAAATTCATGACCTCCTTTATCCTTTACAGAGCAACAAGAACTCACTATTGATGAGGAGCAAAGAGAAACCAACTGAACAGTTAGCAAACTTTAAATGGGTATTTTAGGCTAGTGTGATGGACAGAAATCTCAAAGAGCCCCAGTGGCAGATTGGGTCTGCATCACCCACTACCTCTCTTTTGTAGGCTATTATCAGTGCACAGAGCCAGTATACCAATGACTGGAGGACAGGAAAGCTGAGAGAGTCCTTGGAAAACATTCTGAGTCTTCTCTGAAGGCCCGCTAGTGGCTGCTGAAGAGTGAAGGAGGGGACAGGTTTGCTGAGGCAAACCCCACCAAAGCTATTACCATATGGAAAGCAAGTTCTAAATACAGAGAGGCATAAAAGCTGGAAGAAACCCCAAGCTATTGGAATGGTAAGGAGTCTGCCTTAACCAAGTGTACTACAGAGGCCGCACTAAATCCGAGAGAGATCTTCTGATGTGAAGTCTGGAGGCAGGACTGGAGGAAAAAAAGAATATCTGGTGACCCAAAAGCTAACAGCCAGTCTGTATAGCAGCTGGGTTTTCTTGAGTCTCAGTAGGACTCAGAGCCCCACCTGTGCTGAAGAAAACTATGTTCCTGCCCTCAAAACATTTGAGGCCAGTCATTAGTGGAAGCTAAGTAAAGACACAAAAATGACGAAGCTCAGTTCACTGACAGGTAGATTTGACTCTGTTCTCAAGTGTTGTTGTCGGACTGAAGAAATGGTATGCCTTATTCTGGGGGTAAACATTATCTACTTCGGTTCTTTAATACAATGTTCAGTGTACAATAAAAAATTACAACAAATATGAAGAAGGAAATAAAAAGTGACCATTGGTCAAGAAAAGAACCAGTGATTAGAAGCAGACACAGAAATGCTCCAGATGTTGAAATTATCAGATAGAACATTAAAATAACTATGATAGATATGTTATAGAATCTACTGTAAAAGTTGGGCAGCTTGTGTAAAAAGATGGCAATTTTATCAGAGCGATAGAAATTATAATAAAAAAGGAAATCCTAGAAATATACAATATCAGAAAATTTTTAAAATTTAAGTGGGCTTTATTGTAGAAACAACAAAGAAGAAAAGAGAACCAGTAAACTTGAAGACAGTCCAAATAAATTATTCAAACTGAAAAAGAGATGAAAAATCTAGACTCAAAGTAAAGCCATAAAAAAGAACAAGTTCAGTTCATCTACATATTAATTTGACTCAATTCTGATCCAAACTGTATAGAATATTAAATATCTAACATATGTGTAATTGTATTCCCTTAGTAAAGGTGACAGAGAATGAGGCAAAAAGATATTTGAAGAAATATGGGGCGCCTGGGTGGCACAGCGGTTAAGCGTCTGCCTTCGGCTTAGGGCGTGATCCCGGCGTTGTGGGATCGAGCCCCACATCAGGCTCCTCCACTATGAGCCTGCTTCTTCCTCTCCCACTCCCCCTGCTTGTGTTCCCTCTCTCGCTGGCTGTCTCTATCTCTGTCAAATAAATAAATAAAATCTTTAAAAAAAATATTCGAAGAAATAATGGCCAAGAAGGATCCAAAATTGATAAATGACATCCATCCACAGATTCAATAAGCCCTGTAACCCCCAAGCAGAATAAATACAAAAGTATCATACCTATACACACCACAGTTAAACTGCTGAAAATCAAAAATAATCATAAAATCTTAAAAGTAGCTGGGAGTGGGGGAAGTATGAGAAGATGAAGAGTTTGTGTTGGAGAACGCACATTCCATACAGGAAAACAATTATAAGAATGATATCTGACTTCTCATTAGAAACAGAGTCCAGAAGACAATGCAATACACAAGGATATATGATTCCACTTACATGAAATCCAAGAAGAAATCAAGCTTACCTATGTTGATAAAAATAGACAGTAGTTGCTTCTGAACTGGAGAACTGACTAGAATGAGACATGAGAGTATTTCCTACGGTGATAGAAGCTTTCTTTAGCTTGTTTCGGGTGGTGGTTACATGGGTGTATAGAATTGTTAAAACTCATCAACCTCATCAGTGCAATTTTAAATTATACTTTTATTTTTAAAAAATTAAGCCCCAGAAATGTAAATATCTTTACACAAAAACGTTAGCGATTGTGTGATTACAAACATGCCTGTTCCAGATACAGAGGAATCCATTCATATCTCAAATTCTCATAATAATCAAATCAAGGTGAAAATGTAAAAAGCATGATTTTACAAAAAGTATACATAAAAGCCTAAACTAGTTCTTAGCATACTCATACCTGTATTGACATGAATATCTTCATTCATATATAGAAATACGATATTAGGTCCATATGCTGAGTGTATTTAATTTGATGTTCGACAAAAATAATGCCAAAGCTCAGGATTTAATTAACATTAAAATAACGAACATAGTTCCTATGAATCATTTCAAATTCTTTGAAAGGTTAACTCTGTCATATTTTAATTTAAAAAACTTAAATTAGAAAAATTTTAGTTATTGACCATGTATATTAGCAGGCTGAGCATTTCCAGCTTAATGAAAATAAGCAGGCAAAATAACCTCAACCAAGGTAATAAAAAGGGTTGTTGTAAATGATCATTTAGGCCAGTTTAAAACTGATTCATCATTTGATAAAGGACCAACTATTCTGGGGTCAGGCTCTCAGGATGGTTAGTGCTTTGGAATCATGAAAAGAATTAGGGATCTTAAGGTTGGAACAAAGATGAATTAAGACAAGGATGCTTTAAACTATTGACACAGAAGAGAGAGTATTTATTGAATGCCTGTTATGTTTCAGACACTTCACTGGGCGTTTTTTCTGTGTTACGTTACTTAATTATCTCAATAGCCCTACAAATTTGGAAGAGAAGGCTTAGGCTCAGATAATTAGTAGTTTGTTGAAGTTTTCATAGTGAATACCGACTCTAAGCCTGTGCTTTTGTGATTGTCGTGTTCTGTATTGCCCAAAGGATATGAGAATACTTGAGGACATAGAGGAAATACATTTCACCTCAACTGAAGTAATACTTGTCTAATAATCAGTGTTACCTAACCAAGACACGGGCTGCCTTAGGAAGTAAAGGACACTCTGTCATTAGAGGTATGCAAGCAGTACCCAGACCATCTCTTACAAACTCTAGGAATACAATTCTATTACTGGGTAGGAAACTGAAAAGATACCCTCTAAGGCTCTTTCATGTCTGTCCCCTCACAGACTATTCTAGTAGATGAATGGATTTTCAGCTACCACTAAAAATGAAGTAGAGACATGAAAGCTAAAGAAGCCAACCTTCAAACCTGTAGCGCCCTTTCCTATCACTATAATGTTAACAACTTCTTCCATTTACGTATCAGAAAACACGGTTCAGAGTCGCAAAACTGTTAAGAAAGGCAGCCTGAAAAGCCATGACCACTTGTCACAGTCCTGGTTACTCTTTTGGATGTACAGGAGAGATTCTTAATGAAGTTTGTTGTTGTTGTTTCTAATATTATATCATCTTAAACTTCAGGGATTTACTGACAGGAGGTCGGTGAGGTTACAAGGTGACTGTATTCCCAAAATGATTAAACATTTATTTAATGAGAAAAGCATTTTAAGCTGAGTTGACAGTGATTTAAAAGTTCACCAAGATAGCAGTGTGCAGGAATAATGCATAAAGCACTGATTGCCAGGTGAAGTTTTTTGTTTATTGTACGATGTGTCAGTGAGAGACACGAGCAAGGGTGTGTAGAAATCTGACATTATCATGTAAATATTTTTCTTCATTAACTTTGCCCTGGTTTAATCACAGAAGAAAATTCTATTTCATGGTGACTTTCAATGAAAATAAATTTAAAAATTATACATTAATACCTTTTTAAGAAACTACGTTTTTATTTTGAAGATGGTACCTACTTTAGACAATTGCAGCTTTCACAAGCTCATCTTCATAAAATATTTGATAAATTTTGACCCACTGCATACCATATACGAATTTATCATTGAAATATAACCATGGAATTTACCTGTAGCCATTTAGTACTAACACATTTTGAAGGGTAAAATATTTCCTTACAGCAAATTTCTTAATGTATCCTGGAGGTTTTTATTTTGTTTTCTATTAAAATATACAGACCAACAAACTAAATAATTTATTCTGCCCTGAGACACCCAAGTGAATTGAAAACTCAAAGTCTCATTTCCTCATTTCCTTTTTTGTTCCTTTAGTCTACAAAATAGCAAAGAGGTAAATGAAGCCGAATTCAGTTTTCCAAAACATTATGGAAGAAAATTGACTTTTGCTTTGACACCTTTGTTTCTGCTGCCCTGTCTTCCCATTGCTTGCTTCTGGTAATGCCACAGCTATTCAAGCAAGCTGGTGTGTAATTTCTGTGACACATTTTTTCCAGCTAGGTGTGAAAGTATAGAATAATAACAAACCATCATTCATCTGTGTGTGTTTTTTTTTCCATTGAGATAGCTGTTTACATTCACCATTTTATAGTTATACATAATTAATATTTCTAATTGATAGCTAATAACTAATTATGAAACTCCAACCCTGAAACACTGGTATGAAAGCTGTAAAATCCTGATGGAAATTTCCATACTTAAGATGTTTATAAAAGCGCTCACCTATATTTTCTGTTGCAGTTCCTTTTTTGAAAGAAAAAAATCACATAGAAATCTAATATAACCCCTCCAGCAATTATGTGTCCATTTCACCTTCAGAAGGCAGCAAACTAGGCACGGCAGTAGAAAACAGAAAGGTTTTATAGATGTACCTGTTTAATATTGTTAGCATTTGGCTCATGTTAAAATATATTATAAAGAGTTATTACAATATGATATTTGTGTTCTGTTTTATTTTGTATTTAAGAGGTTGGTATACCTTTCCAAATTAAACTTACCCCCCAAGTAAGAGGGGGGCATTAATGCTAGTGAGAATATTAGTTTATATTTATTGTATGATGAGAAATAGGAAGGACGAGGTGCCTCATTGTTAAAACCACTGATGGTTTCTTATATGCAAAATCACACTGAAAGTCTGTTCTGCTTTGTGAGAATTACTGTGAGGAGCAGATTGTGTTTGGCTTTTTCTTATGGAATTCCAGACATGATAAAAAACATATTAATCCTTTTACCTCTTATGCTTACAGGTACTCACTTCAAAGAACTCCCAACTCTTCTCCACTGTGCAGCAAAATTTGGTTTAAAGAACTTGGCTATTCATTTGCTTCAATGTTCAGGAGCAACCTGGGCATCTAAGATGAAAAATTTCGAGGGTTCAGATCCAGCACATATTGCTGAAAGGCATGGTCACAAAGAACTCAAGAAAATCTTTGAAGACTTTTCAGTAAGGTTTTTTTTTTTTTCGTTTTATCTCTAGAACTCTTTTTATAAAGAGAGAGAGAGAGAGAGAGAGTGTGTGTGTGTGTGTGTGTGTGCACATTGCCCTTTTGGAAATGATGCTACTGCGCAGCTAGTTTGTAGTGTCTTTTGGTCCTCAGTCATTCACTGTGTTAAAAAGCATTTTGCAAGATAGGTCAGCTTGTTTTAGTATCACTATAAACCAGCTCTGACTCCATGCTTCCTCCCCTAAATAGCCCTTTTTAAAACTTGTCTTTCTGTCTTCTGTATAGCCTGTTCCATATTGAAGAAGAGATGGTAAAAAGGCAATGAAAACCCATTTCCTTTTATTCTTTCATTCAAGAGTCTAAGTAAGACAGTATTAGGCTCATGAAATTAGATAAATAATTGTTCGGTTAAAGGAAAACATTTTTATAATCATTCAAAAAATCTATTCCATAAAAAAGTTAATTCATATTACTTAAATTTGTTTCACTATGTGATTCCTTTTCTCTCTCTGTTAAGTCCCAGATCCTTATTATTAGGATGAAGCCCCAAATTTCAGAATATATTAGCTTAGAATTAGTAAGAATACAACTAAGGGAAAATTTTGAAAGAGGGTATACTACCTAGTATATAGAATAGAGAAATGTGTATACATTTTGCTCAAGAAAGTGAATTATGCTTCTGATGGCTCTTTGGAAAATATAATAAAACAATAATTGTCTCCTGAATATGTCGAAATTTGTCTTTGAATTCTCATGGGATAAATAATTTTATTGCCAATGAACAGTTGGTATAGAACATTGAAATGCAATGGGAAGCTTCTGGTCTTTTTTAGCATTCATTCTGATTATTAGATTAAGTCAATGTAATATTGGACTTCTATAAACCATTGATACTTGTGGATTTCATGTCAGTGACATGACAACCAATCTAACTTTTTCCCACTTTTAAGAAATAGCAAAATAGTTATCAGAATAGCATGGATATCATCCGCAATGAATTATGATGGGGTATCTTTTGCTTGTATTTAAAATAAATACAGAAATGAATAAAGATAGAAATGAAGTTTTGTAACAAAATTGAAAAGGTACCTATTTGTATTCTATATCCTTCAAATCAGGAATAAGAATTGTTTTTATTCCTAAAAAGATTTCAGATTGTGATTCTCATATATCTGACGAGTGCATTCATTTTAGTAAGTATCCACTCTATACAGTCATTGACCTTGGCGCAACATGGTATCCGTCTCAGGTAAGTCAATGAATCAGTTCATCCTTGAGCATATTTGCCTACAGTACTCTTGTGCAATACATCTTGGTGGCCTGTCTCAATTCTCTACAATCCTATTCTCAAATTTTTAACCACTGGTGGATTTAAGTTAAAATTTCCTGTGAACGTCTTTAGCTTCCAAGGTTACTTTCTAAGATAAACCCTGATTTTCAAAGAGTAATGCTTTCATTTTTCATTCTCCAATGAAGACTCAGCTTTTAACAGGTGCAGCCCCATGCAAACTGCATGTGCCCCATAAATAACATGACACTAGTTAATAATGCCAGTAGATATGAACATATTTCAAAGGTAGGGTTTGAATGGAGATGGGAAATAATTTTCTTTTTCTCTCACATCCTCTGGGTATTTGTGCCTCTGCTCCTGCAATAATAGCAATGATACAAGTTGATGGTATTATGGTATTATTACCGTACCATAGTATGGTAATACTATGAAATGTAGGTGTTAATTAGATAACATTCTCAGAAAAATGAAAGCTATTCATTCATAATAAAGAGATTCTGTTCATAGATTAGCATGGATAGCCTAGATAGCAATCATTGCCTTTAGGTCACTGTTCACTGTTTTATAATGGCTGCATTCCAATTTTGCAGTTATACTTGATTGTTATGCTATGAAATTTGTTAAGTGATTTTATATATTTTGTCTCTTTGTGAGCTGTTAACATTTTGCCAGAATATCTATAGTAGACATTGCCATTATAGGTAGGATAGATCAATTACTTTGTGAATGTTCTGATGTCTGTAAGCAAGTTACTGTAACAGTTACAAGGGACAGCAGTTTTATAGGGCATATTATGGGTATGGATAATTAGGTATAACAATTTTGTAAGCTACCAAATGCCTTTTTGCAAATCCGTGGTTGAGGAAACAGGAGCCTATATTTTAGGTTGTGACACACATGAAAAAGTTTGTTTCCTGTTGATTTATTTATCTGATTATTCTTCTCATTATCAATTTTATTTAAAATAAATCCAAACATCTTATCTTCTTAGTGAAAGTATGCCAGATAAACACACACTGAAATTTTATATTCTAAATTATGGTAGCTAAGTCTTTTTAAGAGTATATCTAAATCTGATTGAGAAAAAACGTACAATCTCATTATGCTGCTACAATACCTTATTGTTTCTTTAATAATATTTACATAGCTTTAATGTTATAATCACATTCTGATAAATCTAAGATTGTGACATATGTGTTCAAACTTTCCATTACAAAAAACCTTCCCATTAATTATTGTTTCAGAATTGTTGAAAAGAGTAGATATTCTTTCAGGTTTGAGATTGACAATCTAATGAACCATACTTCTGTACAGAAAAAATATATATTTTTAAATTCAAAGATATTTTGCCCCCAACTGATTGACTGATGTACTCAGTTCTTCCAAATCTCCCATCAGTGACACACTTTTAATTCTAAGATTTCACAGAGAATTACAACACAGTGTGTTTGGTCATTTCTGAATAAAATGGGTAGAAGGAAAAAGCAATTGTGATTTTTAAAAATACAGAAAAAAAAAGAGAACCATTGGCAAGCATTCATAAACAAACAAGTGCCATATCTTAATGAAATTATATGAATAATAAGGAAAAAGGAAAAAGAGGAGAAGAAGCTTCAAATCACATCTCTTACATTTCTTCATGACATTTTTCCTTTGAGAAGCTAATAATTTATATACAATATATGAGCAGAATCTTTTTATTGTGAATGAATGGCTTTCATGTTTTGAGAACATTATCTAATTAATACCTACATTTCTTTTCATGTTTTCAGTACTGTTATAGATAATAATACCACATATATATAAAATCCATAAGGTCTTTCAAATAAATTACTCTATTTTCGGTTTCTGACAATGTCTCATGGGAGAATCACTGAAAGGTGGAAGGACAAAGAAGATAAGGGTTGGTATTTAAATCTACAACCAAATGTGAACCACGATTTACTTAACAAAGTTCTTGAGGAAATCTCAGACTATTTCAAATAACAAATAGCAATATTGACAATTAATTCAGCCCTCTAAAAAGTTAATCTTTTAAATAAAAAATACCTGAAAAACTGAAAATATACTGGAACTTGGCCACAGGTTAAGACATACTTTGTGATTCAACACATACAGCAAAAATTAGAATGTGTTTTAAGCAAAATAATATGTAATATTTCCTTATATTATTTAGAATATGTCACCCCATCCATCTCCGGCTTAACACACTTAACAAAATGATGACATCAGTGTGTAAATGAACAAGGAGTTGTTGAAGCACATTGAGAATCCCTTTAATAAAGCAATGATTGACTGACTGGTATGGAGAACCTATTATTCAGTAGTTAGACTTTATGTTTAGGTCAGTGAACATCACTCTTCTTGGCTCTGTATCTCTCAGTCTTAGCATTGCTCACTTGGTGCTTTACATACTATTTGTTCTCTAGTAGATTGCTCATTTCGTTTAGTATGTATTAGTATATACTAATTCAGTCTAAATAGCAGCCTACCCTGCTTTGCCAATGTAGTTCTTCTTTCTTGTAAGTCTAGAAATGGATAATGTGTGATGGGTTCCCTTCCCCTCCCACTGTTAGGTGCACAGGAGGGCTCAGCATGTATTTACTCATTGATGAGGCTGAAGGTAAGTGTCCAATTTAAGGGCTTGTTTGATCACTTACCCAATGATATCCTTAACTAGGTCCCATGATGTAAATAAAATAATTAGTCATATTCTCTTTATATTCAGAATTTTTTTAAAAAGTTTAGTTTTGGAGAATTCATGGACAAATATACCAACTGCTAACCTTAGCATGTATTTTTAATAGGCCAACCTACAATGAATTTTAAAATTCTGGCCTTTGTTCAATGTTGATGCTCTTCTAGAACTGAAGAACCTGGAACAAGTCACATAACTGCACTCGACTGCATGCATTACAAATTCATGTTTCAGTTATGCTCTTGGAACTACTTAGCAACCTTTTCCTAAAAATCCCATTAAATGCACCATAGTGGCTATTCCAGAATTTTACCCCTCCGTAAGTCCACAAACCCAGTTTTAATACCCTAACTCTGCAGCTCTAAACATCCTGTTAAATTCCCTCAACTCCTTTCCCTTGTTTGCCAAATTTTCCATTTTTCTCTACACATAGGGCCTTGGGATTCAGCCAGCTCAGATCTGAATCCTGACTTCATCAAATACCAAGTTTGCATCCTTGAACAATCTCTTTGCTTTCTCTTGGCTTCAGTTTCTTTATCTGCAAATGGAAAAAAAAATAATTCCTTACAGGGTGTTTTTAGGACCTGATGAAATAAATGTGAAAGTATTAAATACATAGTAGATCCACAATAAATGATATTGCATTCACCTTATTTCCTTTGATTTATTGTTGTTTATATCAATTTTAGTTCTCCCATCAATCATGCCGTCTCTTTCTTTTGCATCATTAATCTTTCCCATTATACTGACTCTTCCCTGAACAAACATGTTCAAATACACATGTGTACACAAGTGCATATGCGCACACAGGCACACACACTCCCAACAGCTCTGCCTTCTCTTCAATTTGTTTTTCAATATCAGAATTAACTGAAATAATAGCTCTTCATTTCACTGTGAAGCTGCTCTCTCAAAGGCCATGAATAATCTACCATAGATCAGATCCATTGGATTCCTCTTAGGTGTCTTTGGTTCAGGCTTTGGTGTGGGTTTCCCTGGCCCTGCCATTTTCCTAAGTCTCCACTGACCCCTTGTGAGTTTCTTCTCTTACCCCAACAGCTAAACTTCTTCCTATGCAATCTTTTCTTATGAATGATATGTGATATGAATGATATGTGTGTATGTACATTTACACGTATATATTTATATATTTCTCCTTAAAAATTAATCATAATAAAAAGTCTTTCCAAACGTGGAAAAGATGGAACAGTGATTCACTGTGAGAACAGAGAGATTAAGATAACATTTTGTAATGACACATGAGCACCATGATACTTTGGGAATGATTCTGGTGAATATTTTACTCTAGTTTGTCCCAAATATGTCTTATTAGCTGTGTGTGGAAACAAGTTAATTCAGTCATTGTCTTTAACTTGGGCCTTTCTCCTGACTTAAGACTCCAGTGACAGTTTGCAAACATCGTTATCTTTAATGTATTTGCTTCAGATGTGGGCAGTCCCCAGTATCTTAACAAGGGTCACACCCCTGCTTATGGTGGCTAAATGGTCTTTAAAGTCCCTTGCAACCTTAGTTTTTATAATCATTTGTCTTCTACTTTCTCAGAAATCTTCCAAACTTCAGTTCTTTTGTTTTTCTCTAGCTTCATTAAAACCAATTAGCTTGTGTAGAACAGAACAGTCTCGAGCTGTCACTTATATGCCTGCTAGTCAAAAGGAAATGCAATTTCAGTGAGTGCAAAATTAATCACAAATGTTAATTAGAGCGATCAGTATTGACACCATAGCTTTAGAGAGTAGACCTCATGAAATAAACACCATGATATTATGTTTCAGAATGAAAGTATACAAAAGCAAATGAATTGAAATTTCATTGGGAAAATATGAGTCTTGGAAATTCTTGTCTATTCATTGGCTTTGAATTTCAGTCATTCTTGATGGTTGAGGATACAAAAAGGTGTTTAATGTAATCCAGTGTAGACAGGTATATACTTTTCTACTGGTACTGTGGCATGGTTTCTACTTTATATAAAGCCCTCTCCAAGGTCATTTTACGTATGAGAAAAATGCAGAACCATACATATTTTTTAAAAAAGAATATTCATCAAATATCATAGCTCTGAGCCAAGCAGTATGATTTCTTCATTCTCCTTATGTAACAACACCTTCCTTGTGATATATATGGATGTGAGAAATTAAAGATTATGTCTGACTTATTTTGCCTCCAAAAATATAAAAGAAAAATAGATGGTACCAGTTGAAGGCTAAATCTTGGGTTTGTTTTAAATAAATTAATCAACTTTCACTTGAGCCGTGAAATCCATAGTCTCTTTAATTTTAGTTTGACAAGTCAACTCATTGACTTACTCAACAAGTATTTATTGAGTACCTATTAGGTATCAATATTGTCGTAAACACTGGGAATTCAGAACAGACCAAAACTCCTGTCGTCATAGAATTTAAACTCTAATGGAGGGGAAAAAAGACCATAAACAATAATTAGGACATATAATGTGTCAGATGACATTAGTGTTTAACACTAAGAAGAAATAAGAAGCACCACATTGTGTTAGGTGGTATGTGGGGGGAGATTTGGGTGGTAATTTTGAAATGAGTAATGGAGAAGTCCTTACTGTAAAGGCAGCCTTTTGGTAACAACTTGAAAGCTATGAAAACTATGCAGATATCTGGAGGGAAACTGATCCAGTAAGAGAGAACCAGCACAGCAAATGCAAAGACCCAGAGGTGGATGTGCCTGGCATGTCCATAAAAGAGCGAGTTGGCAGGTGTTACTGAAGCAGAGTAAATGACATAGAAGGAGAATAGAAATAGGGTCAGAAAGGTCACAAAGGCCAGTATCTGTAGAGTGGTATAAGCAATGGTGAGGATTTTGGAGAATGAAAGCCATTACAGAATTCCAAAGAGAGGTAGGACAAGTTCTGATTTAACTCTCTTGCTGCTACTTTGACAACAGACTGTACAGGGCAAGAGCAGGAGGGATGAGAACTGATTGGAGACCATCCCAATCATCCAGAAGATAAATGACAAAATGATGGCGGTTTAAACTAGGATAACAGTGGGAGAGACTGTGAGAAGTGGTCAGATTTGAAATATTCCAGTACTTTACAGGAAAGCCAACAGATTTACTGATTATTTGGCAGCAAAATGTAAAAGAAGTGAGTAGTTACTAATGTCTCCAAGGATTTTGGTACAAGGAATCAATTGCTTGTTATGTATTGAGATGAGGAAGATTGTGTGAAGAAGCAGTTTTCCAGAGAAGACCAGTGGTTTGGTTTTGGATATGTTAACTTTTAAATACGTATTAGATATTGCAAAGTTGAGAAGTTGAGGTGAAAGGGGGTACCAGCAGAAAATAATAAGAAGCCACAGCCCTTGAGGTAGAAAGAGACATTAGGAAATGTACTGACTTTGAAGCCAAAGAGAGGAAAAATTTCACAGAGGAGGTAGCCAACTGTGTGCAATGCTACTGACAAGTTAACTAAGATAAGGGCAGAGAATCAGCCTTGGGGTTTAGCACTACAGCCATCAAGAGCAGTTTGTGGGAAGTACTCTGAGGGCAGGAGGTGTCGTCAGAAGTGTGGGAGAGGTAATAACACCTTAACATGATTAGAGAGAGTCAAGCAAGGAAAGGAAGAGTGAAATTGGAGAGTCCTGAACATGTAACAGTTCTTCGGGGTGTATTACTGTAAAGGGAGGAGAGAAAGGTATTGCAGCTAATAGGGAACATGGGGTCAATAGAGGTGTTTGTTTTCAATGTTTTAAAGATTGAAAAAGGGGTGCCTGGGTGCCTCAGTTGGTTAAGTGTCTACCTTAGGTTCAGATCATGACCTTGGGGTCCTGGGATCAAGCTTAACATTGGGATTCCTGCTTGTCCCTCTCCCTCTCCCCCACCCCCTGCTCATGTGCAAGCTCTCTCTCACTCTTTCTCTCTTTCAAATAAATAAATAAAATCTTTTTAAGAAATGAAATAAAGATTGAGGAAATTGGGGCACCTCGGTGACTCAGTTGGTTAAGTGGGCAACTCTGGATTTCTGCTCAGGTCATGATCTCAGGGTCCTGGACTCAGGCTCCATGCTCAGCAGGGAGTCTGCTTGAGGATTTTCTCTCTCCCTCTCCCTTTGCCCCTCCCCCCACTCTCTCTCTGTCTCTCTCTAAAGTAAATAAATAAATCTTTAAAAAAAATTGAAGAAATTACATGCTTGTAAGTTAGTGCGATTGACCAGCAGACAGAGAAAAGTTAATGGTTCTGGAGAAGTGAGAAAGCACTGTCCGAACACTTTTGTATTTCTTAAAATGGACAAGAAGGATGGTGATATGAATGATATGTGTGTATGTACATTTACACGTATATATTTATATATTTCTCCTTAAAAATTAATCATAATAAAAAGTCTTTCCAAACGTGGAAAAGATGGAACAGTGATTCACTGTGAGAACAAAGAGATTAAGATAACATTTTGTAATGACACATGAGCACCATGATACTTTGGGAATGATTCTGGTGAATATTTTACTCTAGTTTGTCCCAAATATGTCTTATTAGCTGTGTGTGGAAACAAGTATGAAGCATATTCTATATCAGACATACATTCCCTACAAAGGGTTAGGAATCTCTGGTGAAAATCATCTAGGGGAGGAGACACATACCTAACCTTCAGCTGGGCTGAGTGTTTTAGAGAGAAAAGGAGCTGCCAGGGGTAAAAATCAGAGCGTTTTCATCTGTCAGACATTAATGTCCGCTCACACTGACAAATCCTAACCTCAAATCCTCAATTTGAGCCTGTGGCTGAGACTTCAGCCTAAACAAGAACATTTCTGCCTTTATTAGTGTTTAATTTGCTTTTCTCTGTACTGCCGAGTCCACTTATTCAAACCTGGCTCTCACTAAAATATCAGTAAGCCAATTAATCCATTTCCTTAATGAGAACCCTCTATTACAAGAATGGGTTGCTGCATAGATTTATATTGAATCTATCAATCTTGCATTTGGTGGGGAGAATGCCAGTTATCCGAGCAATCTGGTTCATTACCGAGTATTGGACCGAGTTGCTGAACAAGCCTGCAGTCGATTACAATAGCATCATGGGCGTAGGGAGGGCTTGGAGTTGATTATTTGTTGAAGACCTATTACATATGTGATTGGGCTAGAAGCTTTCTATGCACATTTGCCTGCTCTGTGTTCTCCACTACTCTCTGAGGGACTGCTACTTTTTTTTATATTTTGGGAAACGGAGGCTTATATGTTGGAGAGTTAGTGAAATTTGGAGCCAGAATCTTCATCAGATGGCTTCCAAAAGAGATGGCTAGCCATAAAAACAATAAGAACCTACTAACATCAGAGTCTCACTGTGTGAATTCTGTAATGATTAGAATGATTCTTCCCAATTTTAGCATAGACTATAAAAGTGGAAGAGAAAGGAAATGGATTTTGTATCAGCACAAAGGAAATCAGAAAGATCTAAATTTTAATAATAAATACCCACTCAGCAAGCCAGGTTCTCACCTCCAGTCTGCTTATGTTCTCTGCCCTTGGCATTCCAACCTTATACCCATATAATGCTTCCAAATAAAATGTGACCTCATTGTTATATTGTTATCATTATAATCACTCGCCCATCTTTATTGAGCACTCATTCTGTATCTGATAGAATAGGATTGTTAGAGGAGGGAAGGAGAACAGAGAAAACTCTGTACTTTGTCCTCTGAAATCCACTTTATTAAATAGCAGAATGTTGTAAGTTTCAAATTATGTATCCGAAAGGCCTTTGGAATTTATAAAGCTTATCATGATTTTTAAATTTCCCCATGAACATATTTTAGTATTTCAATCAGTTTGTGAGTTATTTTAAAACTTAGTATTTTATAATTTTAAAAATTACATATATGACACATGAATAGTCCGTATCATGAATTTTTTCTTTTCTGTTTAGGATATCACTCCTGAAGTAAATGTAGCAAATAATATTGATCAAATTTCCTTTTAAACAGGTTATACTGTAACATGTCCTCAAACAGAGAATGAATATGTTTATTATGTTTTATTTTAGTCTGTCTTCTACTTATTAAGTCAATAGAGGTTTTCAATTTCCAGAAAAACTTAAGTGGTCATAATCTGAGTAGTAGAGATAGGCATTTAACAACATTAAGCTAATGCTGTTAGCCCCTCCTGGTGCTTATATTCTAGTTGGTGTGGAGAGATAGTAAATGAATAAGCAAGGTAATTCCAGAAAGTGATACATGCTATGAATGTTTTTAATGAAAGAATAAAATTCAATATAAATCTAGTTATAAAAAATGGAAAATTTTCACATTATGCTTAATATCACATGTGTTATAAATATAGACCTCCACTTAATATTAGATCTCATGGTATCTTCATAACATAATCATGTGTTAATATACAAATTGAAGCCTAGAATCTATTTCCTTTATCACACTCTCAGTTTGATAACAGTACATCAGAGTTTATAATTACATATTAATGTATGTGGATATGCATTTAATATCTGTTCCACAAAACTGCAAATTCAACAAAAGCATACATTTTTTCACCAGTGTATCTGCCATACCCACACAACGACTATCTCAGCAGATGCTCTCTCTCACACACATATATATACCTGTATGTATGTACATTATATGTATTTGTTGCATAAAAAATAATTGTTTCTACAAATATTAAGAATGTACTCTATGCTGGATATTACTATAGTTACAGTAATACAAGACAGACAAGTCACTCCTCTCATGAGCTCACATTTAAATGGAGTGTTCTTTATTATCTGTCCTTCAAAATTCCACCATAAACTTTGCCCCCCATACCCAATCTCCAATAAGCAGTTAAGTACTTTGGAAAAAAGAACAGGCTAGTGTAAGAATCAAAAATAATAAATTTAGCAAAATGTTATACAGAATTTGCTATGTACTGATAGATGTTTTACTATGCCCATTTCACAGATAAAGGAATGTAGCATAGATTGATTAAGTGACTGCCCAAGTCACATAGCTAGCAAGAGGTAGAGCTGAGGTTTGAATTCAGGCAGGGTAGCTCTAGCTTGCATGCTTGAACACTGCACTAGACTATATCTCAATACTTTAGAAAGGCACACATAACCTTTTTTCAGTGTTTTCTCTAACAGCTGATCCCACTATAAGCCTGACAGAAGACCTTTCTATAAAATTACTGTAGTACATCACACATGATTCACTGCAAGCGGAAGTCTTGGCCCAAATTCAGTCTCACCTGTGTTCTATGCAGATGGACTAAAGTGCCTTTAAAAATACAGAAAAGAAAAGACCAAATTCTAGTTTTAAGAGGTCAAATTAAATTAGCTAATGGCTTTGTTCCTTTTCTGAACTATTTTATCACTATAGTTTTACTGACTCTCAAGAGTATTTGATGGTTACTTTTATGTTGACCTGACTAGACAATGGGTTGCCTGGATATTTGATCGAATATCAAGTGGGTGTGTCTGCAAGGGTGTTTTTGGATGAGATTAACATTTGAATCAGCAGACTGAGTAAAGCATATTGCTCTTTTTAATGAGTGTGGGCCTCATCCGATCTGTTGAAGTCCTGAATAGAACAAGACTACATCTCCTTCAAACTGGGACTTCGGCCTTTTCCTGCCTTTGAACTCAGACTGGAACATCAGTTCTTTCTGGGTCTTAAGGCTGCTGGCCTTTGCACTGGAGCTACACCATCAGCTCTCCTGGGTTTCTCCAACTTGCTGACTCACCCTGCAGATCTTGGGGCTTTCCGGACATTAAGTGTGTGAGCCAGTTTTTTATAATAATTATCTGCCTATATATATACATCATGTTGGTTTTGTTTCTTTGGAGAACCCTGGCTAATACAAGTATTAACTTTATGTTAAATTTCTTTCTATGATTTTTTGTTTTTTCTCAATCACTCAATGGTACAAATCAAGATGAGGAAATAATCTGAGTGCTAAATTAATCCAGTCATGTGGTTGTTTGCTGCTGGGGCTGCAACCAGGTATTGAGTCCTTCTCATGAGAAGAGAGCTGGAATGCCAGAGATGAAACAAGATACACAGAGCCCCGGAAGGCAGAAAGACAAAAGCAGACAGATGGGCCTCAGATGAAGCAGTAAAAATCCATTAACAATTCGGGAGTAGGTAACTAAAATTGTTCTAGGAAAATATCTAGAGAATCAATTAAAATGTTTCCTTAAAAGAAAATGCAGTTTGTTTTAAGATCTTTGTAGTGGTTTTCACATAACTCCTAGGAGGTGTTTGGGAGCACAGGCAAACGTACTTTGATGCCTGAAGAGCCTTATTGACTATCAATAGGTGGATGAAGAATGGGCCTGTCCAATGCAATAGAACCTCCCTTAAGAAATACTAGCAAAAAGGGCTCCCTGGGTGCCTCAGTAGGAAAAGCATCTGACTCTTGATTTCTGCTCAGGTCATGATCTCAGAGTTGCCAAGATCAAGCCCCACGTGGGGCTCCATGCTCAGCAGGAGGTCTGCTTGAAATTCTCTCCCTCCTTCTCCCTCTGCCCCTCTGCCCACTCACATGTTGTCTCTCTCTCTCTCTCTCTCAAATAAATAAATGAAATCTTTAAAAAAGAACAAATGCTAGCAAAAGATTTCAGCTAATCACACTATAACCTCAGTAAACATAGAATTCAGCTTTTTTCCATATTCTCTCTGATTTCCTTAACCCTTTGGCAAGTAAATATGTTAAATAGAATTTAAACAATGGCCATATTATATATGTTTTTATAAGTGTGTGAATATGTCTGTATAGATAATCCCTGATGTATGATGCTTTGACTTACAGTGATTCAGTTAACTTAATGATGTTTTGACTTTACAATTATGAGAAAGTGATACACATTCAGTAAAAAGCATAGTTCAGATTTTGAATTTGGAACTTTCTCCGGGCTAGCAATATGTAGTACAGTACTCTCCCATGATGCTGGTGTCAGGGAGCAAGAATTCCTGTCCCCTTCAGGGTTCTTCTAGCTGGACGAAGAATCCAATTGACATGAGACAGATTAACGGGAGAAAATCAGATTTAATAGTATACATATAGGGAAACCACACAGACATGGAAATTCCAAAGACAGTTAGAATGAGGTACACATGTCATTCTGAACTAAAGAAAAGGGGGAAAGGGTCTAGGATTTCAGGGGAAAGAAATGCACTTTGCAGGGCAATAAGAAGAGCAGATATTTGGTAATTAGATGTTTGCCATGCCATACACATTCAGATCATTCAGATAAAATTTATCTCTGTTAATAATCTTTATTCTGGGAAAGACTTCCAATTTAGATTTTTCAATGTAATCAAGGGAAGGGCAAAAGTTTGCCTTGAGTCCACAAGGTCTCAGTTGCCTTTGGCTCAAAATAACCCACATGCCTACGTGGTACATTCTGGGGAGACCTGTCCTGAACCCATTTACTGAGTAGTGGAAGCAAACCACAGCTCCCAGTCAGCCGTGCCATGACAAGCATAAACAACCAACACACTTACAAACATTCTGTTCCCGTTCAACCGTTCCAGTTTTTCACTTTTAGTATAATATTCAATAAGTTATATGAGATACTCAACACTTATTATGAAATAGGCTTTGTGTTAGATGATTTTCCCAATTGTAGGCTAATGCAAGTGTTCTGAGCATGTGTAAAGTAGGCGAGGCTAAGCGAGGATGTTTGGTACATTAAATAGATTGAATGCATTTCTGACCTACGATCTCTTAAACTTATGATGGGCTTATTGGGATGTAACCCCATCAGAAGTCAAGGAAGATCTGCATATGTGTTTGATAAAAGATAAACTGAAGCATATTAAGCATTTTAATAGTTTATTTGAGCAAAATTTATTGGAATCAGGCAGTGCTAAACCAGAAATGGTTAGGAGCACTCCACTGACTGGAGCTGGGGAAGAGACTTTTATAGAGAAAAGGTGGAAGCCAAGGAAGGAAATTATTGATTGGCTATAGCCTAAAGTTTGGTCAGCTGTTTGTTATTCGTTGTCCATAGGTTTTGATTTTGTATCCTTGAGGCATTTACAAACTTAGATTTGGGTTTGCTAAAAGTAGGCCCCCATGACATTAGAGCCACTTCAGTCTAATGGCCCCCTTGTTTAATTAATTTAATTTATGTGTTCATAAAATTTCTGTCAGTTCCA